>NC_083330.1:37892869-38210911 GCF_963455315.2 Globicephala melas | reverse complement strand
GCTACTCCAGCTTTCTTTTGGTTTCCATTTGCATGGAATATCTTTTTCCATCCCCTTACTTTCAGTCTGTATGTGTCTCTATGTCTGAAGTGGGTCTTTTGTAGACAGCATATATATGGGTCTTGTTTTTGTATCCATTCAGCCAATCTGTGTCTTTTGGTGAGAGCATTTAGTCCATATACGTTTAAGGTAATTATCGATATGTATGTTCCTATTCCCATTTTCTTAATTGTTTTGTGTTTGTTATTGTAGGTCTTTTCCTTCTCTTGTGTTTCTTGCCTAGAGAAGTTCCTTTAGCATTTGTTGTAAAGCTGGTTTGGTGGTGCTGAACTCTCTCAGCTTTTGCTTCTCTGTAAAGGTTTTAATTTCTCCATCAAATCTGAATGAGATCCTTGCTGGGTAGAGTAATCTTGGTTGCAGTTTCTTCTCCTTCATCACTTTAAATATTTCCTGCCAGTCCCTTCTGGCTTGCAGAGTTTCTGCTGAAAGATCAGCTGTTAACCTTATGGGGATTCCCTTGTGTGTTATTTGTTGTTTTTCCCTTGCTGCTTTTAATATGTTTTCTTTGTATTTAATTTTTAACAGTTTGATTAATATGTGTCCTGGCATGTTTCTCCTTGGATTTATCCTGTATGGGACTCTCTGTGCTTCCTGGACTTGATTAACTATGTCCTTTCCCATATTAGGGAAGTTTTCAACTCTAACCGCTTCAAATATTTTCTCAGTCCCTTTCTTTTTCTCTTCTTCTTCTGGAACCCCTATAATTCGAATGTGGGTGCATTTCATGTTGTCCCAGAGGTCTCTGAGACTGTCCTCAGTTCTTTTCATTCTTTTTTCTTTATTCTGCTCTGCAGTAGTTATTTCCACTATTTTATCTTCCAGGTCACTTATCCATTCTTCTGCCTCAGTTATTTTGCTATTGATCTCATCTAGAGTATTTTTAATTTCATTTTTTGTGTTGTTCATCACTGCTTGTTTCATCTTTACTTCTTCTAGGTCCTTGTTAAATGTTTCTTGCATTTTGTCTATTCTATTTCCAAGATTTTGGATCATCTTTAGTATCATTATTCTGAATTCTTTTTCAGGTAGACTGCCTATTTCCTCTTCATTTGTTAGGTCTGGTGGGTTTTTACCTTGCTCCTTCAACTGCTGTGTGTTTTTCTGTCTTCTCATTTTGCTTATCTTACTGTGTTTGGGGTCTCCTTTTTTGCAGGCTGCAGGTTCGTAGTTCCTGTTGTTTTTGGTGTCTGTCCCCAGTGGCTAAGGTTGGTTCAGTGGGTTGTGTAGGCTTCCTGGTGGAGGGGACTGTTGCCCATGTTCTGGTGGATGAGACTGGATCTTGTCTTTCTGGTAGGCAGGTCCACGTCTGGTGGTGTGTTTTGGGGAGTCTGTGGATTTATTATGATTTCAGGCAGCCTCTCTGCTAGTGTGTGGGGTTGTGTTCCTGTCTTGCTAGTTGTTTGGCATAGGGTGTCCAGCACTGTAGCTTGCTGGTCGTTGAGTGAAGCTGTGTGCTGGTGTTGAGATGGAGATCTCTGGGAGATTTTCGCCATCTGATAATATGTGGAGCTGGGAGGTCTCTTGTGGACCAGTGTCCTGAAGTTGGCTCTCCACCTCAGAGGCACAACACTGACTCCTGGCTGCAGCACCAAGAGCCTTTCATCCACATGGATTCGAATAAAAGCAAGAAAAAGTAGAAAGAAAGAAAGAAAGAAAGAAAGGAAGGAAGGAAGGAAGAATGAAAGAAAGAAAGAAAGGAAGAAAGAAGGAAAGAAAGAAAGAAAGAAAGGAGGGAGGAAGGGAGGGAGGGAAAGAGGGAGGGAGGAAAGAAGGAAGGAGGGAAGGAAGGAAAGGAAGAAAGAAAGAAGATAAAATAAAATAAAGTTATTAAAATAATTATTTTGAAAAAAAAATTTTTTAAAGAAAAAAAAGACCAAAAACAAAAAAACAAGCAAAACCAAACCCAAACCAAAACAAAACAAAAGGACAGACAGAACCCTAGGACAAATGGTGGAAGCAAAGCTATACAGACAAAATCTCACATAGAAGCATACACATACACATTCACAAAAGGAGGAAAAGGGGAAAAAATAATAAATCTTGCTCTCAAAGACCACCTCCTCAAATTGGGATGATTCATTGTCTATTCATGTATTCCACAGATGCAGGTACATGAAGTTGATTGTGGAGCTTTAATCCGGTGCTTCTGAGGCTGCTGGGAGAGATTTCCCTTTCTCTTCTTTGTTCTCACAGCTCCCGGGGCTCAGCTTTGGATTTGGCCCCGCCTCTGTGTGTAGGTCGCCAGTGGGCATCTGTTCTCCGCTCAGACAGGACAGGGTTAAAGGAGCAGCTGATTCAGGGGCTTTGGCTCACTCAGGCCGGGGGGAGGGAGGGGCACGGAGTGCGGGGTGAGGCTGTGGTGGCAGAGGCCGGTGTGACTTTGCACCAGCCTGAGGTTCGCCGTGCGTTCTCCCAGGGAAGTTGTCCCTGGATCCCGGGACCCTGGCAGTGGTGGGTTACACAGGCTCCCCGGAAGTGGGGTGTGGATAGTGGCCTGTGCTCGCACACGGGCTTCTTGGTGGCTGCAGCAGCAGCCTTAGCGTCTCATGCCCCTCTCTGGGGTCCGCGCTTTTAGCCACGGCTCGCGCCCATCTCTGGAGTTCCTTTAAGCAGTGCTGTTAATCCCCTCTCCTCGCGCACCAGGAAACAAAGAGGCAAGAAAAAGTCTCTTGCCTCTTTGGGAGGTCCAGAATTTTCCCCGGACTCCCTCCCGGCTAGCCGTGGTGCACTAACCCCTTCAGGCTATGTTCACGCCGCCAACCCCAGTCCTCTCCCTGCGCTCAGACCAAAGCCCGAGCCTCAGCTCGCAGCCCCCGCCCGCCCCGGCGGGTGAGCAGACAAGCCTCTCGGGCTGGTGAGTGCCGGTCGGCACCAATCCTCTGTGCGGGAATCTCTCTGCTTTGCCCTCTGCACCCCTGTGGCTGTGCTCTCCTCCGCGGCTTTGAAGCTCCCCCCTCCGCCACCCACAGTCTCCGCCCGCGAAGGGGCTTCCTAGTGTGTGGAAACGTTTCCTCCTTCACAGCTCTCTCCCACTGGCGCAGGTCCCGTCCCTATCATTTTGTCTCTGTTTATTCTTCTTTTTCTTTTGCCCTACCCAGGTACATGGGGAGTTTCTTGCCTTTTGGGAGGTCTGAGGTCTTCTGCCAGCGTTCAGTAGGTGTTCTGTACGAGTTGTTCCACGTGTAGATCGTCCTCTGTGTTCTTGTTTGTTACTATTTTTTTGTTGGACAACCCAGATCAACTTAATCAAGATTCAATTAACCAAGGGATATAGTACAAGACCTTTTTCCCCATGATTTCATCCTAATTGTTTTTGGGTTATTCCCAGTGTTTCTATACGATAAGAGCACACTAGCTCCTCATAAAGAAATGGAAAATAAATTCTCTTCTCACTAGTTCTTCTTTCTTTTTTGGTTTTACCTGTCCAGTTCCCCAAACCATTAACTTTCCATATCGTACTTCTAATTCTAACCTATCCCAGCCCTGATTCCCATAACAAGTAGGAGACCTGAAGAACCACTTGGGAAGGAGGGGGCACTGGCATCAGTGTGGGTGTCAGATCCTTCGTTCCAGAGGGTGCTCTCTGTGGTGGGTTTATGGCTGGCTGCCCCTTCCTGCGTTCCGCCTGCTCCGCTCTGCCTCACGACTCCCGTTAGTGACCATTCCTGGTGGGAGACGAAGGGATGGCAGGAACTACTGCTGAATACACCCTCCTGCGCATCCCCATGCTGCCAACTTCCCACCCCTCCCCCCCCACCCCAGGCTGTCTCGGCTGCTTCTACTGTTGTGTAGTGGGGGTAGTGGCTAAGAGGGCCGGGTCTGGAGTTGCAGGTTCGAATCCTGCTTCCTGCACTACCTGGGCAAATTATTTAACCTCTCTGCGTCTCAGCCTAATCACCAGTGAAACAGAGCTGGCAATAATAATCCACCCTGTAGGGTTGTTGTCGGGATTCAATGTGTTTAGGACAAAGCTCAGCATATACTAATTTAACAAGTGTGAGCTCTTCTTGTTGGGTGCCAGGCAAGCATTGTACTCAACACGTCTACATATTTTTTCCCCTTAAAAATTCAATTGTCTTTGAGGTGCCTGAACTCTAACGTGCTGGGAATCTGCCATGGATTTCCTTATAAACTAAAAGGATTGGAATAGAGGGGTTTTAAGAAGCTGGTGTAGGGGTTTCCCTGGTGGTGCAGTGGTTAAGAATCCACCAGCCAATGCAGGGGATAGGGGTTCGAGCCCTGGTCCGGGAAGATCCCACATGTTGCGGAGCAGCTAAGCCCGTTCGCCACAACTACCGAGCCTGCGCTCTACAGCCCGCGAGCCACAACTACTGAGCCCATGTGCTGCAACTACTGAAGCCCATGTGCCTAGAGCCTGTGCTCCGCAACAAGAGAGCCACTGCAGTGAGAAGCCCTGGCACCACAACGAAGAATAGCCCCTGCTCACTGCAACTAGAGAAAGCCTGTGTGCAGCAACGAAGATTCAATGCAGCCAAAAATAAAAAAAGTTAAAAAGAAAAGAAGCTTATGTAAAACCATGTAGAATTTAACAGCATAGTGGCATTGTGGGAAGATCATGAACTTTCCTTCAGTTAGAACCCAGTGTGTGTGCCATGTCCACTGCTTATGGGTTTTACTCTGGGCAAGTAGCTAACCTGTGTGAGCCTCATGTATAAAACGGGAGTGTTAATTTCTCCCCACAGGGTGATTGCTTGAATGGTTAAATGAGAAAAGCCGTGTTAGGCTCTAAGCAAACCATTTTGACATAGTAGAGCCTCAACAACTATTAGACCCCTTCCTGCCTGTTTTGACTAGATTTCACATTGTTTTGAGCCAGGTTAGAATCTTAGGTTTCATATATCAGTCCTGGAACCATAAGAAAATCAGCAAGTGACGCGTATACATTCATAGTAGATGGTGATGCTAATTTTTTTTTTTTTTGCTAATTTTCTTTTTCTTTCTTTTTTTAACAGACAACTGGATATGGCCAAGAGGGAAAGTTTAGTGGACCCCTGGAGCCCATGACCTTTTCTATTTTTGAAGGCCAAGGACCGAGTCAAATCATATTCCAGGTAACGGCTACTCTTGATCACTGTCATCTTGATTTTGCAGGTTCTCTCTTTTACTCCTTTATCTACTGTACACCCAGAAATAAAATATAGGCATAGTAGATCTCATTATCAAGAATGATTTCAGAAGCTAAGTTAAACACAGAGATGAGTGGCTTCAGTGCTATAAGACGTTGTACCTAACTTCCTCATTCGGACTTCCTCAGTGGTGTCTGGGGCAAGTACTCCCATCTCTGGGGCGGGGATCTTGGTGCCTGTAGACTCTGCCTCTTCCCCCAGGGTGGGAAGGGAACCTGTCTCTGGAGTGACAGGGCCATCTGAGGATCTGTCTGTTCAATGAGCTGGCTGCTTGAAGCATTTGAAGATGCGGGTTCTCTGGATTACTGCTGGAATGGCCTGCTTTCCTCACCGCCTCCTCTGAGCCCATCCCTGGGCCCTCACCCATGGGTTAGACAAGGCACAGTGGGAGGCAGTCATCTCATTTAGTTAGTTAACTGAGAAAGCATCAGGTTGAGGAGTGGACTGCAAGAGACTTCAGCTTTAAGGGCCCTGAGATAATCCCGGAAATGTAATGGAGAGAGGGAGAAAAACATACTACTGCATTGACCAGAAATCCCCTGGGGAAGCCTGCTTGGCCTTGGAGTGGCTGAGGGTGCTTTGATGAGCCTCTGGGTGGGCCCATGATCTCCCATCCCATGCACTGGGGGAGCGACAGAGGGTTGCTAAACTACCATCTAAGGTGGATGCCTTCTGTTAACTGTCCAAGCATTTGTTTCGGCAGTTCCCGTCCACAGAGGAGAGACTGAAAGCTGCCTCATGCCACTTTCTGCCATTTGGTACCAAATTAGAGCAAAGGGGCTCCATAGTATGAGCTGTTGGGGGTGCATGTGTATCTCTGTGCCCTGCTGTGGGTATTTTAGAGGCTTTGACCTCTCCAGTCAGGGAAGCCGGCACTGAGCGACGAGCAAATGCTTTGAGAGCTGGAGGCTAATAAGAGAAGAGTGTTCCAGCAAAGGCACAGCTTGGACACCTGCCCTGTGCTGGGAGAGTGCAGGGCATGCCCCGAGTTTCAGCAGAAGGCCAGCAGAGAGCCTAAAGAAGAAGGTAGGAGAGGAGGCTGCAGAGACAGGAGGGCCCTGACTTCTAAGGCTCTTAGATTTTCTCCTCAAAGCAGCGGGCCTGAATCAAGTTTCCATTCAGGGCTACAAACTGGAGGGGGGCGAGAAACGGAAGAGGTTGCAAAGGAACTGGTTGGGAGTCTATGGCAGGGCTCACACAAGAGGTGATCTCGTTAACTAACTTTCCCTCCCTTGCCAGGGAGCACTTAGTTATAGATATCTTGTTTACATTTAAAAAATTCTATTCAAGATGTAGAGAACAAACATATGGGCACCAAGGGGGGAAAGGGGGGGTGGGATGAATTGAGAGATTGGGATTGACATATATACACTGATATGTATAAAATAGATAACTGATGAGAACCTACTGTATAGCATAGGGAACTCCACTTCGCTGTACAGCAGAAACTAACACAACATTGTAGAACAACTATACTCCAATAAAAAAACATTCTGTTCACTTGTGTATTTTTATGCTTCATAAGCTGGTAAGAATGCTGTGGGATAGGCACACGTTCATCTCTTTTTTGGAATTTGATATATTTGTATTTATTTATTTATTTTTATTGGGGTATATTTGCTTTACAATATTGCATTAATTTCTGCTGTACAACAGAGTGAATCAGCTATACGTATACATATATCCCCTCCCTCTTGGACCTCCCCCTCCCATCCCACCCATCTAGGTCACAACAGAGCACCGGGCTGAGCTCCCTGCGCTATATAGCAGGCTCCCACTAGCTATCTGTTTTACACATGGTAGTGTATATATGTCATTCCCAATCTCCCAATTCATCCCACCCCCTACGCCCCCGCCCCGTGTCCACACGTCAGTTCTCTATGTCTGTGTCTCTATTCCTGTGTTGCGAATAGGTTCATCTGTACTGTTTTTCTAAATTCCACATATATGCGTTAAGATACAATCTTTATTTTTCTCCTTCCGATTTACTTCACTCTGTATGACAGACTCTAGGTCCATCCACGTCTCTACAAATGACCCAATTTCGTTCCTGATGGTGCCTATTGTTATAAGGCACTATGCTGGGTACTGAGGATACAAGATGACCCCAACACCATCCCTGCCCCTGCTGAGCTCATAGGGTAGTAGAAGGAGGCTAACAAGTAAGCAAACAATGTAGTGAAGGGTTCTGATTGGAGTCTGGTGGGCTGCAGAGGGAACCAAGCGCAGATGGAGAAAGAGTGCTCGATTTTAAGTGTGGGCAGTAGTGGTTGAACAGAAAAGGTTTCACTGACCCCTCAGCTGAGTATTTAAAGTTGAACAGGCACTCACAGACAGAAAGCAGGCCCTGGATACAGTATGGGAAAAAGCACGGGGGTGTGCAAATCAACAAGAGAATGAAAGATAACAGGTGGTTTAGGGTGTGCAAAGGAGAGGCTGCTGAGGTCGGGTGGTGGGGATGGGTGTCCAGACCGGCCCTTTAACCTGTGGTAGGCTGCAGGGCCCCTGTGGAGGGTTAAAGAAGGTGTGACAGAATTAGACTGTGCTTGCACAGACCTACTCTGTGATCACTGTAAGTGTGGGATGAAGGGGGTGAACCTAGAGGTGGGAAGGCTCTTGGGACAGTTTGCCATAGACCAGTGGCAAGCGGTGGAGGCCTGGTTTAAGTAAGTATAAAGGGGGAGTGGAGGGAAGGAGAGGGGTGGGAGCAATGCAAGGAAGTCACACCTTCTGGGGTTGGTGACTGAATGAGTGCAGTGGGAGAGAGGAGGTGTTTAGGGTAACTCCGAGGCCTCTGGCTTGCTTCACTGGCTGGTTAGTGGTGTCATTCAGAGAGAGAGAGAGAGAGAGAGAGAGAGAGAGAGGAAAGGAGAGAGAGAAGGAGGGGAGGGGAGGGAAGATTTATGGGAAAGTCAGTAAATAAGTGTTAGGCCTATTGAATTTAAGGTAATATGTGGGGTTAGCTAGGTGGAGATGTTGAGGAGACAGTGGCCATGTGGGTCTGCAGATACAGACTGGGGAGCCTTCCTCACACAGGTGCTAACCCAGTGCTTGGGTGTGAAAGTCCATCTGTAGTAAGTATCTCAACAGCCCACAAGGGCCAGGTAAGTGATGAATGATGCTATCTTGGGATAAGACAGGCAGTGGCAAAAAACAGATGTAGAAAAACCCCCAACTGTGCAAACGTGAAATTAACAGTCTTCTGATACTTGGCTCCAGCATGTGGGACACAGGGAATAGTGGGGACTGTGACAAACTGAGGGTACATCAAAAAGTATAGCCTTAATTCAATTCCAAATGATTTCACAAGTCAGAATTTGTGTACAGTATTACTGGATTCTATAGTTTTTCCACAAAAGTCAGAAATTTTTATATTTATGTAAAATTTCCTGATCTAAGAATATTGGCACAGTAAAAAAAGTCATCTTATAATCTAAGCAAAATGTACTTGTGGGCTAGAGAGTCTGTGGTTACTTCTGCAACCTCTGTTTGAGGAGAATCTTGAGCAGAAGGGAGTAGATGTTCTGTGAGTACAGGTCCACGTGCCACTGAACAGAATCAGAACTGTACCTAGTGGCAATGTCCAGCTAACAAACGTCACACACCTGGAAACTGCTTCATAGGATCCTTCTGCAGTCTCTCAGGAGCCCAGCCAGTAAAATCATTCCTTGGGTTACTCCACTTCTTTTTCTGTTCTTTCTCCATTAGCCAAACTACAAAGCTTGTCTCTTCTTAACAGAAAATGATAGCCCAACTGCCATGGCTGAATGCTTCTTGTTTATGGGTGTGTGTGTTGGAGTGGAGGAGTGTAGGCAACGAAGGGGATTTCCTTCTAGAATCTGAGAGTCTTTGTTCTAGAAAAGACCTTAGAGACTTTTTGTACCAACTGCTTGTTTTACAGATAGGGAAACTGAGGCTTAAATAAGTTAATGGCATAACTGATATTAGAACACTGATATTCTCATTTTCTAGTCAAGCATATCATGCTACTTAACACCATATACAAAAATTAACTCAAGGGCTTCCCTGGTGGCACAGTGGTTGAGAGTCCGCTTGCCGATGCAGGGGACACGGGTTCGTGCCCCGGTCCGGGAGGATCCCACATGCCGCGGAGTGGCTGTGCCCGTGAGCCATGGCTGCTGAGCCCGCGCGTCCGGAGCCTGTGCTCCGCAACGGGAGAGGCCACAACAGTGAGAGGCCCGTGTACCGCAAAAAAAAAAAAGAAAAAATGTAGAAGACCTGAATAGACATTTTTCCAAAGAGGACATGTAAAAGGCCAACGGGCACATGAAAAGATGTTCAACATTGTTAATCATCAGAGAAATGCAAGTTAAAACCACAATGAGATGTCACCTCACACCTATCAAATGGCTATCACTAAAAAGAACACAAATAATAAACGTTGGTGAGGAGAAAAGGGAACCTTCACGCACTGTTGGTGGGAGTGTAAATTGGTGTAGCCCAGGAAAACAGTGTGGAGCTTTCTCAAAAAACTAGAAACAGAACTACCATATGACCCAGCAATTCCACTCCTGGGTATATATCTGCAAAAAATAAAAATACTAATTTGAAAAGATACATTCACCCCAATATTCATAGTAGTATTATTTACAGTTGCCAAGATATGGAAGCAACCTAAGTGTCCATCGGATAAAGAAGATGTAATCTGTCTATCTATCTATCTATCTATCTATCTATGTGCACACACACACACACACACACAATGAAATACTACTCAGCATAAAAAAGAGTGAAATTTTGCCATTTGCAACAACATAGATAGACTTGGAGGGTATTACGCTTAGTGAAATAAGTCAGACAGAGAAAGATAAATACTGTATGATATCACTTACATGTGGAATCTAAAAAATAAAACAAACTAGTGAATATAACAAAAAAGAAAAGACAGATACAGAAAACAAACTGGTTGTTACCAGTGGGGGGAGTGCAGGTGAGAGGGGCAAGTTAGGAGTAGGGGATTAAGAGGTAGAAACCATTATGTATAAAATAAATAAGCTACAAGGATGTCTTGTACAACACAGGGAATACAGCCAGTATTTTGTAGTAACTATTAGTGGAATATAACCTTTAAACATTGTGAATCACTATGTTGTACACCTATAATTTATGTAGTATTGTACATCAACTATACTTCAATTTAAAAAAAGACCAAAATAAAAAGTAGGTTACATAGCAAAAAAAATAAAGTAACATCTGGCATATACAAAAAAAAAAAAAAATAGCATACTGTGCTCTCTCCATCTTCTTATGTGGAAATGATGTGGAAAACCCAGCCTTGGTAAGATGTACTTTGAACTCTTTATCACAGTGGTGGGAAGGAGTTGTCCCAGTTCCCTCATCTGTATCCCTTGAAATATTCTTACCTGAAGTCAGGGAGGAACAAAGCAAGCTTTCTGCCCCATGAGGTTGATCCTTGGGTTATTAACAGGTCCTCCAAAAAAAAAAAAAAAAAGAAAGAAAGAAAGAAAAAAGAACTAAACACCTATAGACTTGTCTCACTGAGGATTTTCAACTATCCCCAGCTCTGTACTCTCAGGGGCTTCTAGATCTAAGGATAGTATGATACATATTTCAGATAGGTAATTACTTTTCTTCTTTTTTTTTTTGCTTCAAAGGAGTAATGTTATTTTATAATTCTCCCCATTTATTAGTTGCTTAGTACTTGATTTTTAAAAGTGCACATTAAAAAAATGAGAGTTGAATGACTTTGGAATAAAGAGGTCAGGAATACCAAATAAATTGAGTCCGTTTTTAGTTTTGTTCATGATAATTAAAGATGATTCAGCAACGATGGCCATTTTACGCAGCTCATTCAGGAGGGCTTCTAGTACATGCAAGTGCATGCACTTGATACAGAGGAGGATTTCATGAAGTTTCAGTGACGACTAGAAATATCATAAGGTGACTATGGACAATCTATAAACACCTGTTGTTGTCACTGGACAGAGAAGGCGTCCAGTTTTCCAATTCACAGCTGGAACCAAGCTCTCGGATTTTCCACTCATCTTCACTGGCCAAAAGAAAACTTTGTAATGGCTGATATTTTTTCCTTACAATTTCAATGAAGCCTTAGATTGGATCACATGAAAATGCCTCCGCGTATCTTCCAGAACTCCCCAATACCTTCCTTAATAGCATATTCAGCACAGTTCTTACACTCTTGGGGTGTAAATCCAATTAATGCTTTCCCTGTAGTACCAATTCCCCGATCACTTGTCAATTTTTTAATTTGAGCTTCTATTTAATAAGGAGATACATAATAAAAATGGTCCCCAAGGACACTGTAAGCCATGTATTGAGAGCCTTCTGAGGTTTCTGTAACTTCTTGATCTTCAAAACTCTCTACATTGCAAGCTATCTCCATTTTCCCTTCGTGAGGAAAAGCCATCGTTTGGACGCCCTTCAGTCCATTCACATTTGAGCCCCGAATGGCACTAGTGATCTCTTTTCCCAGAGCCAAGTCTTGAGATCATCTTTGGTAACATTGCAGTTCATCACTTACGGGCTAGCTACGATGCCTGATGTGAAAGTTTGCTTCTCAGTTTGCGGTTTCGCTCAGCTCCTGCCTCCCGCAGATTGGCTCTCGTCTGCTCTAGCGGCAGCATGAGTCTCCTCACTGCAAAGCTGAAATTCCAATTTTGGTCCAACGCAACTGTCACAACACCCTGAAGCAAGCTGTTAAACCACATCTTCGGGCAGGTGCAGCTCCCAGGTTAGGTTTAAGAACACTGAAATCCCTCCTTGTGAACCAGCCCAGTTGCTTCCTTCTCTGGACAAGAGTGTGCTTCTCAGGCAGGTCAGCCTCACCAAAGAGAAACACACTGCAGCCAGGAACACGTTGGACCAGATTCTCAGCAAGGCTTCTAGCCACAGCTCCACACTCTTCCACTCCAACACCAGAGAGAGGGTAAATGGGAATCGGGTCCACTGCTCCCAGGCAAGGATGGATCGCCTCTTGCACCTCCATATCAATTGACTGAAAGGCCTCCAGGCAGGCAGCCAGAACGGAATTGGAATTGCGTAACTCAGCAAGAGAAGCTGCTATTGTAATGTCTTTTGTGTTGCACATTTTTTTTTTTTTTTTTTTTTTTTTTTTGCGGTACACGGGCCTCTCACTGTTGTGGCCTCTCCCATTGCGGAGCACAGGCTCCGGATGCGCAGGCTCAGCGGCCATGGCTCACAGGCCCAGCCGCTCCGTGGCATGTGGGATCCTCCCGGACCGGGGCACGAACCCGTGTCCCCTGCATCGGCAAGCGGACTCTCAACCACTGCGCCACCAGGGAAGCCCTGTTGCACTCTTGATCAGAAAATATATTGAGCACTGATACCTCAGGATGTTTCTGTCCATTTTTTTTCAAGAAAAGCTGCTTTTGCTGCGTTCTCAACAATGTATTTTCTTCTGGCTTCTGAAATGTTTCATAAACAGGCAGCCAAACGGAGCCCCAGTCTGTGTCCTGCGCACACACCACCGTTAGCACTTTTAGGGCGGCAGAGGTTCTCCGGGGAGGTCGTAGTGCGAGGTCTGGGCAGACACCGGCACTGGGACCCCCTGCGCGGTCCCGCCCAGGTTCTGGTATGGAGTGGCCCAGACCCACGTGGGCCGAAGGGTAACCAGAGGGACTCGCTGAGGGCCCCGGGAGACTCCAGCAGGGGGATCAGCGTCCGCGGGCGGCGGGGCCCGGAGCGAGGGGCGGCCGGCGGCGGCGCTGCCCCGGGCCCGCCTACAGCCTGCGACCACGCCGGCCGCTCCGCGGTTTGGGGGGACGCACCTGCGGGGGCGGAGGACGTCGCTGTAGGATGGCCTCTTTTTTCTTTGTAATGTGTGAGATATAGCTTATATATCATAAGATCTACCCTTTTGTTTTTGTTTTTTTGTTTGTTTGTTTTTGTTTTTGCGTACGCGGGCCTCTCACTGTTGTGGCCTCTCCCGTTGTGGAGCACAGGCTCCGGACGCGCAGGCTCAGTGGCCACGGCTCACGGGCCCAGCCGCTCCGCGGCATGTGGGATCTTCCCGGACCAGGGCACGAACCCGTGTCCCCTGCATCGGCAGGCGGACTCTCAACCACTGCGCCACCAGGGAAGCCCTACCCTTTTAAAATGTCCAATTCAGTGGTTTTTAATATGTCACAAAAATGTACAACCACCACCACTATCTGATCCCAGAACACTTTCACCAGCCTCAAAGAAACCCTGTACCAACTAGCAGTCACCCCCTATTCTCCTCTCCTCCCAGCCCCTGGCAAACACTAATCGACTTGCAGTCTCTAGAGATTTCCTTTATAGACATTTCATATAAATGGAATCATGTAACATGTGACCTTTTGTGTATAATTTCTTTTACTGAGCATAATGTTTTCAAGGTTCATCCATATTGTAGCAGGTATTAGTACTTTTTTTCCTTTTTTATGGCTGATTAATATCCCATTGTATGAATATAATACATTTTGAATATCCAGTTATCATTTAACGGACATTTATGGCTATTTTAAATAATGCTATTATGGACATTCATGTACAATTTTTGTGAGGATATGTGTTTTCCATTCTCTTGGATATATACCTAGGAGTAAAATTTCTGGGACACAGTTAATTCAATTTTTAACTTTTTAAATAACTGCAAATCTGTTCTGCAAAACAACTGAACCATTTTACATTCCCACCAGCATGGTGTAAGTGTTCTGATTTCTCCACATCCTTGCCAACACTTGTTACTTATCTGTTTCTTTATTGTATTGATAGCTATCCTAGTGGAGTAAAGTGATATTTCTCTGTGGTTTGGGTTTGCATTTCCCTAATGACTAATGTTAATATCTTTTAATGTGCTTATTGGCTATTTGTATATCTTGTTTGGAGAACTGTCTGTTCAAATCCTTTACCTCTTTTTAAATTGAATTATTTGTCTTTTTATTGTTGTAAGAGCTCTTTATATATTCTGCATAAACTTCCTTATCATACACGTGATTTGCAAATATTTTCTCACATTCTATAGGTTACTTTTCACTTTCTTGATAGTTCATTTGAAGCACAAAAGCTTTTAATTTTGATGAAGTTCAATTTATTTTCTTTTTTGTTTGTGCTTTTGCTATAACATCTAAAAAACTCATGCCTCAGCCAGAGTC
Source organism: Globicephala melas (assembly GCF_963455315.2). Taxonomy (NCBI): domain Eukaryota; kingdom Metazoa; phylum Chordata; class Mammalia; order Artiodactyla; family Delphinidae; genus Globicephala; species Globicephala melas. Next base: position 38,196,564 of record NC_083330.1, on the reverse strand, counting down.
AGAAAGATTTATCTTCTCAGTTTTATAGTATTAACTCTTAACATTTATGCCTTTGGTCTAGTTTTAGTTAATTTTTGTGCATGATACGAGAGGTAGAGATCTAACTTCATTCTTTTGCATGTGGATATCCAGTTGTTCCAGCACCATTTGTTGAAAACACTATTTTTTCCCCATTGAATTATCTTAGCACCTTTGTCAGAAATTAATTTGACCATAAATACAAAAGTTTATTTCTGTACTCCTGATTTTGAATCCATTGATCTATATGTCTGTCCTTATGCCAGTGCCACACTCTCTAGAATACTGTAGCTTTGTAGAAAATTTTGAAATCAGGCAGTGTTAAGTCTCCCAACTTTGTTCTTCTTTTTCAAGATTGTTTTGGTTATTCTGGGCCTTATACATTTTTATATAAACTTTAGGATCATCGTGTCAATTCTACAAACAAGACAAAATAATTTTGATAGGGATTGTGTTGAATTAGTATCTCAACTTGGAGAATAGTACTATCTTAACTATATTAAGTTTTTCAAGTTTTGAGCACGGGATGTTTTTTCCATTTATTTAGATCTTCTTTAATTTCTTTCAACAATGTTTCGTAGTTTTCAGTTTACAAATCTTGTATTTCTTTGGTTAAATTTATTCTGAAGTATGTTATTCCTTTTAATCCTATTGTAAATGGAATTGTTTTCTTAACATCATTTTCAGATTTCTTTTTGCTAGTGTATAGAAATACAGTTGATTTTTTTTTTTTTTTGTATATTGATCTTTTATCTTGCAACCTTACTGGACTTGTTTATTTGCTGTAAAACTTTTTTATACTCCTTAGGATTTTCCATATGTAAGATCATGTCATCTGTGAATAGAGATACTTTTACTCATTTCTTTCCAATCTGGATGACTTTTATTTCTTTCTCTTGCCTAGGATTTCAAGTACAATGTTATATAGAAGTGACAAGATTGGGCATCATTATCTTGTTCCTGATCATATAGGGAAAGCTTTCAGTCTTTCACATTATGTATAATACTAGCTGTGGGTTTTTCTTAGATGCCCTTTATTAGGTTGAGGAAGTTACCTTCTATTCCTACTTTGTTGTGTATTTTTTTATCATGAAAGGATGCTGGATTTTGTCAAATGATTTTCTGCCTCTCTAGAGATACTCATCTGGTTTCGTCCTTTATTCTATTAATATGGGGTATTAAATTAATTGATTTTCATATGTTGAACCAGCCTTGTATTCTAAGATAAATTCCACTTGGTCATGATATATAATTCTTTTTATATGTTGCTGGATTCAGTTTGCTAGTATTCTATTGAAAACTTTTGCATCTATATTTATGAGATATTGCTCTGTAGTTTTATTTTGTTATTTTTTTTCTGTTTTGCATATAAGGATGACACTAGCCTCATAGAATAAGTTGGGAAGTATTCCATACTCTTCTACTTTTTGGAAGCATTTGTGAAGGTTTCATGTTAATTCTCCCATACTTGTTAGGTAGAATTCACCAGTGAAGTTACCTGGTCCTGGGCTTTACTTTGTGGGAATTTTTTTGATTACTAACTCAAGCTCTTTAGTTGTTATAGTTCTATTCAGACTTTCTACTTATTCTTTAGTCAATTTTGGTAGTTTTTAATCTAAGAATTCATCCATTTCACTTAGGTTGTCTGATTTGTGGGAAAACAATTGCTTATAGTATTCTATTTCATCCTTTTTATCTCTGTAAGTTTGGTAGTACTGTCCCCTCTTACATTCCTGATTTTAGTTGTTTGATTCTTGTGTTTTTTAAAAAAAATATTTATTTGTTTATTTTGGCTGTGCTGGGTCTTAGTTTTGGCATGCGGGATCTTTTTTTTTAGTTGCGGTGCACGGGCTTCTTAGTTGTGGCATGTGGACTTCTTAGTAGTGGTATGCATGCGAGATCTAGTTCCCTGACCAGGGATCAAATCCAGGCCCTCTGCATTGGGAGCAGGGAGTCTTACCCACTGGACCACCAGGGAAGTCCCTCTTGTGTCTATTTTTTTCTTGGTAAGTCCAATTGAAGATTTGTCCATTTTGTTGATCTTTTCAAAAGACCAACTTTTGGTTTTGCTGATTTTCTCCTTTGCTTTTGTATTCTCCATTTTATTAATTTCCACTCTAATTTTTATTTCCTTCTGGTTGCTTTGGGTTAGTTTATTCATCTTCTTCTAGTCTCTTAAGGTAGAAGATTATTGATTTGACATTTTCTTCTTTTATAGGCATTTACAGCTATAGATTTGCCTCCATGTACTGCTTAATCTGTATCCCATAAAGTTTGGCATGCTGTGTTTTCATTTTCATTCATCTAAAAGTATGTTCTAATTTCCCTTTTAATTTCCTCTTTGACCTATTGGTTATTAGAGTGTATTGTTATTTCCATATATTTGTGGTTTTCCCACATTTCCTGTTATTTGGTTTTAGTTTCTCCATTGTGGTTAGAGAACATATTTTGTATGACTTCAATGATTTAAATTTATTGAAACTTGTTTTGTGATCTATCATATGATCTAGCCTGGAGAATGTTTAATGTATATTTAAGAAGAATGTGTGTTAGGATTTTGTTGGATGGAGTGTTCCATAGATGTCTGTTAGCTTCTGGTTGGTTTACAGTGTTGTTCAAGTCTTCTATTTTCTTGTTGATCGTCTGTCTGTTTGTTATATTCATTATTGAAAGTGAAGTTTTCAAGTCACCAACTATTATTGTTGAATTGTATATTTTATCTTCAATTCTGTCAGTTTTTGCTTCATGTATTTTGGGGTCTGTTGGTAGGTGCATATATGTTTATAATTGTTATAGAATCTTGAGGGATTGACCCTTGTATCAGTATAGAATATCCTTCTTTTCTCTAGTAATAATTTTTATCTTAAAGTTTGTTTGTTCGAATAGTAGTATAGCTTAATTTCACCCTCATTTTGAAGGATAGTTTTGTTGCATATACAATTCTTAGTTGGCAGTCTTTTTCTTTCAGCACTTTGAGTATGTCATTTCACTGTATTCTGGCCTCCATGAGAAATCAGCTGTTCAGTTTGTTGAGGATCCTTTGTATGTGATGAGTCTCTGCACTTCCAAATTCTCTTTTTTTTTTTTTGTGGTACACGGGCCTCTCACTGTTGTGGCCCCTCCCATTGCAGAGCACAGGCTCGGGTCTTGCAGGTTCAGTGGCCATGGCTCACAGGCCTAGCCGCTCCACGGCATGTGGGATCTTCCCGGACCGGAACATGAACCCGTGTCCCCTGCATCGGCAGGTGGACTCTCAACCACTGCACCACCAGGGAAGCCCTTTTTGTTTTTTTTTAATAAATTTATATATTTTTATTTATTTATTTTTGGTTGCATTGGGTCTCCATTGCTGCATGCAGGCTTCCTCTGGTTGCGGCGAGTGGGGGCTACTCTTCGTTGCAGTGTGCAGGCTTCTCATTGCAGTGGCTTCTCTTGTTGTGGAGCATGGGCTCTAGGTGCATGGGCTTCAGTAATTGTGTCACGCAGCTCAGTAGTTGTGGCTCACAGGTTCTAGAGCACAGGCTCAGTAGTTGTGGCACATGGGCTCCATGGCACATGGGATCTTCCTGGACCAAGGATCGAACCCATGTTCCCTGCATTAGCAGGTGGATTCTTAACCACTGCACCACCAGAAAAGTCCCTGTTTGTTTGTTTTGTGTTTTATTATGATGAGTCTAAGTTTGAGTCTCTTTGAATTTATTGTATTTCAAGTTCAGTGAACTTCTTGGAAGCATAGATTAATGTTTTTCTCAAATTTAGGAAGTTTTTGATTAGTATTTCTTCAAATAATCTTTCTGCCCCTTTCACTCTTTCCTTTTCTTCTATGACTCTCATTATGCATGTTTGCTTGATGATGTTCCGTTTGTCTCTAGGATTCTGTTAATATTTCTTCTTTCTTTCTGTCAGGGTGGATAACCTCAATTGATCTATTATCAAATTCACAAATTCTTCTCCTGCTAGCTAAGACTTACTGTTGGGCCTTTTCTAATGAATTTTTCATTTCAGTTATTATGCTTTTCAACTCTAGAATTCTTATTTGTTTTTTTAAAAAATAATTTCCATGTCTTTATTTATATTCTCTATTTGGTGAGACATTGTTATCATACTTTAGTTCTTTAGAGATAGTTTCCTTTTGTTGTTTAAAATAGTTAATTTAAAATCCTATTTAGTAAGTCTAACATCTAGACTTCCTTGGGGACAGTTTCTGTTGACTGCTATTTTTCCTTTATATGGGCCTTACTTTTCTTTTATTTGCATGTCTCACAATCATTTGTTGAAAACTGGACTTTATAAATAATATGATGTGGCAACACCAGAAATCATATCCCATTGTCTTCCCAGGATTTGTTGTTGTTGCTGTTTGTTTGTTTAATGACTTTCCTGAATTAATTCTGTAAAGTCTGTATTCTTTGCCATATGTAGCCACTGAAGTCTGTTTGGTTAGCTTAGTGTTCAGCTAATGATTGAATTAAGGTTTCCTTACAAGCCTAGAATCAATAAGTCTTCCAACCTTTGCCAATAGGCTCTGTGTACTTGTTGGGTACATCTTCAAAGATGTGGCAAACAGTTTACAACTCTGCATTAGCCTTTACTTCCTGCTTGCACAGCGCCTCAAGGTCAGTCAGAGGTGAGAGATTAGGACCTTCTAAGGTTTTTCCTGGGCATGTGCACAGCTCTACTTATGAATGTGGCCTTTTAGACTCCCAGGAATCTATTGGAGATTTTTGATGTTCCCCTGGCCCCTGCAAGGGACATCTCATTCTCAAGCTTTACCTTTTAAGTGTTTTAGTTAAAGTCTTATTTGCATCAACTGCTATCACTGTCTCAGGCAGCTGCAGTGTTAAGCAACTGCTGATGATTATTTTCAACAGATTCCCCAGGAAGAAAATTGTTTTCAGTGAGTGAGCTCTGAGTTGGGTCAAATAAAGACAAGCTGCATGAATAGGTATTTCCAGGGAGCTTCCAGATAGGTTAGATAATATCAGTTCTTTGGGGACAGGACTTCTGGGAAACTCCAAACTCCAAACTCCTTCTACCCCCTACATAGTACCATGGTTGTGAGGCTGTTGGTTTTCAAGGCCACTGCATATCCTGAGAAAGGATGATGGAATTAGGGCAAGTCAAAGCAACTACAAAGCTTGCTTCTAACTGATAGTAATTTTCTTAAATAAACAATCCTTGGATTTTGCAAGCCACAGTTCTACCCATGTAACACATCAGCTGTTTGGTTTTTTTTTTAAATTCCATTTCTTGCCAACCGACATGAATACACTTGGTACTGTTACAATCATTATCTAGACTTACTCATGTTCTCCTTTTGTTACTTTACACCATATCATTGTTCTTTTGCTGATTCATAATTTATAGAATGAATATTTTAATGCTTAAAATTCATTAAGTTTATGTGTTATATAATTTTATACCTTTCTTTTTTTGACCATTTAGGAGTTTTCAACTTTACCAGTATTGTAGGCTACTATACTACAAGCATGCAGTTTATTGTTTAAAAAATATTTCCTTAGAATAAATTCTATTTAGTAATATTTGCTATCAAAGGCTACAAACATTTTATGCCTCAAGTTATTTCCAAAAGGATTATACTAATTTATATTTTCATCAATAATATGTGTGTTTATTTACATCCTTTACAACATTGACTATTAGTTTTTATTTTTTAAATATATAAAAATATATTAGGGGCTTCCCTGGTGGCACAGTGGTTGAGAGTCCGCCTGCCAATGCAGGGGACACGCGTTCGTGCCCCGGTCTGGGAAGATCCCACATGCCGTGGAGCGGCTAGACCCGTGAGCCATGGCCACTGAGCCTGCGCGTCCGGAGCCTGTGCTCCACAACAGGAGATGCCACAACAGTGAGAGGTTTGCGTACCGCAAAAAAAAAAAAATATATATATATATATAATTATTAATGAGGTTGAACAACTTTTACATCTGCTTTATTTTATGTGAATTTTCTATTCTTGTGGTCTTAAAAGTATTATAGCTATCCAGCTATCCCATGAATAATCATTGGTATTTTCTTTACTTCTGAAAAAGTGAGATTGTCATATAGAACTTTATCAATTAAAGCCACTTTTAAGTTGTTTTCCTTAATATTAAAATGTCTTTTAATCTTTGTCACAAGTTGTAGAAGTACTAAATGACATCTTTTTTATCCTAGCAATGAAGCTACCCTTTTTAATGTTACTTAAAAGCTAGTAGTATTATAGCTTTCTGATATTCCCAGAAAAATCTCATCTAACTTTAGCTACAATTTAAAGCATCTATTGGCTTTCATCAATGTACTGAATTATGTCACATATTGTTTCTTGAGGAAAATGTATTTTGAATGTACATAGCTAACGTTCAAGCAGACTTTTAGAATGTATCACTTTAAAAGCTTAGAATTTCTTATTTTAGTGATTGTACAAATGAAAACGTTACCTGAAATTGGTGACTTACTACAAATTCTACAACATTGTTTTTCCTTACAACCTAATCTAATGTTTGCTTTTCCCCAGTTTAAGGCCAGTCCTCTTGCTGTGACTTTCAAACTAACTGGGGAGACAGATGACATATTTCAGATACAACAAGATGGACTTCTGTATTACAGCAAAGCCCTGGACAGGGAAACAAGAGCTGTTCACAAACTCCAGGTGAACTGAGACCAGACAAAGGACACTAACTCTAATCTCTCTGAGCACTCTTTGTCCTGGAAATATCACTGGCACCTTCTTTCCTAGCACAGAATCCTGTTTCAGCTCTCCTGACACTAATGACATGCTTTGCAAATCTCATTTGTCTTTTTAAATTTTATTTTATTTTTTAACAACTAGAGAGGCGTGTGGCAAAGGTATCCTCTTTTTTAGGCTTTATGACCAGAGTAACCCAATTTATATGGCTAAGGCTCTTAGATGGCATTACTCATCAAAATGAGTGGAAACCTGGATGGCACATGGATCAAAACTAGCCAGTACTTCTCTGCTATTACACTGGTGTCTGCCTGTGGCTGTTGGGTGGTCTCTGGACCCACAAAGAAGGTGGCAGTGGTACTAGATGGAGCTCCTTTGGGCCTTGCAAGAAGCAGAAGTAATCAATGACCAAAGTCAGAGGCTGCCTAGAGAGACCCTTCTCTCTCTCTTTCCCCCTTAGTTTTCATGGTTTGTATCTCTATCTGAATGATAGAGAGCTAATTGTGGGGAAAAGAGCAAGCCAAAAGCTTTCTGTTTAAATTTTACTACTGGCTCTGCAGATCAGCCACTAAAATGCCTCTGTAACAGGACATATTTTCATACCCTCAAGGGTCAAAGTGTTCTTATTTTACTGATTCCAGCTATTTAGAAAAAAAGCATGTCCAGTGTCCAGCCAACCTCACTGCTGGAAAAACACAGTCATGATTAGATTGATTTAACTGATAGGGCCTCTATTTTAGCAGCTCCCAATCTGGGCTCCTATGGGTGTCTTTCTCCCCTGTAGTGACCAGGTTATTGGTTATTTGGGCTCTAATTTCTTTCAAGTGACTTTTGAGTGTGTGATATGAGGTCCAGACTCACCAAGGAGGTTTCCTTTTCCTGTCAACATCAGGTCTCAGCCCTGGATGCTCACGGCAATACAGTGGAGGGCCCGGTCCCCATCACCATAGAAGTGAAGGACATCAACGACAATCGACCTGTGTTTCTCCAGTCAAAGTATGAAGGCTCAGTAAGGCAGAATTCTCGCCCAGGTAATAGGCAGGAGCCTGGAGATATCTGTGGAAAGATGCAAGTGTAACAGGCAGAGGGGCAGATTTGTGTGGCTAACATGTGTAACTAGCATTCATTAAGGACTTACCATCTTATTTAAATTTTATTTATCTTATTTAAACTTCACAGCAATCCTCTGGGAGTTGTTTTATTATCCCCACTGCTCTGGGACACAACATCTCAACGTTGGCACTATGGACATCTTGGGCCTGATAATTCTTTTTTTGTTAGGGGCTGTTCTGTGCATTATAGAATGTTAGGCAGCATCCCTGACATCTATCAATGCACCAGATGCCAGGAGCAACACTTCCCTTTCAAATTGTGACAGCAAAGATGTCTTCAGACATCGCCAAATGTCCCCTGGGGGACAAAATCACCCCTAGTTAAGAATCACCATTTTAGGGTGAAAATTTAGAACACCTTACAGCTTTAGAACACTCTAGAACACTCTGGAAAGGTAAGCTTACTCTCCCACATCCTCCCAGAAATCCACATTCTCATGGTCACTGCTGGCTTCCAGTTCTTTTTCTTCTCTGACTTCAGCTCCTAGCTATGACTCATCCCTTCACTCTTTTACTTTTCATTTCTACAAAAGCCCCTCATCAAAGCATAGGTGTGTGTGGCAGGCTTTACTGAAGATTTAGAGGAATGAAGGAGCATCATGTCATAACAGTGCACAAAATAAACATGAATATTAGACTGTGAGTTCTCAGAAAGACTTTTGGCCATTTCCGTCAACTCACTGTCAAACTTCCCTCTGTGTCACTTAATCGCTATCTCTCACTCTTCAATGCCCACTTCCAATAACTCAGGAAGAATATTCCTTCCACTTTATTATGTGGAGCAATTTCACGTGTCTCTGTCCCTGAGGTTGCATACCAAAGGCTCACCACTAAACTCTGCCAAGTAATAATCTTCCAGGTCTTATTCTTTACCAATAGGGTTTTCTAATTCAGTGATTCTCAAACTTTTTCGTCTCAGGGGCCTTGTATTCTCATAAAAACTATTGTGGACTCCAAGAAACTTTTGGTTATATCCAGTGGTGTGCTAGTAAATTTTAATAGCTGTCTCTCCGGGGAGAAAAAACCTTGATTTGTAGAATTTGTCAATTTCTGTGGTATAAGTACTCTCACCATAACCTATTTTAAGCTACCACTGGTGTTAATAATTGGCTCACAAAATTTCTGAAAATTCAACTAGGTCTCACGAGTTGACTCCAATACGTCACTGGTTATATCTATCAATATTTATTGTATTTGAAATTAAAACTGAGAAATTAAAAAATATTTATTTAGTGATTGATTTAAAGTAATAAGCATATTTTAATAAAAACAACTATTTTCAAAGACAAAAGGAATGTTAAGAAGAATGGCATTGTTTTAATCTTTGCACCTCTCTTTAATGACTGGATTAATTGAGAACAGTTGGATTCTCATTTCTGTTTCTGCATTCATTTTGTTGCCATATGCTGTTTTGGCTGAAACATTTAAAGAAAAACTCTCCCTACACAGTGTTAATAGTGTAATAACGCTTCATATAATTGTGGATATTCTTTGATACTAGACCAAAACTCAACAAGTGGTGGTTTCTTAAATGTTATTTTCAATGTAGAATCCGAAACCATATTAATGCCTTTTTTGGGATACTCCTTTATGCTAAAATCCATCAAATTATGTTTTTTTTTTTGCGGTGCGCGGGCCTCTCACTGTTGTGGCCTCTCCCGTTGCCGAGCACAGGCTCCGGACGCGCAGGCTCAGCAGCCATGGCTCACGGGCCCAGCCGCTCCGCGGCATGTGGGATCTTCCCGGACAGGGGCATGAACCCGCGTACCCCACATCGGCAGGCGGACTCTCAACCACTGCGCCACCGGGGAAGCCCTTATGTTGTGATTTCAATGGGTCTTTCACACATGTATGACCCTAAAAACAGTCTCAAAGACCTCTAGAAGTCCCTGGATCATACTTTAAGAAACCTCATCCTAGAGGAAAGGGGCAGAATAAAGAATTATTTCACCACTGATATGAATTATGGCACCTTCCTCCATTCTATTTCTGCCTCTTAGAAGGCAAATGTGTCTGTGGTTGGTTTGGGTTTCAATTAATATCTTTTTTTTCTGGATACATTTTGTTAAACAGGAAAGCCCTTTATGTATGTCAATGCTACAGACTTGGATGATCCAGCCACACCCAATGGCCAGCTTATTTATAAAATTATCATGCAGCTTCCCAAGGTCAACAATGTCATGTACTTTCAGATCAACAACAAAACGGGGGCAATTTCACTTACTCTAGCAGGTAAGTTAAGTGATGTCCTCATATGACTCTCTGAGGCAGTTAAAAGGACCTAGATCTGTATCACCTTCAGAGACATTTGCTTTTCTTTTCTCTCCTACTTCCCATAGGATCCCAGGACCTGGATCCTTTGAAGAATCCTTCCTACAAGCTAGTGGTCTCAGTGGAGGACATGGGAGGCCAGAATGAGCATTCCTTTAGTGACACCACATCTGTGGATATTATGGTGAAGGAGAATATTTGGAAAACACCAGAACCAGTGGAGATTGAAGAAAATTCAACTAATCCTTACCCCATTAAAATCACTCAGGTAGTGCCCAAGGAATGCCTAGAGCCTACCCAGTCAATCAGCACTCACATTGTAGGGGCCCACCCTCATGGTCTTCACTGACATTTCTGCATAGCGTCATTATGAAGCAAACTAAATAGACAAGGTCTCTGGCCCCAAGTCTCTGGAGTTTGCCATCATGGGTAAACTCTGGACTTTACAACTTGGATTCAGATATTATATATATGAGTTTTAAAAGAGAACTTCACTCACCTTCACCGTCCAAGTAGATAATACTGTTGTTCCCTGTCAAGAGTGTAGGATATGGCTGCCCTAGAGTGGGTTGTATGTGGTACATGTACATGATTCAAATTTGGGGCTGCAAATTATTTTTGAAAGGCTGTTTCTTATTCCTTTGGGAAAAATCTCTATGCGAAAGACTCAACCCATCACAGGCCGAGGAACAGAGATAAGACTGGTCAAGTGTGAAAGCTGAGTAGATGACCTTTACCTTTGGAGCCCACCCCTGCCAACTCCATCTCCTGTGGGTACCTCTCCCCTCCATTCAAACCCTCCCCCGGTCCCACCTCTATGGCTGGTGTTCATCCTGAGCCCCCTCCTCTTTCTTTAGCTCCTGGAAATCCACTCTGGGGTTCACCCAGATCTGATCTTTTCTGGAAGATCAGGAAGTTTCTTGATGCAAAAACTGTGAGTTAGTGGGAGAGCACTGGATTTGGAAGCAGATAAACTGTTATGAGCCCCAACTTCTCACCAATAAAATGGGGATAATAACAGATCTTTGGGTTGTTGTGGAAATTAATTAGTATCTGTGGAAGTGAATAAAAGGTATTAACGTTATGAAGGAGTTGTAGTCTGTAGTAGCCCTAATTTTTTTCAGATGACACTGTTGTTGTTAAGGGGTCCTGGAATGGCCTATCCCACCATATCTGTTGTCTAACTTAAAAGGATTTTTATTTATTAAACATTGAATTAATGAATTTCACCTTCAGAGGAAAAAACAAAAAGAATGAAAGCAAGAAATATTCTGCTTTACCAGCTAAGAAACTATGTCAGGACTCTTTACCGTGAGAATTTCAGATTGGGTTCCTTTACTAAAGTCTTCCTGTTTATTGTTTAGGTTACCTTCATAAGGATTTGTAAATGCTAAAAAGAACACAGACACTTGTTTTCACTTAGGGCTGTCAAAGAAAAGAAAATCTAAAGAGCCACACCCAATACCTAGGCCTGGGGAAGGTACTTTGTGTGGCTTGAAACTGAATAAGAGTGGAGGGGGACAGCTCAAGAGAGAACTTAGGCTGAATTTTTAGGACATCAAAGGAGCTCGCTTACAACTAAGAACATGGTTTTTGTCTTGGACAGAGGGTGTGCTTAAATAACTAGAAAGGGATACCCTTCCCAAGCTGGTTTGAGAGAATAGTTGAGTGTGGAAATTTCAAATGGCTGTAAGACTAGAGGCAAGTCACTTAAATTTTTGTGCCCTAGTTTCCCCATTTATAAGGTGGGGATAACAATAGTCTCTACCTCATGGGGCTATTTGAGGATTAAATGAGATAACATATAAAAGTGTTTAGAATTAGGTCTGGAATGGGGTAAAACCCTCAGTACGTGTTGTTATTAGTACTAGACTATCAGATAGGCCAGGCCCTGTCTGTAGCAAGTAGACAGGTCTTAGTATTGAGTTTACTGATTTTTTTTTCAAACACCTTTATTGGAGTATAATTGCTTTACAATGTCGTGTTAGTTTCTGCTGTATAACAAAGTGAATCAGCTATATTCACTTATATCCCCATATCCCCTCCCTCTTACACCTCCCTCCCACCCTCCCTATCCCACCCTTCTACAGTGGTCACAGAGCACCGAGCTGATCTCCCTGTGCTATGCGGCTGCTTCCAACTAGCTATCTATTTTACATTTGGTAGTGTATATATGTCCATGCCACTCTCTCACTTCGTCCCAGCTTACCCTTCCCCGTCTCCGTGTCCTCAAGTCCATTCTCTATGTCTGTGTCTTTATTCCTGTCCTGCCCCTAGGTTCATCAGAACCATTTTTTTTCTTAGATTCCATATACATGTGTTAGCGTATGGGATTTGTTTTTCTCTTTCTGACTTACATCATTCTGTATGACAGTCTCTAGGTCTATCCACCTCACTACAAATAACTCAATTTCGTTTCTTTTTATGGCTGAGTAATATTCCATTGTATATATGTGCCACATCTTCTTTATCCATTCATCTATCAATGGACACTTTGGTTGCTTCCATGTCCTGGCTATTGTAAATAGTGCTTCAATGAATATTGTGGTACATGTCTCTTTTTGAATTATGGTTTTCTCAGGGTATATGCCCAGTAGTGGGATTGCTGGGTCATATGGTAGTTCTATTTTTAGTTTTTTAAGGAACCTCCATACTGTTCTCCATAGTGGCTGTATCAATTTACATTACCACCAACAATGCAGGAGGGTTCCCTTTTCACCACACCCTTTCTAGCATTTATTGTTTCTAGATATTTTGATGATGGCCATTCCGACCGGTATGATGTGATACCTCATTGTGGTTTTGATTTGCATTTCTCTAATTATTAATGATGTTAAGCATTCTTTCACGTGTTTGTTGGCAATCTGTATGTCTTCTTTGGAGAAATGTCTATTTAGGTCTTCTGCCCATTTTCAGATTGGGTTGTTTATTGTTTTGATATTGAGCTGCATGAGCTGCTTGTATATTTTGGAGATTAATCCTTTGTCAGTTGCTTGGTTTGCAGTATTTTCTCCCATTCTGAGGGTTGTCTTTTCGTCTTGTTTGTGGTTTCCTTTCCCATTTGTTTATTTTTGTTTTTATTTCCATTTCTCTAGGAGATGAGTCAAAAAGGATTTTGCTATGATTTATGTCATAGAGTGTTCTGCCTATGTTTTCCTCTAAGAGTTTTATAGTGTCTGGCCTTACATTTAGGTCTTTAATCCACTTTGAGTTTATTTTTGTGTATGGTGTTAGGAAGTGTTCTAATTTAATTCTTTTACGTGTAGTAGTCCAGTTTTCCCAGCACCACTTTATTGATTTTTTTTGCCAAGTTGTTTACAAAACAACTCTAGGAGTTGGCAAATATTCTTTGTTTTAAAAAAGTAATTAATGAGTTAATTTATTTCTTTTTGGCTGCTTTGGGTCTTCGTTGCTGCACGCGGGCTTTTCTCTAGTTGCGGTGAGTGGGGGCTGCTCTTTGTTGCGGTGCACGGGCTTCACATTGAGGTGGCTTCTTTTTTTGTGGAGCATGGGCTCTAGGTGCGTGGGCTTCAGTAGTTGTGGCTTGTGGGCTGTAGAGCGCAGGCTCAGTAGTTGTGGTGCGTGGGCTTCGTTGCTCCACAGCATGTGGGATCTTCCCTCATCAGGGATCTAACCCGTGTCACCTGCATTGGCAGGCGGATTCTTAACCACTGCGCACCCAGAGAAGTCTGTTGGCAAATATTCTTATCCCTGAAGTCTTTAAGACTAAAGACTTAAGGGAGGAATGTTCTTTATTTATGTGTCATTTGTCTTTCTTAAATAATAGCATGGTGAAGAACTGAAAGTGTCTCATCATCTTCACTGGTGAGTTCTGGGAGCTTGTTGTCCATCATGGCTTAGTGCTCAGATAATGCCGCTACTAAATACATTTTGTTTCTTAAATTGGTGTTTCGTGACATGAAATCTTCACATGCGGACTTCCAAAAGAACAACCCACAAACTCTTTAGAGGGTTCACAAAGAATTACTTTAGAGAAGAAAAATACCCCTATATGCTTATTTGGAGCAATATAACTTAGTACAAAGGAGAAAAAAAGCGGAGGGATTATTTTAAGCTGAAAACGAAAAATGTAATTTAGTAATTATAAGAAACCACAGACATCTAAACAGGGTTGTCAGAAATTTCAAATCGAGAACGAGAAAATTGTTTATTTCCTTTCCAGTTCTCTCTGTCCGGATGTATCTTTCCTGACAATTCACTTTGGGCCCTGTAGGTGCGGTGGAACGAACCAGGTGTACTATATTCATTAGTGGAAGAGGAGAAGCCATCAAAATTCCCATTTTTAATTGACCAGGAAGGAGATATCTATGTGACTCAGCCCTTGGACCGAGAAGAAAAGGATGCGGTGAGTAAAATTAGTAGGAGTTTCACAGGTGATGAGATCCTGGGCCCATGGATATCTGAGAGCAGAAACAATTTTACTTAACACCCAGCCCCCCACCAATATCCCCCAAACTGTGTTCTGAACTCAGTGCATTATTGCTCTCAGAGACATGATAATACCCTCACAGATTCAGCCCATTTTATATTTTCTCATTTCCCAATTCTAAGCGAATTGATGATAAGGGGATAAATGAAATAGCATTGAAATCGTTGTTTTCTCTGCCTTTTAAAGGGGATGATGAAGGATTCATGTCTTAACTCTGATCTCGTTGTAGTATGTTTTTTATGCGGTTGCAAGGGATGAGCATAGAAAACCACTCGCATTGCCACTGAAAATTCAAGTGAAAGTTAAAGACATTAATGATAATCCACCTACATGTCCATCTACAGTGACTGTACTTGAGGTCCAGGAGAATGAACAAATAGGTAAGAAGCCGTGTATCTGTCCTCCCTATGTTAACTCTGTAATCCCTTTCTCCTCTTTGTCAAGTAAAAGGTGGGCAGGTAAACCTGATTGGGGATCAGTGGTCCATGCCCAGCACAGCATAGAGGTAGACTAGACTTGGGGACTCACATAGGTACAGTATTTAATTTCAAGCAATATCTGGGAAAAGTTTTTCAAAATTGGACATTTTATAACTACTACTCATACTCCTAGCACCATTACTGCCACTACTATTACTACTACTACTACCACCCTTACCACTACCACTAGCACTGTAACCATTTACACCAGTATCCTGTATACATGTATAAGGTTATCTCTTTGCAAGGTTTTTTTTTAGATTTTATTTATTTATTTATTGGCTGCGTTGGGTCTTCCATTGCTGTGCGCCAGCTTTCTCTAGTTACAGCGAGCGGGGGCTGGTCTTCGTTGTGGTGCGAGGGCTTTTCATTGCAGTGGCTTTTCTTGTTGTGGAGCACAGGCTCTAGGCACACAGGCTTCAGTAGTTGTGGCACACGGGCTTTAGTAGTTGTGACTCATGGGCTCAAGAGCACAGGCTCAGTAGTTGTGGCACACGGGCTTAGTTGCTCGGCAGCATGTAGGATCTTCCCGGACCAGGGATCGAACCTGTGTCCCCTGCATTGGCAGGCAGATTCTTTTTTTTTTTTTTTTATAATTCATCTATTTTATTTATTTTTGGCTGCAATGGGTCTCCGTTGGTGCGCGCGGGCCCTCTCCAGTTGTGGAGAGCATGGACCACTCTTCATTGCGGTGCACGTGCCTATTGTGGTGGCTTCTCTTGTTGCGGAGCACAGGCTCCAGGCTCACGGGTTTCAGTAGTTGTGGCACGCGGGCTCAGCAGTCGTGGCACACAGGCTCAGTAGCTCTGCGGCACATGGGATCCTCCCGGACCAGGGCCCGAACCTGCGTCTCCCTCATTGGCGGGCGGATTCTTAACCACTGCGCCACCAGGGAAGCCCCTGCAAGGTTTCTCCATAGATTCTTATTTGCCTTCAACAAACTCAGTGACAGGTAAAATCCCGTCAAACTTGCTAAATAATTTAAACAAACATTCACACCCAATGTCAGATATCCTGCAATTGACCCTTGATTGTCCCTCTCTAGGAAGCTGATAATAGCTCATGAGGCTGGAAGATGAAGTTCAAATCCTATCTGTTTTTGACCTTTTGTTCTTGACCTGTTTTGTTTCCTTGTACTGTGCCAGGATAGCTTTAGTTTTGTACAGGGACGACTACTATTACAGCACTGTGATTTCTGGGAGTTTTATGACTTTGCTGGGTTTGGGACACCTATTGTCTATTACCCCTTGGTGTTGAGCCCATTGGCTGAGCGGGCTGGCATTGCTTGAAGTGTTTTTGTCTGTTTCGTGTACGTTTCAGGGCTTACAGGGTTAGCAGGCTCTCATGACTACCATTCCCAGGGCTTGGCTGCCCTTGTAGGCAGATCCTCACCTGCCTCATGGGCATTCTCATCATTTTTTTTTGATCTCTTTACTCTTCTTGCCACACACTTTTCACACAGTGAGTGCTGTCTTGGTGGACACTGCTCACATGGCCTGCTTGCTCAATGCTCACTTTTTTTCCTTCTTGCTGTCAAGAGTCATATGTAGGCTATCTATTGTCACTGTGTTCTGCTTAGGTCTTCTGTTTTTCATTTATTCCAGTTATTCTTACAACGGGAAGTATTAAATGACACTTTGAAGGATTTCAGTTAATTTTAAGGAAGAATCTTCTAAAGTGACAGTGGAGTAACAATGAAATGTGTGACAATAGCCAAGAAACACCTATGGCATCACCCTTTTTGAAAATATGGGATGGTCTGTGATGCTGAATGAGGGCAGAAGATCTTTGAAGACCTTTGTAGATGATACCTCAAGTCTCTTTGCATAGGGCCTAACATTTAGTGTATCAGTCATCCATGTTGCATAACAAATTGTCCCAAAATTTAGCAGCTTAAAACAGCAAACATTTATTATCTCACAGTTTCTGGAAGTCAGGAATCTGGATATGGGGTGCATGCCTTTGAT
This sequence comes from Globicephala melas, assembly GCF_963455315.2. Taxonomy (NCBI): domain Eukaryota; kingdom Metazoa; phylum Chordata; class Mammalia; order Artiodactyla; family Delphinidae; genus Globicephala; species Globicephala melas. Next base: position 38,179,579 of record NC_083330.1, on the reverse strand, counting down.
TCAGAATCTGGATGTGAGGTGAGTGCCTTTGATTCAGAGAGAGAGAGAAAGAGAAAGGGAGAGAGCTCAAAAAATGGCAAGTAAGATGGAAGTCAGGGGCTTCCCTGGTGGCGCAGTGGTTGAGAGTCCGCCTGCCGATGCAGGGGTCACAGGTTTGTGCCCCGGTCCGGGAGGATCCCACATGCCACGGAGCAGCTGGGCCCGTGAGCCATGGCCGCTGAGCCTGCACGTCTGGAGCCTGTGCTCCACAATGGGAGAGGACACAGTGAGAGGCCCACATACCTCAAAAAAAAAAAAGATGGAAGTCAGTCTTCTTATAACTAATCTTGGAAGTAACATCCCATAACTTTTGCTATATTCATTAGAAATGAGTCACTAGGCCCAGTTCGCGCTCAAAAGGAGGAGGTTACACCAAGGCATCAATATCAGGGTTGGGGGGATTGCTGCGAGCCACCGTAGAGGCTGCCTGCCTTATTTGGGAGGAGGACAGTACTAGTTTTCTGAAGCTGCTGAGGATGTCATTGTTGGTAAAACAAATTGTTCAGGGATGCTGCATGCTCTTTGCATCTCCAAAAGTGAGAATTTATTTTGTAACAATATTTCACAAAGTCTTGAATTGTGGACTTAATGGACCAGGAATTCTTATAAATCAACACAGATTGAGTCTATTCTCTATATGTAGCCCAAAGGGGTACAAAAAATGTCCCTGCCTTTTGGGGGCTTACTGTCTAGCTCAATAAAATACTCAATTATTCCTTAGTATATTTATATTCTCCTGTTTGGTGTCTTATATTGGCCAGAATCTTGTGGGACTCATGTCCCCAAGTCTCAGCAATAACAACATTAATTCTGAAATCCCACCTGCTACCAAGACCTTTGTGTTCATACAGGAACTTCATCCTCTTATAAAAGCCCCACCTCCCTAAAGTATTTCCGAGTGCCCCAAGAGTTGCTGTATGTACCTCTGAATCAGTTTGGGCTGCCACTTGTTCCTGGCCTTTGTCACTCAGGGACACTTCTTTGACTCCTGGCTCATTCATAAGTTCTCTGCTCCCACTGAGTGGTGTCTCCTACTGGAATTTCCCTGTCACTGACGTCAACAGTCTTCACGGTGCCTCTGACAGCCGGAGGTTTCCTCCGTGGTGAGAGAAGGACAGTGTCCTCTGTGTTATGCTCACTTGCTGGGGGGAAAGGTCCAGAGCAGGGCTGCTCAGACACCAAACAATCACAGAAGTTAGCGAGACACTCTTTCATTCCAACACACAGATGCTTTTCTTACAAGGGCAGATGCATGTTCCAAAGGTGACTCGGTTGTGTGTGAAAGCAGAAATGGCAGCAGCTGCAACACCAGATACGTGTTCTCTTCTGCTACCCATGTTGCCCCGCCTCCCCAGCCCGTGAGACACGTCTGCACGTGCCAGCTCCATTATAGACATAACATAGGTACTTCCATTCCTCCCCTCACAAACGCTCCAAATCTCCCTGTAAATCAGTAGATGCAAAGTAACATGGGGAAGGGGATGAAACCGACCTCCGCCAGTGGGGAATACATATTCAAGTTTTAGCCCTCACATGGGATTCTGGCTGTGTGTAGAGAAACCCACAATTCCCATTTCACAGAGCAAGATGACCCAGCACCTATCAGAACTCAGCCAGACCTGGGTGGAGCACTGAGTCAGAGCCGGACTTCTGGAACTCCCTGGACTGAGACGTCAACAGAAATAAAACTTAGGACCATAAACTGCAGCAAGGCAGAGACGGTCCCTGCTCTCCGTCCCGTGCCCGTCTTTATCTTTGGGGTGGAGTCAGTCTCTGCTATTTTTCCAGGAAGTTACTTAGAAGTAACCACGGTTGGCTTGTCCTTGTTTAGTTTTACCATTTGCCTTGTGTATTAGTGTCTGAGGGTGGCCGTAACAAATTACCACAGACTTGGTGACTTAAAACAACAGAAATTTATTTGCTAAGAGTTCTGGAGACTAGAAGTCTGAAATCAAGGTGCCAGCTAGGGGAGAATTCTTCCTTGCCTCTTCTGGCTCCTTGTGGTTCCTTGGCTGCTTGTGGCAGCATCGCTGCGGTCTCTGCACTCTCTTCACATTGCCTCCTCCTCCGTGGGCATCTCTGTGTCTTCTCTTCCTCTTACAAGAACGCCCATCACTGGATTTAAGGCCCACTCCAAATCCAGGATGAGGGACTTCCCTGGTGGTGTAGTGGTTAAGAATCTGCCTGCCAAGGCAGGGGACACATGTTCGATCCCTGGTCTGGGGAGATCCCACATGTCGCAGAGCAATTAAGCCATGTGCCACAACTACTGAGCTTGTGCTCTAGAGCCCGTGAACCGCAACTACTGAGCCTATGTACCATAACTATTGAAGCCCGTGTGCCTAGAACCTGTGCTCTGCAACAAAAGAAGCCACCGCAATGAGAAGCCCACACACTGCAACGAAGAGTAGCCCCCTCTTGCCACAACTAGAGAAAGCCCGTGCACAGCAAGAAGACCTAACATAGCCAAAAGTAAATTAAAAAGAAAAAAGCAAATCCAGGATGATTTCATCTCAAGATCCTGAACTGTGTCCTCCCAAAATTCATATGGTGAAGTCGTAACCTCCAGCAACTTAAAGGGTGACTATTATTTAGAGATAGGGTCTTTAAAGAGGTAATTAAGTTAAAATGATGTCATTAGTGTGGGTCTTAAGCCAATATGACTGGTGTCCTTCTAAGAAGAAAAAATCTGGATAGATACAAGTACGGGGGAAGACCATGTGAAAACACATGCACCAGACAGCTATCTACAAGCCAAGGAGAAAGGTCTCAGAAGAAACCAACCCTGCTGACACCTTGATCTCAGACCTCTAGTGTCCAGAAACTGTGAGAAAATAAGTCTCTGTTGTTAAAGCCATCCAGTTTTTGGTACTTAGTTATGGTGCCCCTAGCAGACAAAGACACTTCTCCACACACTGTACTACTGAAAGGGTTAGAAGAACCAACATCGATCTAAGAACTTTAGTCTGCTACTCAAAGTTACTTCCAGTGCTTTCTAGGAACCTGATTCTTTGGTGAAATCATTTTTTAACAGAGTAAAAAGAGCCTATAATGGATGGGTTTCCTTCTTTTCTTCTCTACAGGGAACAGTATTGGAACACTTATTGCTCATGACATGGATGAAGAAAACACTATCAACAGTGTTTTAGGATACAGAATTGTGGATCAAACCCCCAAAGTTCCTAGAGATGGACTCTTCCTGGTCCAAGCCTACTCAGGAATGTTCCAGTTAGCCTTGCAGTCCTTGCGGAAGCGAGACACTCCGCAGTACATCTTGACAGTAGAGGTGTCTGACAAAGGTTAGTATCACCTTCCCTGTGTCAAGAGTGATAACACTTGTTTTCTTTCTAGTTGTGATTTGCTAGGCTGCTCTGATGCCTAGGTGTATTACAGAAGGATGCTGTTTAAGGGTTCTTGCTTCCTATGTAAAACACAGCACAGAGGCAGCAGGTCCAACATGGTAATGGCCAGAGTGGCAGCTTAGGCAACATTATTACGTTGGTTCCCTGAGAAGAAGATGCCCAAGAGGGGATTAAATATATAAGGATTTTATTAGGGGAATTGCCTATGAGAAAAAACGGGGAGGGATACAGAGAAGGCTGGGAGAGCCATCAGACCTCAATACAAGCCAGACGCTGAGTGAAGGAGAGAAGGAAGGACAGTGGTGGGAGCACCATAGACCACTAAGCAGTCAAAGGGAAGCTCAGCAAGGTCATTAGGGGTCCAAAGTTGGCTGTGGAAGGAGTCTGTGATCTCCAAAACAGGCCTACCTTAACCTGCCGGCCTTGCTCTGTCACTGGCTTGGGCCAGCCAATGGGAAGCAAGGCCTTGGTGCAAATGTGGTGATGGGTTTCAGAGCAAGGTGGCATGTTGTCAATTAAGTTGTCAATTAACAACCCCTGGTGTTAGGGGTTGGCAAGGCACGTTGTCATGGCCACCATGGTCACAAACAATAAAATTAGTTGTATTTCCCAAGTCTCCCTTTCAGACTCAAAGGATTCTACTGTATGACAGTGAAGGAAAAATGTATCGTTTGGGAAGTTTTGTCTTCTTATATTAGCTTCTAGGTGGCCATTTGACGATATCTGGAGACATTCTTCCTTAACGCCTTATACAATTTCAAAACAAGTGGTTTTTAATCTTTGTTAAGTCATGAGACCCTTTGAGAATCTGATGGAAACTATGAATTCCTCAACAAATGTACACATTATCAACAAATTGCACAGACATACAAACTTACATGAACTCAGGGACAGGCTTATTTTAAGATCATTAATACTCCTAGGCTAAGAATCGTTCTTTAACTGGCACTGAATCTTAGATTACCAAATAGTTCAGTAATTGTTATGCTACGAGAGAGAGATTATACAGGTGTGCTGAAGTAAAGAGCACCATCTCATACTGTGCTTCACATTTTTTTTTTCATTCCACAGTTGCTTAGATACTGAAGAGAGCTGGGGTTTAGCAGGCCCCCGAAGCAGAATGTTTGAGACGTAGTGATTAGGCAAATATTGAGAGCCTAACATAATGTCTAGCATTATGTTAAGAGGTACAACAGAAGTGGCTATAATAAATCATCCCTGCCCATGATGAGCTGACAGTCTCACACCATTAGCCAGCCATTCTTTCAACAGTTATTGAGCAGTTACCGTGATTGAGGCACCATTCAAGGTACTGGGGATACACAAATGAATAAGACCCCGTGTCTGTCCTCAAGGAGCATTTGTGGTAGAGGAGATGGACATGGGAAAAAATAAATTGTAAGAAATATGTACAAGGTAGCCCATGAAGGCAATGAGGGACTCATTGGAAAGGTAGAGAGCTGATAAAGCTTTCTGGAAGAGGTGTCATTGCTCTGAACTTTGATGGATGAATATGACAAGTTACAAAATAGTGTAAAGGCTTACAGAGGAGAAGAAAGCCCATGTGAAAATGCATGGGGACCTGAAGCAGTTTGAGGCTGCAAGAGCATCATATTACAAATTGTCTATGTACCTGAGTACATCTATAGACTATATGGACCAGATTATACAGTATATTTATATATAACTATATATGTGTATTGATGGAGTTAAACATCCAGTTGCATACTGTAGAAAATTAGACTGGTAGGCTGTAATTAACATAGTTTAACCTAAAATCAGGGAAGGTCTGTTAGCCAGGAGGTCCACTGCTGGCCCAAATAAGGTTTGTGCAGAGCAGGGAGCCAGTGAGTTCAGGCCCTGGGACCTCCTGAAATCTTCAGCCGTTCTTGCTGTCTACAAATGTTCTGGGGACTGGACCCAACTTGAGTTAACATCCACTTATTTGTAATACTGTTATTATTAGATTACATGCCTGGCTTTGTGTCCAGTGCGTTGAGCACAAGCTTTAGAGCTAGGCTGTGTGAATATATTTGTCAGGATCCCAGCAGGAAACAGACAGCCCCCTCAAAAGAAGTAACCAAAAAGTGTTTAGAGAGGGGATTATTTGTAAAGGCTGGGGGTAGGGGTTATGGGAAACCAACAGGGGGTGTGAAGCACAATGTCAGCCTTCCTTACCTGAAGGTGAGAAGGGATGAGGGAAGGTAACATCCCCTGAAGGAACAAAGCCTGTTCCTGTGACTATAGAAGAGGCTGCTGGCAGTGGGGAACTAGACCCTGACCCTGTTCCTCCTGCCCTTCCTTAGATCTCCTGCCAGTGCTACCACTGGTGGAACCCAACTTCTACCCAGAGGGCCAGGATGCCCACTGATGCAGTTCCTAAGGTCAGCCTCCAGGGCACAAAGCAGGGTGAAGGGCGGAGAGTGGACAGAGAGGGAAAAGGAACGCATGGATTTGAATTCTGGCTTGAACACTAGTTAGTTGTATGACCTTGGTCAGGTCACCAACTTCTCTGTCCTTTGGCTTCCTCATTTGTGAACTCAAATGATGTGTGTGAACTCATCATGTATGTGAACTCATTTGAGTGTGAACTCAAACTCAAATGAGAATGATAATTGTACCTATGTCATGGAGTTAGAATGAAGATGAAATTAGTCATGGAAGCAAAGCATTTAATATGGTGCCTGGTACATAAAGAGTGCTAACAATGTCAGTTAGGATGAGAACCTTGGCTCTGTTGCAATCTACATTTTCTAGATAAACTGACTACTGCACAGAGATTTTGAGTGACATTCCCAAGCTCTCACACGTCTGATAAGTAGCAGAGAAAGAATTTGAACTGTGGGGTTCCAAAGCCCAGAGTCTTAGCCTTTGTATAATATACTACTTCATAGATAGAACAATGGAAACCCCAACAAAAAACCTATCATGTTGGTTCTCACTGTGGATATTTCCCTGGGGATCCCATCCCCACCTGTACTCCATGCTCATCTTGGACCTAGGTTGAACCTGCTGTCTCTGACTAGGTCTCTGAATTGTCAAACCCACCCCTCAAAGCCTATGCCATCTCCTAGAGTTCTATGAGCTACCTCTGCCTCTGTAGGCTGGGCAGCCAGGCCTTTTGAAGGGGCCTAATTGTACCTTTCCTCCCTCACTTGGGCCTTCCCTTTAGGGGGGGCAGAAGGGATACAGGACAGTAAGTGCTGGAAGTGTTCAGAGTAGGAAAGACAACCCTCTGGGATGCTCAAAGAAGTCTTTCTAGAAGGATAGTTTTGTACTGGGCTTTGAAGGAAGTTTCACTAGCCAGAAAAGAGAGGCTGCTTCACAGAAAAGAAGGCATCTTGCTCGGGGACAAGCCTTACTGAGGAGGGGGCAGGTAGAGGGAGTGGGAAGCCCAGGGGAGCCTCTCGTGGGGTTTTCTTCAGCCCTTGGTGACCTGCTCATGGGTGCAGGTGGGGAGCAGAGAATCCTCTCACCACACAAATCGCATGTCAATAGTAAAATTGTGGCTATGGCCGTCACTTTACTTGCCAACTGTTTTTCTTGCAGATTTCTGATTCTTATGCATGATTTTCAGTGAAAATTTCTGTGATGTGACTTTGATTTTCAGATTTCAAGACCCTCTGCTTTGTGCAGATCAACGTTATTGATATCAATGATCAGATCCCCATCTTCGAAAAATCAGATGTGAGTAGTTATCACCTTGCTTTTTCTTTACTTTGTTCATATTTACCTGACCCCTACTTCTGGAATAAAGACACAAACAGTAGTTCGGGAAAATGCCAGACTTAATATCTTAGTCGATGCACTGGTACCAAACTCAAACACCATCTTCAGTGGAACTCTTCAGGAAACAGTAACATTCACGATTATAGTATCTGGAAGCATCTGGTTTTTTTATTAAAAATTTTGCCAACAGCTCATTTATTTCAAGGACTGCTTGGAAGCTACAACCAGTGTGTAGCAGGACAATAAATAGATTACTGTTAGGTCTCAAACAAGCATGTGTAGTCAGAGTTTAAAATTTTGAATATTGCCAATTTAAACTCATTTTGTAATTATTGGATAAGAGAAAAGGGGAAGAAAAAACGAATCTCTGGTTTATGCCAAAAAATGTGCCCAAGACATCGGCAAGAATTAGAATTGGGAAAAAAGAGCAGGAGAAAAATGATCAGTTGAGTATATCAAGAAGAATTCAAGTTAACTTATTATTAATGTGGGGGTAGTTTGATCGATGCTTCCCTTAAAATGGACGCCTCTCTTTATTTATTCTGGAGAAGAGAGAAGCCCTTTTGGCTAGATTGTTACGTTTGAAGTCAGTTTATGAGGCGGCCCAGAGCCTTGTGACGATGTTCGTAAATCACAATAGGGATAAGGCAGTGACAAAGAACGGGAATTGATTTATGGGAGGGTTTGAGGAGGTAAAAAGTGTGACAATATAACTTGTAGAGTAGGCACTGAGGTTAAGCAAGCGTGAGAGTAAGAGCCTGTTTCTACTCTGCCTCCATTCTCTTGGGCATTTGATCCTTTCTGTGTGTTGTAGTTTCCTTGCATTACATCTAGACGGTGTTTTTAGATTGAGGGTAAGAGTCTTGCATTGGGAATCTCAGAGCTTGGAAAGGCAAACTGGGCCTTAGAAAGGTGAGTCCACTTCTTTCATTGCCGTGGTCTTTTCCTGGACCCTGCCTGTTACCATCTTCATGATCATCATGCCAAGAGACATGATCTGGGGGATTTTCAGCGGAGGAGTGGAAGATGGTCTAGGTCAGTGTTAATTAAGAGCACCTGCTTTGGAGTTGGACAGACATTGGTTTGAATCCCAATTCTGTGACCAGCGAGCTGTGTGGTCTTGGGTGGGTTTTACCTCTTCAGTCTTTTGCTCTTCTGTCAAATGGAGATGATAATATAGCTACTCAGTAGGGTGCTTTGTTTTTTGTTTTTTTTTTTTTGTGGTACGTGGGCCTCTCACTGTTGTGGCCTCTCCCATTGCGGAGCACAGGCTCCGGATGCGCAGGCTCAGCGGCCATGGCCCACGGGCCCAGCTGCTCCGTGGCATGTGGGATCTTCCCGGACCGGGGCACGAACCCGCGTCCCCTGCATCGGCAGGCGGACTCTCAACCACTGCGCCATCAGGGAAGCCCGGGTGCTTTGTTTTGTTGCTTATCTTTATTGACCACTTATTATGTGCCAGGCATTCAGGGGTTTTATATGCATCGTCTCTGTAAATCACCACAGCACACATGAAGTAGGTTCTGTTATTATTATTATCATCATTATCATCTCCAAGGACAGATGATGAACCTGAGACTTTAAAAAATTAGATAACTTATTTCAGTTCACCCAGGTCATAAGTGACAAGCCTAGGATTCATACCCAGGCCATTTAACTCTGAAGTTCAGGCTCTTAACCACTATTCCCTGATTGATTTAAGAATTAATTAAAATAATGTAAAGTGCCTGACACATTGTAGGTACGCAATACATAGTAGCTATCTATTTGTCTCAACTATAATGATAATTACAGTTATTAAACATATTGGATGTGAGTGGAGGGTTATGTTTTAGAATCCTATCAGTAGATCTCTGAGACGTTGTGTTTCCTGGTACAATGGATATCAGTCTACAAGTATGACTGATGTCAAAATCAACTGTAACCCACTCGTTAATAGAAAAAAACATGCTTGGTAAGTATTGATGCAAACTGTGACTTGTGTCCATTCTGAAACCAAGGAGACAAGTTTGCCCTTTGACAATTGTACTCGATGACAATGGACATTCTCATTGTTTCCTTCCCCTGTTTCCTTCCTAGTATGGAAACCTAACTCTCCCTGAAGATACAGCCATTGGAACTGTCATCTTAACCATCCAGGCCACCGACGCTGATGAACCGTATACGGGAAGTTCTAAAATCTTGTACCGAATTACACAGGGAGACAGTGAGGGACATTTGGAGATTGAAACAGATCCTGAAACCAATACTGGATATGTCAAGGTTAAAAAGGTAAATAGCACGTTGAATGGAATTTGTCTTTTTCAAAGGTTAATTTACTTAGGACCATTCAAGGACCTATAAGCAGAGGTGACATATTAGCAGTGACCTCTCAGGTGTGTGATGGACTCCTGGAACACTCTCAGTCATTCCTGTCCTCCCAAAAGACAGAAGGCAGGATTCTTGTTCTGGGTCTGTCACTAACTGACCAAGTAGCCTTTGCAGAGTGAGGTAGGATTGACAACTAAAATATATAAACTACAAGATAGAAAATTTTTTAGTATAAGTATGTCCCATGAAATACTTGGGACATACTTATACTAAAAAACTGCTTGTTGTTTACCTGTAATTCCAATATAACCAGTTGTTCTATATTTTTATTTGCTAAATCTTGGGCAAGGTGGTGCTCTGGGCTTTATTTCTCTCTTTGCAAATGTGGGGTATTAGACTAGATGAACCCTGTGAGCCCTTTAGGCTGTTAGACTCTTTATTCTAATGGGCCAGCCATTGGCTCCTCTTTAATAATGACTGGAAATTGGTAGGTTTCCTTTAATAGACAAGTTTTAATAAACAACTTTATTCTTTCACGGCTTCTTCCCTGCCTACCCCTTACTTTCATCTTTTATGGTATTGCTGCGTCCACTGGCTCTTGCTTCGTCTCTCCCTTTGTAAGGACTGGGTAGTCTAGAGCCAAAATCTTGATTACCATGATACTTGCTTTTTAATAGAGGGTCTTCCCATTCTTCCCTCAGTCTAATCCCATCCCCTACTGTGTACAGCTGAAGTTTGACCCTTTCCTCCATGGCTGCCTCATTTATGCTTTAGAGCATGTAAACCGTTTACCAGATGACTCAATAGGAAGCAGCGCTTGTCATCCAATGTAGTTAGAATTAAAAGGGGTCAGAGTTACAGCAATTGAGACTTTGCAGACATGGTTGGATGCTGAAGGTTTGTAGGGCAGTGTGTTGGAGGCTGCAAAAGAAAGCTCTGGAGGAAAGTTTTGACCCAGAATAAAGGAAAGCTGAAGTAGAGGCTGAAAATGAAGACAGAATAATTTCACAGAAAATAGATAGAAGCTCAGGGAGAAAAGTGCTAATGCTGAAGGAAGCCCTGGGGCAGAATCTCAGAATTCTGATACCATTATGACTATATAACCTACTTCTGACAAAGGGCCTCGCTGAGTTGTAGCTGCGAGGTTTTTGTGTGGACCTACTCAAGACATTAGTATTTTGTGTGAGTCTGACATTTGGAAAAGGTGCCGTAACATCTTCCCCCTCTATTTGTGGCTGCCTACATGGAGACAAAGAACCCAGAAGGAAAGGCCAATCTTCAGAGTTTGCAGTGGGTGGTCCAGGCAACATACGTGATCTTTTTGCAGGAGGTAGGGGCAGATAGCTTCTATTCTCCCACAGGCCCAGAGCTCTCTAGGCATCTAAGAGAAGATAAAGCCCTGTCCATCTCAGTATGAATGAGTCCCACATGTCAGTAATTTTTCATGGTGGCTTGTTGTGAATCAAGTTAATTGGACCATTTGTGGCTAAAGGGCACCTATAGGGAAAAATTGGTAACTTTGATGATTAGCGGTAGGTAAGGGCTGGAAGTATACTCCCACGTGCTCTTGACACGAGGAGGTACGTTACAGTACAGCAGGCCTCTGGCCAAAATCTTTGTCACATCCTTATTTTGTTTGTGGTTATATTCACAGTGTCCAGAATATCGTCTGGCACATAGTGGAGGTTCAATAAACATTGGTTGCGTTGAATAAATAATTGAATTCTGTGCCATGTACAATTAATAACAAGCTGGGACAAAAAACATCATCTAACTTGTGCTTTCGGCTTGTGACGTCCCAGCTCTCTGTCCCTCAGGCACTGTGGGCACAGTACTCTATTGAGAGGATTCATCTGACTGTCCACAGAAAAGGTGTTGATACAGACAACAGAACTGGCGTCCTGGAACTATGAAGGCTATAAGCTGCTGGACTAGCCAGATGCCACACTCTTGTTCATTTAATGACCAAGAGATATACTATATTGTTAACCAAACTGCATGTCTTGAATACCACTAATATCACAAAACCTCTTTGTAGGATCGCTTTGCTAATTAACAAACCTTCTAGTGCAGCTTGAGATAGTGTGAGCTCAAAAACTGTAGAAGCTGCCTCTGGAGTGTGGATCTCTGATTAGGATCTGTCAAATGCTAAGTGACAACCAGCCCAGAGGTGTGGATTCTTGATGAGGATACACTAGATGTTAGCCAACTGCCCCTAGGATGTGTGTACCCACACTGACAGATGTATGTATTCATACAGTTTTCAGTATTTTAAATAAATTAGACTCTATTATGTGGTTTTTCGCGTGTAGCTTAGCCTTACTTCTAATTCCCTCCCCATTAAGCCATCCATTGCTTCAGGACCATTGTGTTGATCATTTTTTAAAAATTTAAAATCCCAATGTAGACTACTTTTTTTTTTTTTTTGCGGTACGCGGGCCTCTCACTGTTGTGGCCTCGCCCGTTGCGGAGCACAGGCTCCGGACGCGCAGGCTCAGCGGCCATGGCACACGGGCCCAGCCGCTCCGCGGCATGTGGAAACTTCCCGGACCGGGGCACGAACTCATGTCCCCTGCATCAGTAGGTGGACTCTCAACCACTGCAACACCAGGGAAGCCCCAGACTACTTTTATTTCCTAATATTTTCTTCATTTTTTTTAACGTCTTTATTGGAGTATAATTGCTTTACATTGTTGTATTATTTGCTGCTGTATAACAAAGTGAATCAGCTCTACATATACATACATCCCCATATCTCCTCCCTCTTGCGACTCCCTCCCACCCTCCCTATCCCACCCCTCTAGGTGGTCACAGGGCACCAAACTGATCTCCCTGTGCTATGTGGCTGCTTCCCACTAGCTATCTATTTTACAATTGGTAGTGTATATATGTCCATGCCACTCTCTCACTTTGTCCCAGCTTACCCTTCCCCCTCCCCATGTCCTCAAGCCCATTCTCTACTTCTGCAACTTTATTCCTGTCCTGCCCCTAGGTTCTTCAGAACTATTGGATTTTTTTCTTTAGATTCCATATATATGTGTTAGCATATGGTATTTGTTTTTCTCTTTCTGACTTACTTCACTCTGTATGGCAGACTCTAGGTCCATCCACCTCACTACAAATAACTCAATTTCGTTTCTTTTCATGGCTGAGTAATATTCCATTGTATATATGTGCCACATCTTCTTTATCCATTCATCTGTTGATGGACACTTAGGTGGCTTCCATGTCCTGGCTATTGTAAATAATGCTGCAATGAATATTGTGGTACATGTCTCTTTTAGAATTATGGTTTTCTCAGGGTATATGCCCAGTAGTGGGATTGCTGGGTCGTATGGTAGTTCTATTTTTAGTTTTTTAAGGAACCTCCATACTGTTCTCCATAGTGGTTATATCAATTTACATTCCCACCAACAGTGCAAGAGGGTTCTCTTTTCTCCACACCCTCTCCAGCATTTATTGTTTGTAGATTTTTTGATGATGGCCATTCTGACCCGTGTGAGGTGATACCTCATTATAGTTTTGATTTGCATTTGTCTAATGATTAGTGTTGTTGAGCATCTTTTCATGTGTTTGTTGGCAATCTGTATATCTTCTTTGGAGAAATGTCTATTTAGATCTTCTGCCCATTTTGGGATTGGGTTGTTTGTTTTTTTGATATTGAGCTGCATGAACTGCTTGTATATTTTGGAGATTAATCCTTTGTCTGTTGATTCATTTGCAAATACATTCTCCCATTCTGAGGGTTGTCTTTTTGTCTTGTTTATGGTTTCCTTTGCTGTGCAAAATATTTTAAGTTTCATTAGGTCCTATTTCTTTCTTTATTTTTTTAATTTCCATTTCTCTAGGAGGTGGGTCAGAAAGGATCTTGCTGTGATTTATGTCATAGAGTGTTCTGCCTATGTTTTTCTCTAAGAGTTTTATAGTGTCTGGCCTTACATTTAGGTCTTTAATCCATTTTGAGTTTATTTTTGTGTATGGTGTTAGGGAGTGTTCTAATTTCATTCTTTTACATGTACCTGTGCAGTTTTCCCAGCACCACTTATTGAAGAGGCTCTCTTTTCTCCGTTGTATATTCTTGCATCCTTTATCAAAATAAGGAGACCATATGTGCGTGGGTTTATCTCTGGGCTTTCTATCCTGTTTCATTGACCTGTATTTCTGTTTTTGTGCCAGTACCATATTGTCTTGATTACTGTAGCTTTGTAGTATAGTCTGTAGTTGGGGAGCCTGATTCCTCCAGCTCCATTTTTCTTTCTTAAGATTGCTTTTGCTACTTGGGGTCTTTTTTGTTTCCATACAAATTGTGAAATTTTTTGTTCTAGTTCTGTGAAAAATGCCATTGGTAGTTTGGTAGGGATTGCATTGAATCTGTAGATTGCTTTGGGTAGTAGAGTCATTTTCACAATGTTGATTCTTCCAATCCAAGAACATGGTATATCTCTCCATCTGTTTGTGTCGTCTTTAATTTCTTTCATCAGTGTCTTATAGCTTTCTGCGTACAGGTCTTTTGACTCCTTAGGTAGGTTTATTCCTAAGTATTTTATTCTTTTTGCTGAAACGGTAAATGGGAGTGTTTCCTTAATTTCTCTTTCAGATTTTTCATCATTAGTGTATAAGAATGCCAGAGATTTCTGTGTATTAATTTTGTATCCTGCTACTTTACCAAATTCATTGATTAGCTCTAGTAGTTTTCTGGTAGCATCTTTCGGATTCTCTATGTATAGTATCATGTCATCTGCAAACAGTGACAGTCTTATTCCTTCTTTTCCAGTTTGGATTCCTTTTATTTCTTTTTCTTCTCTGATTGCTATGGCTAAAACTTCCAAAACTATGTTGAATAATAGTGGTGAGAGTGGGCAACCTCGTCTTGTTCCTGATTTTAGTGGAAATGGTTTCAGTTTTTCACCATTGAGAATGATGTTGGCTGTGGGCTTGTCATATATGGCCTTTATTATGTGGAGGAAAGTTCCCTCTATGCCTACTTTCTGGAGGGTTTTTATCATAAATTGGTGTTGAATTTTGTCAAAAGCTTTTTCTGTATGTATTGAGATGATCATATGTTTTTCATCCTTCAATTTGTTACTATGGTGTATCATATTGATTGATTTGCATATATTGAAGAATTCTTGAATTCCTGGGATAAACCTCTCTTGATCATGGTGTATGATCCTTTTAATGTGCTGTTGGATTCTGTTTGCTAGTATTTTGTTGAGGATATTTGCATCTATGTTCATCAGTGATATTGACCTGTAGTTTTCTTTTTTTTGTAACATCTTTGTCTTGTTTCGTTATCATGATGATGGTGGCCTCGTAGAATGAGTTTGGGAGTATTCCTCCCTTTGCTATATTTTGGAAGAGTTTGAGAAGGATAGGTGTTAGCTCTGCTCTAAATGTTTGTGAATGTTCTAAATGTTTCGCCTGTGAATCAATCGGGTCCTGGGATTTTGTTTGATGAAGATTTTTAATCACAGTTTCAATTTCAGTGCTTGTGATGTGTCTGTTCGTATTTTTAATTTCTTCCAGTCTCAGTCTTGGAAGGTTGTACTTTTCTAAGAATTTGTCCATTTTATTGGCATATAGTTGCTCGTAGTAATCTCTCATGATACTTTGTACTTCTGCAGTATCAGTTATTACTTCTCCTTTTTCATTTCTAAGTCTGTTGATTTGAGTCTTCTCCCTTTTCTTCTTGATGAGTCTGGCTAATGGTTTATCAATTTTGTTTATCTTCTCAAAGAAACAGCTTTTAGTTTTACTGAACTTTACTATCATTTCCTTCATTTCTTTTTCATGTATTTTTGATCTCATCTTTATGATTTATTTCCTTCTGCTAACTTAGGGTTTTTTTGTTATTCTTTTTCTAATTGCTATAGATGTAAGGTTACATTGTTTTTTGAGATTTTTCTTGTTTCTTGAGGTAGAATTGTAGTGCTATAAACTTCCCTCTTAGAAATGCTTTTGCTATATCCCACAGGTTTTGGGCGATCGAGTATTCATTGTCATTTGTTTGTAGGTATTTTTTAATTTCTTCTTTGATTTCTTGAGTGATCTCTTGGCTATTTAGTAGCGTGTTGTTGAGCTTCCTTGTGTTTGTATTTTTTACAGTTTTTTTTTCCTGTAATTGATATCTAGTCTCATAGCATTGTGGTCAGAAAAGATAGTTGATACGATTTCAATTTTCTTAAATTTACCAAGGCTTGATTTGTGACCCAAGATGTGATCTATCCTGGAGAATGTTCCATGAGCACTTGAGAAGAAAGTATATTCTGTTGTTTTTGGATGGAATATCCTATAAATATCAATTAAGTCCATCTTATTTAATGTATCATTTAAAGCTTGTGTTTCCTTATTTATTTTCATTTTGGATTATCTGTCCATTGGTGAAAGTGTGGTGTTAAATTCTCCTACTATTATTGTGTTACTGTCACTTTCTCCTTTTATGGCTGTTAGCATTTGCCTTATGTGCTCCTATGTTGGGTGCATAAAGATTTACAATTGTTATATCTTCTTCTTGGATTGATCCCTTGATCATTATGTAGTGTTCTTCTTTGTCTCTTGTAATAGTCTTTATTTTAAAGTCTGTTTTGTCTGATATGAGAATTACTACTCCAGCTTTCTTTTGATTTCCATTTGCATGGAATATCTTTTTCCAACCCCTCACTTTCAGTCTGTATGTGTCTCTAGGTCTGAAGTGAATCTCTTGTAGACAGCATATATATGGGTATTGTTTTCATATCCACTCAGCCAGTCTATGTCTTTTGGTTGGAGCTTTTAATCCATATACGTTTAAGGTAATTACTGATATGTATGTTCCTATTACCATTTTCTTAATTGTTTTGTGTTTGTTATTGTAGGTCTTTTCCTTCTCTTGTGTTTCCTGCCTAGAGAAGTTTCTTTAACATTTGTTGTAAGGCTGGCTTGGTGGTGCTGAATTCTCTTAGCTTTTGCTTGTCTGTAAATGTTTTAATTTCTCAGTGAATCTAAATGAGATTCTTGCTGGGTAGAGTAATCTTGGTTGTAGGTTTTTCCCTCTCATCACTTTAAATATGTCCTGCCACTCCCTTCTGGCTGCAGAGTTTCTGCTGAAAGATCAGCTATTAACCTTATGGGGATTCCCTTGTATGTTATTTGTTGCTTTACCCTTGCTGCTTTTAATATTTTTTCTTTGTATTTAATTGTTGACAGTTTGATTAATATGTGTCTTGGCATGTTTCTCCTTGGATTTATCCTGTATGGGACTCTTTGTACTTCCTGGACTTGATCAACTATTTCCTTTCCCATATTAGGGAACTTTTCAACTATAATCTCTTTAAATATTTTCTCACTCCCTTTCTTTTTCTCTTCTTCTTTTGGGTCCCCTATAATTCGAATGTTGGTGCATTTAATGTTGTCCCAGAGGTCTCTGCAATTGTCCTCCACTCTTTTCATTCTTTTATCTTTATTCTGCTCTGCAGTAGTTATTTCCACTATTTTACCTTCCAGGTCACTTATCCATTCTTCTGCCTCAGTTATTCTGCTATTGTTTCCTTCTGGAGAATTTTTAACTTCATTTATTGTGGTGTTTATCATTGTTTGCTCTTTAGTTCTTCTAGGTCCTTGTTAAATGTTTCTTTATTTTCTCCATTCTGTTTCCATGGTTTTGGATCGTCTTTGCTATCATTATTCTGAATTCTTTTTCAGGTAGACTGCCTATTTCCTGTTCATTTGTTTGGTCTGGTGGGTTTTTATCTTGCTCCTTCATTTGCTGCATATATCTCTGTCTTCTCATTTTGCTTAACTTACTGTGTTTGGGGTCTCCTTTTCACAGCCCGCAGGTTTGTAGTTCCTGTTGTTTTTGGTGTCTGCCCCCAGTGGGTAAGATTAGTTCAGTGGGCTGTGTAAGCTTCCTGGTGGAGGGGACTGGTGCCTGTGTTCTGGTGGCTGAGGCTGGATCTTGTCTTTCTGTTGGGCAGGACCATGTCCAGTGGTGTATTTTGGGGTGTCTGTGGACTTATTATGATTTTAGGCAAACTCTCTGGTAATGGGTGGAGTTGTGTTCCTGTCTTGCTAGTTGTTCTGCAGGAGGTATCCAGCACTGGGGCTTGCTGGTCATTGAGTGGAGCTGGGTCTTAGCGTTGAGATGGAGACTTCTGGGAGAGCTCTTGCTGATTGATATTATGTGGGGCCAGGAGGTCTCTGGTGGCCCAATGTCCTGAACTCAGCTCTCCCACCTCAGAGGCTCAGGCCTGACACCTGGCTAGAGCACCAAGACCTTGTCGACCACACAGCTCAGAAGAAAAGGGAGAAAAAGATAGAAAGAAAGAAAAATAAATAAAATTAATAAACTAAAAAAAAATTTTAATTATTAAAATAAAAAAATTTTAAAAAGAAGAGAGCAGCCAAACCAATAAACAAATCCACCCATGATAACAAGTGCTAAAAACTGAACTGAGATAACCATATAAATCAGAAACTAGTCAGTCGCATACAACAAACCCAAAGTCTACAGTTGCTCCCAAAGGCCACCACCTCAATTTTGGGATGATTCATTGTCTATTCAGGTATTCCACAGATGAAGCGTACATCAAGTTGATTGTGGAGATTTAATCTGCTGCTCCTGAGGCTGCACAGAGAAATTTCCCTTTCTCTTCTTTGTTTGCACAGCTCCTGGGGCTCAGCTTTGGATTTGGACCTGCCTCTGCATGTAGGTCATCCTCTGGTGTCTGTTCTTCGCCCAGACAGGAGGGGGTTAAAGGAGCTGCTGAATAGGGGGCTGTGGCTCACTCAGGCCGGGGGGAGGGAGAGGTATGAAATGCAGGGAGAGCCTGTGGCGGCAGAGGCCAGTGTGACGTAGCAACAGCCCAAGGCACGCCGTGTGTTCTACCGGGGAAGTTGTCCCTGGATCACAGGACCCTGGCAGTGGCGGGCTGCATAGGGTCCTAGTAGGGGAGGTGTGGATAGGGACCTGTGCTTGCACACAGGCTTCTTGGTGGCGGCAGCAGCAGCCTTACCATCTCATGCCCGTCTCTGGGGTCCGCACTGATAGCCGCGGCTCGCACCCTTCTCTGAAGCTTGTTTAGACGGTGCTGTGAATCCCCTCTCCTCGTGCACCCCGAAACAATGGTCTCTTGCCTCTTAGGCAGGCCCAGATTTTTTCCTGAACTCCCTCCCGGCTAGGCATGGCGCACTAACCCCTTCAGGTTTTGTTCACGTCACCAACCCCAGTCCTCTCCCTGGGATCCGACCTCCAAAGCCCGAGCCTCAGCTCCCAGCCCCGCCCGCCGCGGGCGGGTGAGCAGACAAGCCTCTCGGGCTGGTGAGTGCTGGTCGGCATGGATCCTCTGTGCGGGAATGTCTCCACTTTGCCCTCTGCACCCCCGTTGCTGTGCTCTCCTCCGTGGCTCTGAAGCTTCCCCGCTCCGCCAACCGCAGTCTCCGCCCGCGAAGTGGCTTCCTAGTGTGTGGAAACTTTTCCCCTTTCACAGCTCCCTCCCAGAGGTGCGGGTCCCGTCCCTATTCTTTTGCCTCTGTTTTTTCTTTTTCTTTTTTTTTTTTTTTGCCCTACCCAGGTACGTGGGGAGTTTCTTGCCTTTTGGGAAGTCTGGGGTCTTCTGCCAGTGTTCAGTAGGTGTTCTGTAGGAGTTGTTCCACATGTAGATGTATTTCTTTTTTTTTTTTTTTTTCTGTACGCGGGCCTCTCACTGTTGTGGCCTCTCCCATTGCGGAGCACAGGCTCCGGACGCGCAGGCTCAGCGGTCATGGCTCACGGGCCCAGCCGCTCCGCGGCATGTGGGATCCTCCCGGACCGGGGCACGAACCCGCGTCCCCTGCATCGGCAGGCGGACTCTCAACCACTGCGCCACCAGGGAAGCCCTAGATGTATTTCTGATGTATCTGTGGGGAGGAAGGTGATCTCCACGTCTTACTCCTCTGCCATCTTGAAGCTCCTCTCCCTGATATTTTCTTAATCACAATTCTATCAGCACCTGTTCATATGAATTACAAATGTGCTAACGCAGGTAAAATTCACCGAGGAGCACACACTCCACAACTGAAGCCCCTTGTGCTTCATGAAGCACTTCTGCACAGGCTCCTTTTCTTCTCACGCTGACTCTGAGGGAGGCGGAAAGAGCCCCGCTGTACAGATGAGGTTCAGGCCCACAGCAAGATACAGTCAGTCCCCCAGGGATGGCAGAGTTGGGAACTTGACCCCAGGCTTCTGACTCCCTTCAGGAAATGATTTCTGTTGGGGCCTGGCATTGCCATTTACTAGCTCTGCGACCTTGACCGAATGTTGTAACCTCAGACCTCAGTTTTCTGATCTGAAACATTGGTGAAATGGCAGCACCTTCTTGATAAGGACATTGGAGGATTCAGTGTGAAAATACATATATAGCTCTTAACACAGCCCCCAGCAGGTAGCAGTCAATTTAATGAATGTCCAGCATTATCTTAATTCTAATTAATTAGAGTGAGGGCAGAAGCCAGGATTCTGCCTGTGGATAGATGTGTTTTCGCTTCTTGCCAAGGGGACCAAACTTGTCTAATCCAAGAGTCAAATGGTGCCCACTGGGGACTGCTGACTCAGCCTCTCTATGGGAGGACCTGGAAATCAGTAATTTTAGTGCCTGCAAAGTGTTTCTCCTTTACTCTTGCATTACTACCACACTTCACTTTTGACACCAGGTTTGTGGGTATTCCACACATCAAGCCATTATCCAACACCAGGCTGATGTCCTACAATTTAACTCAGTTCTGACACTGTCTACCTGGAGATAGCATCAGACCCCACAGGTTAAGGACTCAGTCCCACAAGACTCCTCCGCACCCCACTTCAAGAGTCAATTGCAAGTCCTAGGTTTTCACCTGTACTTCTGACTGACTGGCTATAAATCAGAGGTTCCCATGACTCTCTCCTTGGGTTGGATCATTTGCTAGAACAGCTCACAGAGCTCAGGGAAACATATTTACCAATTTTTATTTAATAAAAGATATGATAAGGGATATAGATGAGCAGCCAGATGAGGAGATACATAGGGCGAGGTCTGGGAGGGCCCCAAGAGTAGGAGCTTCTGTCCATGGAGTTAGGGTGTGTATCCACTTTCCCAGCACATGGATGTGTTCACTAACCCACAAGCTCTCTGAAGGCCTTACTTTGGGGATTTTTACTGAGGCTTCATCATGTAGACATGATTGATCATTAACTCAATCTCCAGCCCCTTTCCCCTTCCGGGGGGTGGGGTGGGTGTGGGGCTGAAAGTTCCAAGCTTCTAATCATGGCTTGGTCTTTCTGGTAACCAGCCCCCATCCTGAAACCATTCAAGGAGCCACCAAGAGTCACCTCATTAGAATAAAAGGCACTCCTATCATCCGGGAAATTCCAAGGGATTTAGGAGCTCAGTGTCAGGAGCCAGGGGCAGAGACCAATATATACATTTTTTATCGTTTCACTTGCCCCAAGTGATGCTTAGGATTAAGCAAGTTTTAGAAGCGCTGTCCTCTCTCTGTTTACTGCTGCCCCAAGCTCTCGCCTGTTGTGTGGTAGATCATCATACCCTTGGGACCAAGCAGGTGTCAGGAGCCAGGAAGCCTATTTCTTTGAGCCCTGCCTGGCTCATCAATAACTCTCCTGGCACCCCCTTTCTTGAAATTCAGGGGTTTGTTTTGGCTTTAATTTTCTTTTTTTATACAAATTTTGTCACTTCTTCATTATGGCTGATTCTTTTCCATTCTTAGTACGTGACTTATTTTTGACCAGCAAGGGTATCATCTGGAAAACTAATGTGCACTTTTTCCTCATCACCGATGATTGGTGTAAATGTTAAATATCCCCAGTCTCAATTCCTTTCCTTCGGCACTTTATCTCTGCTTCCAGGTTGAATCTAAATCATGGGGTTTGACCTTTTGAGCAGTTGTATGCAGAAGAGCGATGGTGGCATGAGCATGTGTTTTCAGCTTACCTGAGGAGTAAGTTGCCCAGATGGGCCCGAGGTAATCCCAAGAGGCCGTGAGGGTCTCTTGACCTGGCTTTGCAGACCTGCCATGTCATGAAAGACAGTATACGTGGTTTGACAAGGCTCGTCCTTGATTCCACTCTGCTGATTATCATTTGCAAATTTAGCATCTTCCATTTCTGATTTTATCCCTGGAAAACTTGGTTCAGTGTTTTTCCTGGTGTGAAAGTTAAGCAGACTGATTGATGGCAGGCTGATTCTTCCATTCAGTAAGTGTTTCAGGAGCACTGACACCCTCTCCTAGGAGGGTGACTCCCAAGAGACTGACACTGGTCTCCCTGCCCAGGTCAGATGAATTCAAATCCACCCCTCCCATGGCTGCTCCCAGAGTTAACTTTCTACAACACAAATCCCCGCCCCTGTCAGTCTTGTGCTCACCACCTCTCTCTCCTCATCAAGGATAAAGTCCCAACTTCTTAGCTTGATGTGTGTCTTCACTGTCATCTCTCTCTTCTCTCAGCTTCACATGTTCTGTTCTGGTAACACAGGCTGCTCCACCTCTGCAGATATACCATCTCATTTCTTTACCCCTCACCTCTGGTGACCACACGAAGGGACGGAAAAGCCAGGGAGGGGACTTAGGACCTGATGGTAAGAATGGGGGGTGTGCATCCTCTGCCTGAGCACATAGAACGCTCTGCTGCCTGTCTGAGCTTGGGTGTGGCTGGACCCACAAGGAACAGAGTGCTGTGTCCTTTATCCACACGGCAGGCTTGCTCTGGGGGCCGCTGCCTTCCTGCTCCATCAACCAGACCTTCTCAGTTTGACACCCCTGCCCTTATCCCCTGAGATGATGAGTGGGTCCCTGGGAGTCAGATGCTCCAGCTTCCACACACCTCCTCACAACCCCCAGGTGAGCGGCCCTTTCAGACCATGTGGTAGTGATCAAGAGGTCATCATGGGGTTGTGCCCTACGGGCAGTGGGTGCTTATGTCTATGAAAAACCTCATTTCTACATCGTAGCTAGCTTACAAAATTTTATATCCTGTATTTTAACAAAGGTCAACTGATTCTTATTTTCTATCTCAAATGACCTTGAGTCTTCATACTTAATTCTTTCTCTTCCATATGGGCAAACTTTCTATTATACTTTCTTTTGAACTAGAAGTTGGGTTGTGATGTTGTGTGTGTTTGTGTGTACGTGGAGGAGAGGGTTTCTAGAGAGTGGGGATTTTCTCCAGGATCTCTTTCCCACTGGAGTCTGCGAGGGCTTGAGAAGGACCGAGGGCTTCTCATTTTTACCTATCCTAATGGATATACTATGGGCACTGCATGTCAGGGAAGTGATGAGAAGCAAAGAAGAATATAACACAGTTCCTCTCCTCAGAGAGCTCATGGTCAATAAGGATCTAGAATACATAACCAAACAATTAGAATCCTGAGTTAAGTATGATGAGATTACAGACGACGTGGAGCTCACCCATTTGTGGATAGCGAGGAAGGTCCAGGGAAGCCAATATGGTGAGGACAGCATTGAGCCAATTTTTGACTGAGGGGGAGAATTTTTTCAGATGTTGGGGAAGGGCAGGCCAAGCTAATGCAATCATGTGTCAATTTTTCTCTTCATGAAAGGATACTACCATTTTTGTTTAACTGATGAGAAACTGATATAAACTCAGGTTAAAGAGCTGACAGATCACCAGGAGATCCTGGGTCCTCCAGGCCTGGAAGAGTGAATAAAACAGAGCAGTTCCCATAATCTTTAATGTGCCTTTTGGGCTTTACTTTGGTTCCTTCATCTTTTTGAGGTCATGGGTACCTTTGAGACTCTGACAAAAGCTACATATCCTCCCCCTACCAAAAGATTCACATATGAACATATGTATTGTTAAACAACAAAAATTCCATTGAGTAAACTTAAGGATCAAATTGGCTTTATTAAATACTTCATAAGTCAAGTGTCATCCCATTTAGCAATTAGAAAGAAGCTCCACCAAGCTGTAGAAAAGAAAAGATTTTTTAAAGGTAGAAAGGGGGCGGACAAAGGAAATTATTAGCGAAGAATGCATTGCTTCAGACAAGGCTGCCCCCCTAAGGGGAACAAAAGGGCCTATGGGGTGGATTACCTCACTAGTGCTGACCAGATAATTCAAGACTGACTGGTTAAAGGTTGCATTCCTGGAGCAGGGATTGAAACTGCAATAGGTTAGTTATTAAGTTTTGATTTGCTTACATGGGGTTTAGCACAAGTGACTCCATTTTGGGCCTGCTGTTTCTTTTTAACAATTTTCCCCTTTTGATCAGACTCTCAGCTTATCTGAGAGATGTGATCAAAATGTAAGGCATTAAATGCCACTATCACATACCTCTCTGTAGTTCTCTCAGCTTCTGTTGATCCTCTGTGTGGTACTCACAAGTCATAATGTTTTTTTGCTTAATCTCTGTGATAGTCACAGGCATCAGCTTCAGGTTCACAATTTTTAAGTTGGTCATTCTCTTTGTCTCTTTTCTGATGTTCTAGTCTTAGGGAGACTTGGTAGTTAGCAGTTCTGAGCATGCATTTAATGCTTTTTTTTTTTTTTTGCGGTATGCGGGCCTCTCACTGCTGTGGCCTCTCCCGTTGCGGAGCACAGGCTCCGGATGCGCAGGCTCAGCAGCCATGGCTCACGGGTCCAGCCGCTATGCGGCATGTGGAATCTTCCCGGACCGGGGCACGAACCCGTGTCCCCTGCATCGGCAGGCGAACTCTCAACCACTGCGCCACCAGGGAAGCCCTGCATTTAATGCTTTTGAGAGAATACAGCACATGAGGGCGAGTACTCTGATTCTAACAAGCAGGATAATTCCCAATGTTTGGAGAGCACTTTGGAGCCATGGTCCCCAAGACCCAAACCAATCAAATCAGTCAAAGAAAGACTCCATGGCAGAAGTAACCCTTTTAAACCAAGAGGAGTGGCTTGCTCAGTGATCTTATGGAACTGAATTTCAGCTTCCCCAGAAGTGCTACTCCAGGTGCAGCAGGTGGTGTTGGCCACAGTGCAGACACCTCCTTGCTCAGCTAAAAGAGAATCAAGGGCTATATTATTATCAAGAACAACTTGGGCCAGAAAGTCTAAAGATTTTTTTGTTGGACAGCTATTGCTCTAACAGAGGATTTTTCAATATGTTTCAATATTTTCAAGAGTTAAGGAAAGGTTCCTGATCTAGTCTCATTTACATATACTCTTTTTTTTTTCTCTCATTTACATATACTCTTAACTGGGGAAGTATGGCCCTGCTAAAGGAAGTGAATCCTGAGTCATGAATACCTCTTGATAATTCCTTTCTAACTCAATGATGTAAATCCAGGGGAGTCAACCAATGAGGTGTCTCAGTTTGTTTGTGAACATTTAGGGGAGCAGTTAGATAACCTAAGAGACATTGCCTGATATGTACCAGCCGTCTAGGTACATAAGAAGAATGACAACCACCACAGACAAAGATAAATCCTGTCGGGACACAAATCACTTCCACCAAGGTGGCACTGTTAATAGATTCACTTGCAGGGATAGTTGCATTTGCCTGTTCAAGCTAGATGTCAGTTAGGTTTTCTCCTAGCCTGAAATAGTAGTTGTTTTAAACTTCAGAGGTTACATCCCTTAGCAATGGCCTGGAAGATACAGATGATGGTGTTACCTTTCCAGGCCAATGCCAGAGTAAAAGAAAGGGAAAGAAAAAAAAAGTTTCTTGTTCAGTTGAAGTGTGAAGTCTTGTTGTGGTGTCTTGGAAGGAAGCATCTACCTCAGGGTCAGCTACTTCTCTTCCCAGTCAATTTGATTTGGAGATTTCCAGCATTTATACAAGACCAGATGTCAGGTGGAGTCTTCTTCAGCTGTGAGATGTGTATCCAAGGTTTAAGACCCTGAAGTTTGGCTGCCATCAGGGTAGTGAGGAGGACCTGGTATAGTCCCTTCCAAGGAGATTCAAGGGCAGTCTTTGTTCTTAGTGATTCTAATTCAGAAGGGTGGGAGAAAACTGGAAACATTAGTTTGGAAAGTTGTAGCCAGATATTTGAGGAAAGTAGAAAAATTCAGGATCCAATCCAGTTTTCATGTATATAACAAATCCTTAAAGATAATTAGCAGGATTAGAATCTAATATAGATAAAGGTGCAAACATAATTTATTAAGCAGTTAATAAATTTAAGCAGTTATTCCTGCGTTTTAAAAAAATTCTTTTTTAGGATAATCCTACTAAAACTTAATTTGTTTGCATTAAATTTGCCTTGATTATTTACATAAGTGCAGCAAGAATAGTGATTGACTATATAAGCTCTTTTTAAGATTGCTTTGCTGGAACCTTGGAAGCAAGGTACTCTCTGAGTCTATGTACATCTCTCTCAAATGTGACAATTCAGTCCAAGCCTTGGTAATATGGTCAGTGTTTCCAGTTGTGTTCCATTACAGGAGAACAGATTCTTATTGAACTTATGTGAATGACCACCTATATTGCCATGAAAAGAATACATTAAGAGTTTCTAAATTCTGGAAAGATCATGTAGAAAAAAATGTCATTTTTGTTTACAAAGGTATAGTGTATCAATTGCTGTAAGTCATAGATTGCTTAAGTGAAAAGATTTCTTTAAATCTGGAAAACCAAAGCATTAAGGAACCAGCAGTGTTTTAAAAGTCATACAAATTATAATCAATCATCCTCCTCATTTAATTTAATCCAATGTAATTAATACTTGCTCTGTTTGAATCGAGTTTTTCCACTAGTTCTGGAAATTCTTACTCAGTTTAGTTTTATGATCTTAAAATGATCAGAGGGCTTCCCTGGTGGCACAGTGGTTGGGAGTCCGCCTGCCGATGCAGGGGACGCGGGTTCGTGCCCCGGTCCGGGAAGATCCCACATGTCACGGAGTGGCTGGGCCCGTGAGCCATGGCCGCTGAGCCTGCGCGTCCGGAGCCTGTGCTCCGCAACGGAAGAGGCCACAACAGTGAGAGGCCCGCGTACCGCAAAAAAAAACAACAACAAAATGATCAGAAACCTGTATTCTAGAATACCTGTCAGAGTCCTTTTTATGGATTTCTCTGAAGATGAAGCAATTTTGTAGGAACGTTTTTGCAAAAGCATTAGAATAAAAATTTAACTATCTGTAAATGACAAAATCCTTAAAATGCCCATTATTAAAGATCTGATGAGAATTCATTATAATGGAATTGACAAGGAAATTTGGTTATTTTTGTAATATGTAATGTTTAAGATAATAATTACAATTATGACTGATAACATCATACCAGGAAATAATAGATTTCCAGGAATTTTATCCCATTTCTGTAACACTTATAACATGTATCTATACAAATATAACATGAAGAAGGCACAGTATTACTTGTTTGACGATTTTTACCATGTAATTTAACATATCAAATAAGCCTAATTAGTGTCACATCTCTCTTTTTATAAGGAGAAAGAAGAAATCTTTTCTGATTTTTCCAAAGGCCCTATGGAAAATCCCAAAGTTATTTCCAGGTCAAAAAGACTTCACTTAGAATTTGATTTGGGGAAGTTTGCCAAAAAATTCAAAAGGTTTTGGACACTTGGCTAAAAAGGATCACAGATCATTATAAAACAATACTTAATTATCCACTTAATTATCCAAAGTGACAATAAAAGATTTCAAGAGCAAATGCAGTAAGTTACATACTTCTGAGCCAAACTTTGCTCTTTTAATATTGAGAAGACTCGGTTTACTTAAGTAATCAAAGACTGATAATAAAGATATAAAACACAAAAAATTATTTTGATAAAACACAAAATCTTTGCTTTCCAGGCAGGTTATTTTAAAGATAAAGAAAAAGTTTTGTTTAAATTTCTTATTAAGAGTAGATCTCATTTATCAGTAAATCTAATAAAACTTTGTCCTTTTAACAGAGGAAAGAAAATTAAGTTTTAGTTTTACATAAGTATACTACTGGTATTAAAGCTTATTTTAAAACCCTTATAATAACAATTTAGTTTTTAGCCAACTTGACCACACAAGATTTCCTCATTTTCCCTCTCTTTTTCTGTTTCTCTCTTTCATTCTTCTTAACTTCCTATATCCATAGTTTGTCCTTTTTTTTTCTTCCCACTTTGAAATAACTAGTTTTACTTTAGAGCAAAATCACTTTTATTTCCCTCAACAAAATGTATCTCCATACTTTATACCCTTTTAACCAAAAAAAAAAAAACCTCCAAAACAAAAAACATATCCAATTTTCCTTGCATACAGAGTTGTTTCTTATTATTTTTATATATTGCATATTATATTATATATATAATATATAATATATATTATATATTGCATATATTAGAATTCTTAACCCTTAGAAACCTTAATTTATAGTGAAAACTTAGTAAGCAGTTGTGAACTATTCCACTAGCATTCTTTAGATTAGCAAATTTGTGAATACATTTCATAATTTTTAGAAATACATGCTTCTTCATAGTAAAATTTTTAATGTGGCAAAAACCATATATACTAATAGAGCCAAATGTCTTTAGTTCCTCTGCAAAAGGAAACCAAAAGTAGGTAAAAATCTACGTTCAATAATTAATGTTTTAGTATTTTATATTATTTAGAAGTGATCTAGATATTCAATGAACTTCTATCATTTAATTTAGCAAAATGCTAAGGGTGTAAGTTATTAAAGAGAGACTAAGTACACATACCATAAAATATAATTATTGCAGAAAAACATTTACCTAAAAACTCTTATCCCACTTACATCTATCTAAATCACTTGCTCCCAACTATTATGTTTAGATTACCCATGAAAACTTCATGAGACATTAGACAAAGTCAGCCATCACCACAAGCTTTTTTTTTTTTTAATTTTTTGCTGACAAACTTTGTAACAGAGATAACATGGACTTATTTGACTAATAAACCCATGTAGAATAAAATTTGTGTGCCTGTATTGTATTCAGTGTAATTCTAGACACATTCTATTTTAATCAAACCAGCAACTTTAAATTAGCTTTGATATAAAATATTTTCCCAGAATATATAAAACTGAAAAACATTTGGATTAGCCTCTATTATATTTTTGAGACTTTCTATGAAGACTACATTTATATAAATGCTTGTTTGTTTAAGCCAGCTAAATAGAACTCTTTTGTAAATGAGTCTTAGCAATACCATACGTCTGCAACACGTGTATATGTAGACACACACGAACATACAGACGGATGCAGAGACCTTATCACATCTGTTTTACTAGTTATTAAAAGAGTTGAATTTAAGTTGCTTTTTTTGGTCCTAAATTTCAAATGACCTTTCCCCTTTTTGTTTTTCTTCTGATAAAACTTACCTCCCTGTAGTTTGTACTTTAACATTTACATCTCAGAGGCACAGGGAAAGAATGCAAGTTATGAGCCTTTTAAGATAAAATAGGGGCGGTTTGGAGATTGGTAAAAGGAATAAGTGAACTTTGAATCGCCTCTAGAGATGCATATCTAGTTTTGCAAAGATTTGTAAGATGAAAAGAATTGCTCTTGATTCCTCAAGGGATTGGTTTGAAACCTAAATGACATCTTCAATAGCTTGTCAGTTTTCAGCCTGTTTAAATGGTAAATGTTTCTGGCAGTATTAAAGAACTCCATGGACCCAAGAGGTATCCTCAAAGAGGGTGCAAAGGTTACTACCTTTCTAGGATCCAGAGTTACTTCCAAAGATAGCGAAAGGAAAAAACTGACAGCCTGCTTGCCCTAGGTAGGCAGAAAGCCAAGCTAAGCTCTTATTTTATTAATAAAAGGTAACTAATTAATAGTTTCTTCAGAGTGGAGAGGCAATTCAGACAGAAGATTACCAGAATGAATATTCAAATAAAGGAGGATGGAGGGGAGCAGTAGGAATTATGTCAGTCCTATAGTCTTTTTTGGGCACCTTTTATATCTCTAATCTTTTATTAGCCTTTTGCAACGAAATTTTCAATGACACTATTTTGGAAATTTTAAGTCTTTTGGAGGCTTCTGCATGCCCATTAAAATAGATATTCCTTGATTTTAAGTGCAATTCTTTTTTTTTTTTTTTTTTTTTTTCGGTACGCGGGCCTCTCACTGTTGTGACCTCTCCCGTTGCGGGCACAGGCTCCGGACGTGCAGGCTCAGCGGCCATGGCTCACGTGCCCAGCCGCTCCGCGGCACGTGGGATCTGCCCGGACCAGGGCATGAACCCGTGTCCCCTGCATCGGCAGGCGGACTCTCAACCACTGTGCCACCAGGGAAGCCCTAAGTGCAATTCTTAAATGCTTTTATCTCATTGGAACGTTTGCTAGGACCCTTAGCAGCAAATGGAGTTCAACTTCCATTACTTTCTGTTCAGCCATATTTGGGACCTCAGTCTGATGGTTACCAAGCCAAGTTCTTATGCACAAAATTCTAGGTTGTCTTTAGTAAAATTTTGGCCATTTTTTGGTAGGTCTTTATAGCTCCTGAGACATAGTTTTTAGACATAAAATAAGCAGGTATGCTGGAAGGTGGCGCACTTAACTCTTTAGCGTTTATGGATCCCATTAGCTATGCTGAACTAATACCTAAAAGGGCTGTGCCACTGACTTGGGGATTGTGCATTGTTTTACCATGTATCGTACCTTGTTGCACAGAAATTTTCTTTAGGTTGGCAGGTGGTCTGTATCAATCTAACCTGTTCTATGACCAACTTATCCTAATACAGGAGTCTTTGAGTTAGGTGGTGAGCATTCTAATAGCCCTTAAATGCTCCATCTGTACCCACCAAATTTTGCAGCTTTTTTTTTTTTTTTTTGGCTTCTGAGATCTCTGCTAGCAATAGCCCTTATCTACACAAAATAAGACAAACAAACATGTACACCTTAACACACCAGAGGTAATCAAGGGATGTTACTGCAGACTGACCAATAGAAGGTTGTGCACACCATCAGCAATTCCCAGCATGGATTAAGTCAACAGATTCCAGTAAACGGGGACTGTGGACTGGAACTAGGGAAAGGGATGCTATACAACCAAGGGGAACTTCAGACAGAACCAAGGCCTAGGGACTCAGATTCTGCATGGAACCATCAGCCAGCTCAAGCTGACCCACTGAGCCCTGGACTGGAAAGCCAAGTGGATCAGGACCTAAACACAAAGAGAGTGGAGCTCAGAGGGGTTTACCCCCAGCTCTTGGAAATGGCAAGAAGGACAGTGAACTTAGAGTTTTTGAGGGGTACCACACCTGTGTTTCTCGTTGTCCTCAAAGCTGTTGTAAGTCTCCTCCAATCCCACCACTGCCACCAAATTTGTTAACAAAAATTCAACTGAGGAAATTTAAGGATCCAATTGACTTTAAATGGATTGGGCATTAGGAATCTAGCACATAGAAGGAACCTCTGCCAACCTGTAGAAAAGGAGAGCTTATTAAAGCAGAAAGCAGGCGGAAAAAGGAAATTATTAGCAAAGAATGCATTGTTTCAGGCAAGGTTGCCCTCCTAAAGGGAACAAAAGGGCCTATTGGGCAGATTACCTCACTAGTCCTGATGAGGTAATTCCAGGTTGATTGGTTAAAGGTTGCATTTCTGGGCAGGGGTTGAGACTGTAATTAGGTTAGGTATTAAGACTGGGTTTGTTGACATGGGGTTTAGCACAAGTGACCCCATTTTGGGCCTCCTGTTTCTTTTTAACAATGCAATATTTAGATTTTGGTTTCTAGGAGTTCATGGATCCCAGGAAACCCTTTCTTCCCCCTTTAGAAGCCCTACTTTAGGGTCTGTCTCACTCCTCAGCAGGTCTCTAGGATTAGGACTTTTTCCCCATAGAATTATGGATTCTGCCTTGAGAGGAACCTTAAAAGAATGTAAACCAATTGTTTGGGTGATATTAAAAAAAAAAACAATTGCTTAAATGATACTTAAGTCCTTTTATGCTAACCTGATGTATTGTTTAAGCCTATTCTTTTTTTTTTTTTTTTGCGGTACGCGGGCCTCTCACTGCTGTGGCCTCCCCCGTCGCGGAGCACAGGCTCCGGACGCGCAGGCTCAGCGGCCATGGCTCACGGGCCCAGCCGCTCCGCGGCATGTGGGATCTTCGCAGACCGGGGCACGAACCCGTGTCCTCTGCATCGGCAGGTGGACTCTCAACCACTGTGCCACCAGGGAAGCCCTGTTTAAGCCTATTCTTGAAAGCTTCCAGAGTTAGGAACTTGCTTTTTGAAGCAACTCTTTCTATCTTGGGTAGCCCTAACTGTTGAATTCTTCCTCAAACTAAACCAAAATTAGTTTCTTGATTTTCATTCCTGGTCCTGTCCGACATGGCTTGAACCAGAACAGACCATCGATCTCTTGATTGTGTCTGCTAAACTCTCCCACCCTCCATGAGTTTAAAGTCTTTTATTTTGAGGTTTAAGTCCTGAGGTTTCTGGGAAATCATCCTCCACCAATGTGAAAATCTCTGCATAAGCACTTCCCAATGACTTCTGAGAACCATCTTGAGAGAATCAGTAAGTTTCTGCTGAATGAATGAATTACTCAAGGGTTAATAAATTTGAGGAGTGCTGCATTGATTTCCTCTTCTAGGAGAGTCCGAACACACATTAGCATATTAAAAGTCCTGAGAAGTCCTGCAGCAAAAACTTTTCCATGGCTCTATTATCCTGAAAAGTTTTTGCTGACACTAGATTAAGAACTGCTGCTCTGTACGAGTTTTTTCAAGGAACATAGGGAATGAATCTTAAGAGAGCTAAGTATCCCCCAATTAATTTTCCTTCTTTTTTTTCCCTACACAGCCTCTTGATTTTGAAGCAGCAGATGTTTACAATATTGTGTTCCAAGCAGAAAACCCAGAGCCTCTGGTGTTTGGTGTACAGTACAATGCCAGCTCTTCTGCTACATTCAGACTTACTGTGACAGATGTGAATGAGGCACCGCAATTTTCCCAACAACTATACCAAGCAAAAGTCAGAGAGGATGTGGCTAAAGGCACCAAAGTGGGCAACGTGACTGCCAAGGATCCGGAAGGTCTGGACATAAGGTAGAGGAGAGCAGTGCTGGGCAGGCCTAGCCGTGTGCTGTGACCACAGATGGTGGGGAGGAGGAAGGGCTGGGAAGGGCAGAGAAGCTGGCCTGACTCCAGGACTCTCCCCTAAGGGAGCAGCCAGCAATCTGAGGCCATGTCCCAGTGCACTTGGTGAATCTGCCCTTGGCTCTGGCAGGTGCCAGTACCCTGGGGGGCATCAGTGAGAATCCAGGCTCGGGCAAGCGGGAAGCGGGTCAGATTCCACCCCAACCTGCCTACTGCAGGTCCCGACTGAGAGCTGGTGAGTTCAGGAGGTGGGGTCTAGAGACTGGGCTGTCCAAAGCTAGGCCCTCTGTCTGGACCAGTCATGGGACCAGGGTCTGGGGAAGAGTTCCAGCCCCTAAGGCGGACTGGAGTTCTAAACAGAAGAATAAAGCAAAAACCTGACTCGGCAGACTCAGCCACCTGATAGGGTGAAGGGAATCTTCTCAAAGGGGGTCGTATAGGATCCTCAGCTTTGCAGAGAGCAAGTCTGGGGCAACAAGACTCATTCCAGAACTCAGCCCTGGAGAGATGAGTGCATGGGATGAGAAGGTTAAACAAGATGTGTAACTCTTTCTACCTTAGCAGTTCTCAATCTTTTTTTTTTTTTTCAGTGCAATAGAACCCACACAGATTTGCCTTAAATATGTGCAATGATAATTAATTTTTCTAAGATAACATATGTATGTGTATGTATCCATATCTGTATCAATATCTGTAACCTTTTTAAGATCATCTAGTTAATAAGCACACAGATAGGACTTGAACCCGGATCTTTTGCTTCTATTGTAGAACATCAGTCCTACTGTCCATGGCATGACAGATGTTTTAGCATGACTTAAAACCCATGCATGTGGTTATGAATGACAATTCCTTAAGTGCCTCTAAACATTTAAGGGGAGTTTTGCCTCCCACTGAGCGATCATTTAGGCAATTGGAATCAGTTCCAAGACCTTTTTCTTATTGTCTGTCTAAGATCCCACCTACTGTTTTGCTCTGCAAGCACTTGTCAACTTTCATAAAGACAAACATGAGGGCTTCCCTGGTGGCGCAGTGGTTGAGAGTCCGCCTGCCGATGCAGGGCACACGGGTTCGTGCCCCGGTCCGGGAAGATCCCACATGCCGCAGAGCGGCTGGGCCTGTGAGCCATGGCCGCTGAGCCTGCGCGTCCGGAGCCTGTGCTCCGCAACGGGAGAGGCCACAACAGTGAGAGGCCCGCGTACCGCAAAAAAAAAAAAAAAAAAAGAAAGACAAATATGAGAAAGGAAAGAAGACTTGGGTTGTACTGTATGGATAGTGTAGATACTGCTCTGTACATCAGTCACTAATTATGATGGGGCACAAAATGTTCCTAATTTAACAACCATTTATTGTTTAACAAATGCTTCTATCTCCCTTATGAGAATGCTATGAAAGTTATTAGTCAGAGACAAGTGAGTAAAAATTTGAGTTTATGAGTGGAGAAAACAAAGGCATTTAAGATCATTCCTCAGATGGGTCCAGGAAAAGATATAACGTATGTACTATTAAGTTATAATCAGGAAGATGAGAAAGAAGACTGAGAAAGGGAGTGTCCTGTAAGAGACAAATGAAAAAAGTACTTCATGAATGAGGAATAATCAGTAGATCGAATGCTAGTAATGAGTCAGTTAAGAATTAAGGATGACTCAAAAGCTGCCAAAGCCTGAGCAATGTAATTCTTTTCTTTCTTTCAGGTCCACAAACTTAGAATCCATTAGCACCCAGTGGCTCCTAATCCAATGTATCAGTAAATATTAGAGATTCTTTCATCCACCTGCTTCTCACCACTTCTGCAATGGTCCAGGTCACCATAATCATCTCCTCCACCCCTCCCTGAGTCCATTCACTGCAATCAGAGTGTGGGTCTTTAAAAAAGTAAATCAGATCCTGTGACTCCTCTGAAAACCTTCCAACGGGTGTCTGTCTCACTCAGAAATCCCGACTACATAGGAATTTTTAATTCACCGACCATACACATAACCTAACACAGTGCTTGGCATATAGAATATTCTAACACTGGGGAAAAGTTAATTTGAACTAACGCATTATAACTTCTTAATCATTCTCCTACTACTGGACATGTAGGTTGCTTCCAGTATTTTTTTTTAAATTCTAGAAAAGTTTTGAATGTATGTATATAATTCTTTTTCTTAACTTCTATTCAATTGTTTTTTATTTGGAGAACATTTCCAGAGGTGGGATTCTTTGACCTAAAGATATAGACATCCTTATGGCTCCGATGTGTTGTTCCCAAAAGGCTATAGAAATTGGTTTTCCTGTGGTTCTAGGCTTGTCTCTCTCAAATTCACCTTTCATACACCTACCAATGAGTTCCATTGAAGACACAAACATGACTAGGTCACCATCCTGCTTACCACCATTCCCTGGCTGCCCACTGCTTCTCATGTTTCAGCTCTTTCCAATCCCTCTGGCTTCGTCTTTTGCCATCCACTGCGTCCTATTGATATGTTATCCCACCACTGCTGGAACGTCTGATGCCTCCACACCCTAAGCTACTCCTTGGCCTCTCAGCCTTAGTTCATACAATTCCTTCTGCTTAAAGCATCCTTCTTTGTCTTGCTTTAGTTAACATCTACTCTTTCAGAAAGACTTCTCTGATTCCCTTTAATTTATTTGGGATTCCACATGGCCTCTTTGTATTCACCACATTTTACTGGAATTATCTGTCTCTGTGTCTGTCTCCTCCACCGGCCTAGAATCCCTTTGTGTAATCTCCTCTCTTGGTCCACAGCATGATATTTGCTAAGCCCTCAATAGATGTCTGCTGAATGAGGAATTCACTGCGCCACCCACCAGTAGCCTCTGAGTATCCACCCATTCACACATTTCCACCAATGAGTGTTCAAGTTTTCTGAGAGGGGGCGGTTTGCTAATCAATTTTAAAAGATAATTCCAGGTTGTTTTAATTGAAATTCTTTGATTGCCAGAAAAGTTTAACTTTTTTTCTGCTAGAGTTTGTGACGATACCTTTTGTTTTAAAACAAGTACAAAAACCACTTTGTAAGGATGAACAAATCCTCCCTTTGAAGGCAGATGGTTTGCAAATAAAGCAGTAATGATATTAGATCATGTTTCTTTAAATATGTTGTCAGTAATATGCAAGGGATAGTGCTGATATAATAGCATAGTGATGCATAAACTATCTTTACATTTTCCTGCAGAGTAATGTGGGCTTCCTTTTGCTCTTTTCTCTTGCTAAAGTTATTCACTAAGAGGTGACAAGAGAGGTTGGCTAAAAATTGACCCCGTCACCGGCGAGATCTTTAGTGTGGCTCCGCTGGACAGGGAAGCTGAAAGTCTGTATCGGGTACAAGTGGTGGCAACAGAAGTAGGTGAGCCGAAATAGATACATAAATTAAAAATAATAATAAATAAAAGGTAACACAAATGATTAGGGGCTACATCAGTAGAAATGGGAAGGAGGGTGAGGTGGGTGGGAAACTGGGTCAAATTGTCAGAATATCTTACAGTGGAAAAATGAAAAGGGTACAAAAGTGGAGAGAAGTGCTCACACCTTCTCGGCTTTGTTCAAGATGAGAACCCCCGTGCCCGGTAGCAGGGCTCTTTCAGGCAGGGATGCACCCGGAGGCTGGCTAGGCTTCAGGGCTGCTGCTCACTCTGTGGTGTCCTGAAGGGACCACAGCTTCTAGGAAGGTTCCTGTGTCC
Organism: Globicephala melas; assembly: GCF_963455315.2. Taxonomy (NCBI): domain Eukaryota; kingdom Metazoa; phylum Chordata; class Mammalia; order Artiodactyla; family Delphinidae; genus Globicephala; species Globicephala melas. Next base: position 38,143,461 of record NC_083330.1, on the reverse strand, counting down.
CCACTGAGCTACCTCCCTTCCTCCAAAGTGGCTGTGGGTTTCTCCAGGGAGCAGGGTCAAACCACTGACCTGCCTACCTAGACTATTACTTGCTCCTTCAGGCTTAAATTGCAGTGACCGAGGTCTCATCCTTTTGAAGCATAAAATGTTTTGTTCAATGTTCTCAACTTCATATATGCCAGAATCACCCGGGAGCTTGTTCCATACAGATAGGAATTCACCTTGCAGATTCTGATTTGGTAGATTTGGGTGGCCCTGGATATCTGTTTTGATGAAACCAGGTGAACTTTTGAAAGGAAAGATTTATTATAAAGATGAGCCAAGGATGTTTGAATCTTAGATAGCTATAAAAATAAACTCACAGGAATATTATGCTTACCAGTGATAAGGCTCGTGATTAAAACACTGAGTTTCTTTACGTTTAAATGGAATTTTCCAACTTGGAGTCGGGATTCTGTTGATCTTATGCTGGTCAGAGCCTTGAATTAGACAATAAATATATCTGCCTGGCTTACCAAAAAATTAGAGTTGAACAGATTATGACTAAATAAATATAGTTTTATACCAAAGAAGGAAACTTTCAAAATGTGAAGCCCAGGGTTGGGAGCTGGAATGCGGAACATTCCAATAGGTGGGAATCATGAAAATGGTCCCTGTGTGTGAAAAGATGAAGAAAAACAAAAGTACTGCAGGCACGTTAAACCAGTGAGGGTAGACATGCAGAAGCGTGTGTCGAACTTGGAATGGTGGTGTGTGAGTGGACGGGCCTCGCTGAGGCAGGTCGGGGACTGGCTCTCTCTCTTACTTCTAGTTGATGTGCTTCTTTCTAGCACATACCACTATCACACTCCATAAATTTAACTCTCAATTTAAAAGTTCCTGATTTAATCAGCAGGAAGTTTCTGGCTAAGCCTTTGTGCTGTGCCTTCCGCTAAAATGTACTGTGGGGTCAGCACTTCGCTTTGGATGTGTCCTAAAGGCCTCTCACATTTTAGAAGTTTCATGAATCGAAACCAGGGTTCAAAACCCTGCTCTGTTTGCCGTTGTTGGCCCTGAAATGACACACATTGATGAAATGACTTCCTCCTTTGGTTAGGGAGACAGCCGACAAGAAAAGCAGGCAAGTAGTGTTTACTGGAATTGAAGCAGGTCTGAGTCAGAAATTGTAGAAACATCAGGGAGAATGAGAACAGTAAGTGTTTACGTTGTACTGACCGTCCTGTTCTAAGCACTTACCCCTCATACAACACTATGGGGTAGGTACTATTATTGACCGTATTTGATGTATGAAGAAACCAAGGTACTGAGAAGTAACTTGCCCATGATCACACAGTTACCAATTGTTCAGGCTACAGAGGTCAAAATTTTCTCCAGGACACCACAGCAAATAACATTTGTACAGCTCTGTACAATTTTCTAAGAATACATGTCAGATCCTCATAAAGTCACGTTTTACAGCTGAAGAAATGAGCCTTAGAAAACTTAACGAACATGCCTAAGTCAGTGTTGAGCGATTAAAGGTGTGGGCTCTAGAGTCAGATCCCCTGGGTTGGAAGCCTCTCTACCGCTATGTGACCTTGGGCAAGTCACACAACTTCTCTGAACCTCAGTCTTCTCATCTGTAAATGTACACCAGTGTTGTTTTGAAGTAATGTATATAAAATGTTAGCACATAGTTCTTATTATTATCAAGACTTTCTAAGCAGAAAATGAAACTAGGTCTGAATTGTAAATATTTTTTTAAAGAAAAGGAAATATCCTTTCTTACTGAGAGGAGAATGAGAAAGCAGATACCATATTTCAATGATTCAATTCCTTAGGCGGATCCTCCTTGAGCTCCGTGGCGCAATTCCACCTGACCCTCACGGACGTGAACGACAACCCCCCGCGGCTGGTCAAGGAGTACACAGGCTTGTTCTTCTGCTATCCCCCGAAAGCACCCGGAAGTCTCATTTTCGAGGCCACCGATGATGATCAGCAGTTATTTCGGGGTCGACACTTTACATTTTCCCTTGGCAGTGAAAGCTTACAAAAAGACTGGGAAGTTTCCAAAATCAATGGTGAGTTGTCAAAAGAACATCGAGAAAAACACTGATGGGCGATGGAATGAGTTTTTATTTGCCTTGGTATGCATGCAGCACTCAACACAGAGCTTTCTTCCACGCTCCAGGAAAGAAGTTCATGCTGTGGAAACTTGCACAGGCAAGCTCTCCAGAGGGTTGAAAGCCCCCGGGGTTTGGAGGAAAGAAAGATTGTTAATACACAACATCTCTCTTAGTGTACATGAATAGTTGGACAATCAGAGCAACATTGCAAAATTTCCAATGGCAGCTGAGAAACAGGTTTCATCATGATTATTTTTAAAATAAATTTATTTATTTTATTTATTTTAATTTTTGGCTGTGTTGGGTCTTCCTTGCTGCGCGGGCTTTCTCTAGTTGCGGCGAGGGGGGGCTACTCTTGGGTACGGTGCGTTGACTTCTCATTGCGGTGGCTTCTCTTGTTGCTGAGCATGGGCTCTAGGCACGAGGGCTTCCGTAGTTGTGGCGCACGGGCTCAGTAGTTGTGGCACGCGGGCTCTAGAGTGCAGGCTTAGTAGTGTGGCACATGGGCTTAGTTGCTCCACGGCATGTGGGATATTCCCGGACCAGGGCTTGAACCCGTGTCCCCTGCATTGGCAGGTGGATTCTTAACCACTGCGCGCTAGGGAAACCCGCTCATCATGATTTTTAAAAAGAGCTTTATTGAAATATAATTGACTTACAATTAACAGCACATATTTAAAGCATACAATTTTATAAAAATCAATATATGTATATACCATTGAAGCCATCAGCACAATCAGATAAGAAGAGTTCCACCCCCCCCCAAAGTTTTATTCATGCTCTGTTGCAATCCCTATTTTCCACCCCACACTGTCCATCCCTCACCCCAGGTAATCACTGATCTGCTTCCTGTCACTATAGATTCGTTTGCATTTTCAAGAATTTTATCTAAATTAAATAACAGCATGTACTCTTTTTTTGTTTGGTGAATATCACTTAGTATACATATTTGGGGATTTCACTATGTTGTTGCATATATCAACACTTCACTCCTTTATACTGTAGAATAGTATTCCATTGTATGACTATATCATGATTTATTATTCATTAACATATTGATTATTACTTAAATTGCTTCCAATTTTTGCTATTTCAAATAAAATTGCTATGAACATTTGTGAACAAGTGCTTTGTAGGAGCTATGCTTTCATTTTTCTTGGTTAAATACCTAGAAGTCATCATATGGTAGCTATACAGTCAAATTTTTAAGAGAATATCAAATTGCTTCCCGAATAGTCTGTAACATTTTACATTCCCACCAGTGAATGAGAATTCTAGTTGCTTAATATTCTTCCCAATGCTTGCTATGCTCAGTCTTTTTAATTTTAGCCACTGTAGTGGGAGTGTAGTATTCCATTGTTTTTTTTAATATGGTTATGTGAGTTGTTAACATATTTATTAACTTGTTTTTTTTTAACGTCTTTATTGGAGTATAATTGCTTTACACTGGTGTGTTAGGTTCTGCTTTATAACAAAGTGAATCAGTTATACATATACATATGTCCCCATATCTCTTCCCTCTTGGGTCTCCCTCCCTCCCACCCTCCCTATCTCACCCCTCCAGGCGGTCACAAAGCACCGAGCTGATCTCCCTGTGCTATGTGGCTGCTTCCCACTAGCTATCTATTTTACGTTTGGTAGTGTATATATGTCCATGCCACTCTCTCACTTTGTCCCAGCTTCCCCTTCCCCTTCCCCGTATCCTCAAGTCCATTCTCTAGTAGGTCTGTGTCTTTATTCCTGTCTTACCCCTAGGTTCTTCATGACCTTTTTTTTTTCTTAGATTCCATATATATGTGTTAGCATACGGTATTTGTTTTTCTCTTTCTGACTTACTTCACTCTGTATGACAGACTCTAGGTCCATCCACCTCACTACAAATAACTCAATTTCGTTTCTTTTAATGGCTGAGTAGTATTCCATTGTATATATGTGCCACATCTTCTTTACCCATTCATCTATCGATGGACACTTAGGTTGATTCCATGTCCTGGCTATTGTAAATAGTGCTGCAAGGAACATTGTGGTTCATGACTCTTTTGGAATTATGGTTTTCTCAGGGTATATATGCCCAGGAGTGGGATTGCTGGGCCGTTATGGTTTTAATTTATATTTTCTTAATGACTAATGGTGTTGAACATCTTTTCATATGCTTATTTGCCATGCGTATATCTTCACTGGTGTAGTGTCTGGTCAAATATTGTGCCTGCTTAAAATTTTTAGCAGTTTGGCTTCTGTTGTTGAGTCATAAACATTCTTTATATAGTCTAGATTCAAGTTCTTTGTCAGATATATGTTTATAAATATTTTTTCCCAGGCCATGGCTTACATTTTTATTTTGTAACAGTGCCTTTTGAAGAGCAAATTAAATTTCTTTTTTTTTTTTTGCGGTACGCAGGCTTCTCACTGTTGTGGCCTCTCCTGTTGCGGAGCACAGGCTCCGGACGCGCAGGCTCAGCCGCCATGGCTCACGGGCCCAGCCGCTCCGCGGCATGTGGGATCTTCCCGGCCCGGGGCACGAACCCGTGTCCCCTGCATCGGCAGGCGGACTCTCAACCACTGCGCCACCAGGGAAGCCCGCCCCTAAATTTTTTTGATGACATCTGATTTACTGACTTTTTTCTTGTATAATTTGTGACTATTTTGTGTATTGTTTAAGAAAGTTTTGCCAAGGTCACTAAATTTTTCTATTTTTTTTTCTCCCAGAGGTCTTATAATTTTAGCTTTTACAGTTACGGCTATCTAATTGTTTAAACACTATTTATTGAAAATGTCATTTTCACATTGAATTGTCTTGGCATCTTTGTCAAAAATCAAGTGACCACATATATATGAGTCTATTTCTGGACTTTCTTTTCTGTTTCATTGATCTCTTTGTCTTTATAGCAATACTCTAATGTTTTGATTACCACAGCTCAATAATAAGACTTGAAATCAGGTAGTGTAAATGTCCTTGCTTTGTTCTTTTTCAAAACATTTATTTTGCATTTCTACATAAATTTTAGAATTGAACTTGTCTATTTCTACCCAAAAAACCTATGCAGATTGTGATTGAGATTGTGTGAATCTATAGCTGAATTTGGGGGAGAATTTACATCTTAACAAAGTTGAATTTTCCAATCCATGAATATGATTATGTCTCCACTTATTTAGGTCTTCTTTACTTTCTCTGAGCAATGTGTTCTAATTTTCAATGTATAGTTCTTATAGAATTTCCCCTAAGCATTTCATATGTTTGTGCTATTTTAGATGTTTAAAAATTTAAAATTTTTAAGTAATTCCAGGATATGGAGATATAATTGATGATTTTTGTATATTGATCTTGTAGCCTTGTAACATTGCTGACCTCACTTGTAAGTTCTCTCTCCCTCTTTTTCTTACGTTTTCATAGATTTTCTACATAGACAGTCATGTTGTCTGTGAATTATAGGTTTTATTTCCTTTCCAGTCTGGATGGCTTTTATATCTTTAGCTTGCTTTCTTAGCGGCTAAAATCTTCAGGACAATGTTGAATGAAGGTAGTGAGAGCAGAAACAACTTGTTGTTCCTAATCTTAGGGAGATGGCATTCATAGTCTTTCACCATTAAGTATAAAGTTAGCTATAGGTTTTTTGTAGATACCCTTTATCAGACTAAGGACTCTATCTTCTATTCTTAACTTGCTGAGAGGTGTTTTTGGGTTTTTTTAAATTAGGAATGGGTGCTAAAAACTTCAGCTGTATTTTTCTGCATCTATTGAGATGATTGTATGGTTGATTTGGGGTTTTGGTTGTTGTTGTTATTGTCGTTGTTTTGGGGGGGTACGTGGGCCTCTCACTGTTGTGGCCTCTCCCGTTGCGGAGCACAGGCTCCGGACGCACAGGCTCAGTGGCCATGGCTCATGGGCCCAGCCGCTCCGCGGCATGTGGGATCTTCCCGGCCCGGGGCACAAACCCGTGTCCCCTGCATCGGCAGGCGGACTCTCAACCACTGTGCCACCAGGGAAGCCCTGGTTGTTGTTGTTTTTGTCTGTTAATTGGAGAAGTATATCAATCAACTTTTGGATGTTAATTCAGTCTTCTCTTCCTGGGATAAAGCTTACTTGGTGGTGAAATATTAGCATTTTTATATGCGGTTGGATTTGATCTGCTAAAATTTTAAGGTTATTTCTATCTATATTCCTAAGGTATATTGGTCTGTATTTTTCTCTTCTTGCAGTGTCTTCGTCTGATTTTGGTATCAGAGTAATGCTGGCTTCATAGAATGAGTTAGGAAGGGTTCTACCTCTTCAATTACCTGGAAGTTTGTGTAAAATTGTTTTTTATTTCTTCCTTAATGTTTGATAGAATTCACCAGTGAAGGCTTCTGGCCCAAAGTTTTCTACAGTAGGACTCAGTGCCTACTGTAGTCCTTACCCTCTTTCAACTGGTGTCCTTACCATGAGTTAACTACAAATTCAATTTCTTTAATAGATATAGGGCTATTCAAGTTATAGATTTATTTTTGGTTGAGCTTGTTAGTTTGTATCTTTCAAATAATTTCTCTATTTCATTTGATTTGTCTAATTTATTGGCACAAAGTTATTCATAACGTTATTTTATTATTCTTTTAATATCTGCAGAATATGTAGTGATATCACCTCATTCTGATATTGGAAAAATTTGCCTCTATTTTGGTCCTGATCAAGCTGGCTAGAAGTTATTAATTTTGTTGATATATTCTCAATGAACCAGCTATTGGTTTCATTGATTTTGCTCTATTTTTTTGTTTTGTATTTCATTGTTCAGATCTTTGTTATTTCCTTTATTCTTCTTATGCTGTATTTAGCTTGTTCTTCTTTTTCTATTTTTATTTAGATGGAAGCTGAGGCAATTGAGAACTTTTTCTTTGTTAACATAGGCATTTGGTGCTATAAATTTATCTCTTAGTGTCATGTTAGCTGTATTCTATAAAGTTTGATATGTTTTCATTTTCATTCAGTTCAAAATACTTTCTAATTTCCCTTTAGATTTCTCCTGTGACACATGGGTTATTTAGAAGTGGGCTATTTAGTTCTCATATATGTGGGGATTTCCCACATATTCCTGGTTACTGATTTCTAATTTAATTCTGGGGCTTTCCTGGTGGTGCAGTGGTTGAGAGTCCACCTGCCGATGCAGGGGACACGGGTTCGTGCCCCAGTCTGGGAGGATCCCACATGCCGCGGAGCGGCTGGGCCCGTGAGCCATGGCCGCTGGGCCTGCATATCTGCAGGCTGTGCTCCACAACGGGAGAGGCCACAACAGTGAGAGGGCCGCCTACCGTATAAAATTAAAAAAATACTTTAACTCTGTAGTGACCAGAGAACATTTGACTGGAATACTTTTTTTTTTTTTTTCTGTATGCGGGCCTCTCACTGTTGTGGCCTCTCCCGTTGCGGAGCACAGGCTCCGGACGTGTAGGCTCAGTGGCCATGGCTCACGGGCCCAGCCACTCTGCAGCATGTGGGATCCTCCCGGACTGGGGCACGAACCCGTGTCCCCTGCATCGGCAGGCGGACTCTTAACCACTGCACCACCAGGGAAAGCCCTGACTGGAATACTTTTAAACTTATTGAGACTTTTTTCTTTCAGTACTTTAAAGATATTTCTCCTTTGTGTTCTGGATTGTATTGTTTCTTCTTCGTTCCTTTGAATGTCATGTGTCTTTTTTCTCTGGATGTCTTTACGATTTTTTTTTTCACTAGTTTTAAGTAATCTGAGTATTATGTGCCTTGGTGTAGTTTTGTTCGTTTTTCTTTTCCCTAAGATTTGTTTGTCTTCTTGGATCTGAGGATTTAGACTTTTCATCAAATTTGGAAAAAAGTTAGCAGTTATTTCTTCAAATATGTTTTCTCTTTCTAATTCAGTGTTTGCGGACACTATATGGAACATAACTACCACGAGTAATGACAACCTGCTATGTTTAGTATTCATTTCTAAAGAGAAGTCATGAATTGAGAACTTGAAGGATGTTTTAGCATCCTTTTTGACATTTTGGAGGGTACCTGTGGAGTGGTAATACTTTTGGTAGTTTAACTCATACTTATATCTAACCATTTCCTAGTCAACTTTAGTATTATATGATACAGAGATGAACTTTATTCCTGCTCATCCAGGGGCCTGCAGTTGTGTTCTCACATCAGTCATTTTTTCCATATTCTGACAGGAACTCATGCCAGGCTCTCCACCAAGCACACGGGCTTTGAGGAGAGAGTTTACCACATCCCAGTCCGCATCAATGATGGCGGTCGGCCACCCTTGGAAGGAACTGTCTCTTTACCAGGTAGATATTTTGCTGCAGGCAACTTGGGATAATGTCTGTCAATATGGTAGTTTGTAGGAATTCTTGTCTTTGAGATGGGATTCTGCAATTGTTCGCTCAAAAATTTATCTACAAAATATGGTTCTGTTTTTCAGTTACTTTCTGCAAGTGTGTGGAAGATAGGTGTTTCCAGCCAGCAGATCACATGCCTGGGATACCTACTGTGGGCATGACAGTTGGTATACTCCTTACCACCTTTTTGGTCATCGGTGAGTATAATTTCTCAGATTCAAGGATTTCTGTTCTGGGCCTTGGAAACATAAGCTCACATCAGGATCTGACTTCATGGACTGGTATGGGGCTGCTCAAATGGCAATCTAGGCAATAACCAAGAATACAGATCACCAGTAAACCATGTCCAACTTTCCTGATTGGGAGCTACTGCTTTAGTACCACCCTCTACCTATCACTGCCTTGCTGGTTAGGTTGGGAAATACAACATAAGAGGCTTTAAAGAATAAATTATTGTATTTTATGCTTAGTTACCAAGCTTTCATGATGAAGGAGAAAGAAATGCAGTAGCTGTGCCTCTGCTATGTGTCAGGCACAGTGCTTGGTGGGGAACACAGTGACAGATATACACAGATCCATCACTCACAGAGCTTATGGTCTAGTCTGCCATTGTTGGAATAGGTAGAAGCTAGCCTTCCAGTGGAGATGCTGGCATACCTGAAATGTTGCAGAACTCCCCTTTTTATGTTTTGTGACTGTGGGCCTTGATTCTTTATTATTTCAGAATAATTCCACTGCATCACAGGGCTCACTCTGCCATGGCCCCTGGCCTGGCTAGATAGCAGAGTTCCCTGTCTTCTTTTTTGTAAACAGCTCAGTACCTACTGTAGTCCTTACCCTCTTTCAACTGGTGTCTTCACCACAAGTTAAGTATTAGAAGTAGATACTTCTGCCCATTTTTTAATTGAGTTGTTTGTTTTTTTGCTGTTGAGCTCCATAAGCTACTTGTATTTCACCAAAGAAGACATATAGGTGGCCAAGAGGCACATGAAAAGATGCTCAAAATCACTAATTATTAGAGAAATGCAAATCAAAACTACAATGAGGTATCACCTCACACGGGTCAAAATGGCCATCATCAAAAAATCTAGAAACAATAAATGCTGGAGAGGGTGTGGAGAAAAGGGAACCCTCTTGCACTGTTGGTGGAAATGTAAATTGATACAACCACTATGGAGAACAGTATGGAGGTTCCTTATAAAACTAAAAGTAGAACTACCATATGACCCAGCAATCCCACTACTGGGCATATACCCTGAAAAAATCATAATTCAAAAAGAGACATGTACCACAATGTTCATTGCAGCACTATTTACAATAGCCAGGACATGGAAGCAACCTAAGTGTCCATCAACAGATGAATGGATAAAGAAGATGTGGCACATATATATAGTGGAATATTACTCAGCCATTAAAAGAAACGAAATTGAGTTATTTGTAGTGAGGTAGATGGACCTAGAGTCTGTTATACAGATTGAAGTAAGTCAGAAAGAGAAAAACAAATACTGTATGCTAACGTATATATATATGGAATCTAAAAAAAAAAAAATGGTACCAATGAACCTAGTGGCAGGGCAGGAATAAAGACGTAGACACAGAAGATGGACTTGAGGACACAGGGTGGGGAGGGGGAAGCTGGGGTGAAGTGAGGGTAGCATCGACATATGTACACTACCAAATGTAAAATAGATAGCTAGTGGGATGCAGCAGCATAGCACAGGGAGATCAGCTCGGTGCTTTGCGATGACCTAGAGGGATGGGATAGGGAGGGTGGGAGGGCGGCTCAAGAGGGAGGGGATATGGGGATATATGTATGCATATGGCTGATTCATTTTGTTGTACAACAGAAACTAACACAGCATTGAGAAGCAATTATACTCCAAAAAAGATGTACTAAAAATAAAAAGTAGATACTTCATCAATTCACCTGTGTAAAGGGGTTTATACAGTTCCACATCCTTTCTCTTTTAAAGGAAGAGCTGGGATTATTCTAAGTCTTCTTAATTGCTCTCTTGGCATCTGGTCTTTTCTGCCACCATCCAGTCTACCACATTGGACTCTGATTCACAGCTCTAAAAGGGATCTCATTTCCTTATACCCTTCCATTCGAATTCCTCATTATTATGGCATAGAAGGGCCTTTGTGACATGACCATTACGCATCCTAATATTGCATGGTGACCATCATTTCTCTTTGAGAACCACAGTTTGGTGCACACCTTTTATACTAATTGAGCTGGCCTTTGAGGTTTACTCACTTATCAAACTCCCCTCTACTTCTATGCCTTTTCTTATTCTATTTGTCCTCTCATCTTGAAAGGATTTTTGAGTTTTTATGCCATGGTTTTCTAACATGACCATTTACTCTCATAATTTTACAACAAGTTAAAGATTGGATGAGTTTGGTGATCTAAAGATAGAAGTAATAGGATCTTGTAGTTTCATATCCTTACTTTTTTCAAAATAGGAGGGTTGGGATTATTGCAAGATTCTTAATGGGCTTCTGAGTATCCAGTCTTTTTTGCCATGATTCCTCTTGTAAACTTACTGCCAGGTTAATTTCTTAAAAACAACTTACTTTTCCAGATAAGTCTCTGATTTATAGTATACATAGTGCTAAAATGCACAATGTAATTTTGTAGTAGGTCAGAGATGGGGGAAACCAGAGAGGTTAGGTAGTCTACTCAAGCTGGAGCGACAAGGAAGACGGCAAAGAAAATGTAATACTTGATGTGGACATGGTGAAAGTAGGCTTTAGGTAGGTGAATTGGTCTAAGAACAGCTTTCTGGTTTTTCTCATTGGACTACTTCCTCTAGGGAAGAGGAAGAAGAACTGGAATCAACATTTATTGACTGTGTCTGAAGTTCAGGAATTCTGTCTAATGCTCACGCACTTAGTCTTCAGGGTAGTGTAGGCATTAAGTCCTATATTCCTTGATAGAGACCCAGCGATAGCCACCAGCTTCGATATGACTTGGGACTTGTTACATATTTACTGACAACAAGATAAGTGGTAAGCTTACTTATCCAAGAAAGCCCATGCCTAGAATCTCTTAATCACCAGGACAATGAAACTTTGTTGAACCACAAACAAAAATGAAATTACATGAGTCATTTTTTCCTATGCAGGTGCTACCTTATAAATGAATGTGACAGTACATTTTAAGACTCCATCTCTTTGACTCTGCATTTTCTCTTTTAGGTATAATTTTAGCTGTCGTGTTTTTCCAGATAAAGAAGAATAAAGGCCAACGTAATGTTGAAAGTGCTCAGGCATCTGAAGTCAAGCCTCTGAGAAACTGAATGTGAAAAGGAATGTTTGAGTCTATGTACCAAGTGCTATTTCAGTAACACAACCATTTAATCCCATAATTTTGCTTTTCATCCAACATGTGCACTATAATTTTTTACGATATACCTTCCTGCCCTTTACTATTTTATTACTCTTAGATATTTCATGTGCTGTAGACATTAGAGATATTTTCCATTTTCTCATGACACTTTTCCACTCTGCAAAAGCCTTAGCTATTTATCCAAACACAAAAATGTATGTGCTTTTCCCTCTTAGGGAAAGAGGGGCTGATGAAATACTCCGTGCATTTTTTCTTCATTAAGAGATCGATCAGTCATCCATCACAGCACATCCCGGATTCCATTTATGCTTTTGCTAATTCCATCCCGTATCTCCTTCCTCCACATCTCCTTTGGTATTTCACTAATTTTAAAACATTTGTTGGAGGAAAGAACAAAGCAAAGTCTCAGGAAAAAAAATTAAAGCGCAGACCTGTCCCTTAGTTTGAACAGAAACTTTTTGTTGTTATTCGCCTCCTTTAGCCCCACGTGGCTTATGTTGCTTTTCGTGGGAGGATTTTGCACTTGGGAACAGCATGAGACCACTGCAGACCATGCAGAGTCCTGCTTCATAAACGCTGGTGCCAACACCGGCCACTACCTACCACGCTCACATGCTGCGCATGTTTTCTTTATGTGTATATTAATAAAGTTCCGGTTATTATATATTTAACAGTAGAGGAAGATAAGGAAGCACAAAAGATGTAGTGACAAAAATCAAGAATAAACATTGGCTTTGGTTTTGTTTCTTGGATCTCTTTGTCTCTGCTTCCTGGTTCTCTGCATTTGTTGAGGGAAGGACTAGATAACAATGGTTATCTATCATTTATCAAAATTGCCTCCCATGTAGAATTAACCTATAAAGAGTGGGTCCACAATGAAATAAAAATTCCCTGTGCTCACGACTGTGGATTGGGGTGTTCGAGGCAGATACACTAGGAATTTTAAAATCTTAAATAAGAAAACCTTAGAGATTTGGAAGCATTTCGAGGCCCTGGAGCTGTTTTCTGGCTTCTGATTTGAGGCTTGAAAGCATTCAGCATTACACAGCCTCTCAGAATTTTCAAGAATGTTTGGGAAAACAACTTGTATCTGAAAAGGTGCTCCTACAATGACGGCTGAAGCAGGCCATGGAGTTCTGTTTTTCATAAATAATCCTCTTTGAGGGCTTTTATTATCTTTTTTTAAGGCAAAAAAGTAAAACAAAAGAAAATATCCGAACTCTATTTCTAAGACCTCAATATTACTTTCTTGTATTGATAGAATGTTATCCTGTGCTTCAGGATAATATTGAGCTCTCTTACCTGTTTTTTTTTCCACACAAGGCTCATTGGAAAACTCATAACGGGCGAGGTTCTCTCTTGTCTCACCATACGCTGAAAGACAAAACAAGAAAACAAAAATCTAAGAGCACCAACAGCAAATTATATCCCAACCTAAGGAATGGTTTAACTTTCTCAGCAACTTCTGTAGGTATTTTCTTGTGTGTTTTTGACCAAGAGTGACTGTGATATGACATTTAGTTCACTTAAAATTGCATCATTGCTAGCCCTGCTTCTTTTCCGGAAAGCAATTTATCATTCCTGAAAGACTGAGGCAGTCCCAAGGCAGGTCTGTCCAGAGGGCTTAGGGATGCCTCCTGCCTCAGTTCAGGGTTGTTCTCTCTGGATCAACTTGTATCATCGAATGATAGACTGATTACACATAACCTTCTCGTCTAAAATCACTGATTAGTATTCACATTTCTTGTGCTGCTCTTCCTCTGGGTGGGCCTTCCCTCTAAACCTTCTCTTCCTTCCATGACCAGATCCCACCCATTCCTAAAGGTTTAAAGACCAATTTATATACTGGTCCCTTTGGGAAGCCTTCTCTTAGGAAACTACAGGGTACCAGGCCACTACCTCATCTAAACTACTATACTGTGGTGAGGAAAATTCTAGGATCTATTCCCTCTTCTGGTAAAGATGGTTCCATTTCCACTGGAAAACATCTTCCCCTCCCCTTCACCTGGCTCTTCTACACCTAGTCTGTATAGTTTGAGTAGAGTCAACTTCCGGTTTTCCCCCATCTCCCCATCTCTCACTTCTAGAATTGTGTTGAAGCTCTTAGAAAATAGCTCTCTTTAAGTGGAATTTGCTAAACTAGTAGAAAATAAACTCAGAGCATTCTAGTTACCACAAAAGGTAAGCCTACCCCAGAACAAGGACCACACAGAGTTGAGAGAAGATTCTGAAGATGTTGAGTGCCTGGATCCAGCTGTGCCTGAAGGCAACCTTGCCCTGGACTTTCCTATCCTGTGAGCCAGTACATTCCTTATTACTTAAAGCTCAATATATTTCTGCCCTTGCAACCAAGAGTGCATATTTGTGCCTTGCTTATGGACCTTATGTTCTACAGTTAGGGCCCATTTGATCTCCTTAACTAGTCTGGGACTTCTTGGAATCCTCTCAATGTCTCTATGACAAGTCTTGGCTCATAGTAGCTCCTCTATAAGTTTTTGAAGAATGAATACATGAAATAGCTGATTCATGTAGGCCACTTATGCTACTGTCATCTTAGAGCCACCCACCTGACAAAATTGAAACTAATCCACTCTCTGTTTTTAGTTACAGTATCCTCAAAGAGGCGTTAAACTCCCACTTCACTACATTCCGTTTCCCTACATACAAACTCTGACGCTCCGTTCAAACATCCTCAGAGCTGAATGCAATGGTGAATGAGGCTGTGAGTGACAAAGCCCTCAAGAATTTCTGGATGGTTAAGAAATAGCAGGGAGAGTGAGGGGGTCTCAGGGTGGGGGTGGGAAGTATAGGGGCAACTCCTGTGAGTAGCTACGTAGAAAGTCTCAGGGGTTTCTGGAGAGCAGTAAATTAAGAGTAGAGATCTCAGGGTGCTGGTCCATGGTCTAGACAGCTCACAAGCAGGAAGCTGAGATTACCTCTGAAGCATCTAGGGCAAGAAGGAAATAATTTGTTTCCAAGATTCTGTATAATGCCATATGCATCATGGGAACTTGTTAAACTTGGAACCTTAAAAGTTACCTGAAAAGGTACAATATCTTACAATTTGATTTTAAAATCTCATTTCAACTGTCTTGAAATGTACAGTTCAGTTGCATTAAGTCCATTCACGTTGTTGGGCAATCACCACCATCATCCACCTCCAGAACCTTTTCATCTTCCTAAATGAAACTCTACTCATTAAATAAGAACTTCCCCGGGCTTCCCTGGTGGCGCAGTGGTTGAGAGTCCGCCTGCCGATGCAGGGGATGCGGGTTCGTGCCCCGGTCCGGGAAGATCCCACATGCCACGGAGCGGCTGGGCCCGTGAGCCATGGCCGCTGAGTCTGCGCATCCGGAGCCTGTGCTCCGCAACGGGAGAGGCCACAGCAGTGAGAGGCCCGCGTACCACAAAAAAAAAAAAAAAAAAAAGAACTCCCCATTCCTTCCTACCTCCAGTCCCTGGTAACCACTATTCTAACTTTCTGTCTCCATGAATTTGAGTGTGCTAGGTATAAATGGAATCATACAATATTTGTTCATAATATCAATGTTTTAAAACAGGTTTTACAATAGTAAGAGAGAAAAAAATAGCATTCAAGCCGAAAAGTTATCTTATGAGGAGACTCTCTCAAGACTAATGCTATTTTTGATTTTGTTGCATTCAAATGTGTCACACATTGTATATACTTAAATATACATTTTGCACACCTGTGAAGATATCCATACAATGTATACACCATGCAGGTGTGTTCTCCAAATACCACTCATTGCTCCTAAATTTCTTCTCACCAAAGCCTGTCTCATTCTGACTGAGTCCCAAGACTGTGGTCAGGTGTCGGATGCCCAGCTCTCTACCACAGGAGTGCTCAGTGGGTGCAGGTTAAAAACACCTGGGGGAGTTTTTCAAAAATACTCATTCCAGAGCCCTACCCCCAACTGAGTCAGCATCTCTGGGCAGGGGGCCCTAGCTTTAATATTCTGAAAAAATATCCCCATGTGAGTCCAATGTGCAACCACAGCTGAGCTCCCTTATTCCAGACAATCCCTAGAGGGGTTAGTACCAGTCTGGTGTGGAATATGATCTTTTGTAGGGTCTGAATCAGCGTCTTTCTTCAGAACATCACCTTCTCAATCCTCTCAACTTTCTGGGCACCTTTAATCCTAACCAGGCCTGCTTAGACCCTTTCCCAGATGCAAACATGGGCCATGCCCCAGAGTTCAGGGAAGGTAGGAAGGGCTGCTGTCAAGAGAGCCATTGCTTGGCCCATAGAGATCCTTCAGCTAAGAGCAGCCTGGTGGGTCCAGCCCCAGGTCACTCTTGCCAGCACATCGGAGCCTATGAACTCCAGCCACGAAGCTGAGAAGAAAGAAGCTGGTTTCACCTGCAGGAGAGTAGCCCCTTTGTAGACCAGAGCAAAAATTACTGTGAAAACACACATTTCTGTAAAGTGATCTTCTTGTGCTTGTGCTTGGAGAGCTGGCTATTTAAAGGGAAATTCCTGACAGTGTTAACAAAAATAAATAACATTTTTTATAACACAATTATTTCCCATTTTATTGGTTTTCCACTTTTACCTCCTAGCATAGTTCAGGCTCCATTCGACATTTCAGAGTGACTATACGCTATGTGTTAGTCGTGTGTCAGCCATCTGGGCCCTTAAGACAAGGAGGACGGCCTCCTGAGATGGTAGATAATTCTAAAGGGTAAGGGGCTGCCCTGGAATCCAGGGTTAAGAATGTCGATGGCTAAAGCACGAGTCCCACTTTAGGCCTCCACAAGTTACTCGCCACGAACAGTCATTGGTTTCTTTGGACGGAAATCAAAACTCCCCTTTTTTTCATATGATCCTTATCCTGGAAGGGCCGACTGAGTGCACAGTGGGACAGGAAGGGGTGTGACGAATGGCCGGTTATGGAAACAAGTGTTCATCTGATTGAGAGAAAGAGTTCTCATTTTTTCCATTGCAGCACTTGGGCTGAGGAGAAGTCCAGGATTTGGAGGGCTGCATTTGGAAGGGGAGGAGGGTACGCAGAAGGAGGTGGGAATAAAAATAGGCCCTGTGTGTACCCAGCATTTCAGTTAGTCTCTTGAATTAAGCACAGGACAGGGGGAAACAGAATATATTTTTAGTAACGAAGTTAAACTGAGCCTCTTTGGCTCCTGGCCAAGAAGAGATCCCGGAGGCAGAGTTTCCGGGGGCTCTGCTCTGGGACAACCAGAGTCAGCTGTGGCCTTGGTTGGCGGTGGACGCAAAGAACCAGGGAAAGGTCCACTGTGGGGCAGGAGGGGAGAGGCCCCAGCTGAAGTTCCCTGCTGAGTTTTGCCTTTTGTGGTGGGGTCTCAGACAGCCTTCCTGGGGCCTATGAGGGGGAGGGATTCCCCTGAGTAAGCAAACGTGGCTTGGTGTATGCTCGCAGAAATCCCAGCACGGGGATTTTGACCCTGAGCCGTGATGGAAGGTTGATGGGTGTTAAAGAAGAGAAGGGACTCAGGCCCATTATACAGCTCTGAGAGAGCCTGGGCCAGGCGGGAGCCGAGCCCCGAAGCAAAGACTGATGGAGGAGCCCCTGTTCGGCAGAAACCACTGATCTTAGAACCCCTACTCTGCCAGGTCGCTGACCAGGGGTGTGAAACTGAAGGTGAAGATGGCCATCAGCCAGCGGGGGCCTCTTGAGGGAAGGTCTGAGCCTGCCCCCCCATGGCTGTCATAGTTAGTTTGCTGTTTTAGTCTTTTGCTTATTTGTCAGATCTTTATCGAACCCCCATCATGGCCAGATACTGAGTTGGTCACTAGGAACACAAACAGCAGTAGCTAATAATTCTACATTTATAATGTGCCCTGAACTATTCTAAACGCCTTACAAAATGTTGTCATTGAATCCTTACAACAACTGTATGAGTGAGATACAATTATCATGTCTATTGTACAGATCAGAAACTGTGATAGAGAAAGCTTAAGCATGTAACTCGCTCAAGGTCACAAATAAACTATCTCAGAAGTCTTACTCTGAAGGTCACGCCCAAAGCTACCATATTTCATCTAATCTATGGAACCGAATATTGTAAGATGTGTTATTTTATGTGACACTAAGAAAGAAAAGAGCACGATCAGTTAGCTTTGCCGTACCATTATAGGATTGCATCCTCAACTTCAGAGATGTTAAAATGTGAAAAAATGTGAGTCTTGAATTGACAGCTGTTACACAGAGGCACTGTCTCTCTTCTCATGGGCTGCACAATTGCACAGGAGAGACCACCTAAACAGTCATCATGCAATGAGGTGAGCATCAGGTATCACCAAGGTGGAGCACACAGATTGCTGCGGAGATGAGAGAAGCGAGACCTTCACTTTTTTTTTTTTTTTTGCGGTACGCGGGCCTCCCACTGTTGTTGCCTCTCCCGTTGTGGAGCACAGGCTCCGGACGCGCAGGCTCAGCGGCCATGGCTCATGGGCCCAGCCGCTCCGCATCATGTGGGATCTTCCAGGACCGGGACACGAACCTGTGTCCCCTGCATCGGCAGGCGGACTCTCAACCACTGCGCCACCAGGGAAGCCCTAAAGAGACCTTCACTTTTGCCTGAGGGTCTTGGGAACCCATCACAGAAGTGACACCCAGCTGTGCCTTAGCATTTCTCCAAATACAGAAGGGGAGGATGAAATGGGAAATCTGGGGCATTTTAAGGGCCATGGTTGATAATGCTAATGCTAATAATATAGCAATAGCTAACAATAGCTAATCATTAATAGCTAATCACTGTGTGCCAGGAACTGCCTGAGGGCTTTCTATGCATCATCCCATTTAATCCCCACAGAAACTCTGTGAGAAAGCACTCTTGTCAGCCAGAAACCTGAGGCTAAGGAGGTGAAGCAATTCATCCCGCAGGGCACAGCTAGAGGGAAATATACCAGGATAAGGATCTCCGGAAGCCTGACTCCCAAGTTTCAGACTTTAACCACACTGCTGGACCACCTCTCAGAAGTAAATTAGTCTGATAACACTGTACCGTATAACTGAAATTTGGAAGACAGTAGAACTTCAATGTTCTCACACACACACACAAAAGGTAAATATGTGAGGTGATGATTGTGTTAATTTAAATAGTTCAATGGGAGGAATCCTTTCATAATGTGTATGTAACTCAAATCATCACAATGTACACTTTTGAGTACTGGATTGGCCAAAAAGTTCATTTGTAACATCTTACAGAAAAACTCAAATGAACTTTTTGGCCAACCAAATTTTATTTGTCAATTACTATACATCTCAATAAAACTGAAAAAAAGAAAAAGAAGAAGAAGAGAGTTAGTGATGAGACATGTTCACCAAAGTCATTCTCATCCACTGAGCTCTCCATTTCCTGGGATAAGCACGAGTGAGGGCTGGACATTGTCAAACACAAAGATTGAAGAGAGACCTCTGGGAGACCTGACTCTGAAGTTGGGCAGAGAATGACTGATGGGCGGGAGGTTCTGGAAGGGTTGCTTAAGATGGGGACCTCAGTGATTTCAACTATCAAGTATCTGCTGAAATCTCATCCTGAGCAAAGGTCTGTGCCAGGCATTAAGGGGACTGTTGAAGGAAGTCGTGGCCTGAGGGCCAATGCTGAATGAAAGAAGTACAGCGTTGAATCCCTTCTCAGGCCTGCCTGATGTGGCACTCTGACCTGGTCTCCTGCCTCCTTCCTCTTGCTCACCATGCTTTAGCCACACTGACCATCCGGCACTTCCTTGAGGAGGCTGAATGCCTTCCATTTCGTTCCTTTATGCGTGCCTTGCCTGGAACATCCTCCCAGCTCCAGCCTCTTTTGTATGGTTTGCCTTTTCTCTTGCTTTAGGTCTCTGTAAAGTTGGTCTCCTCTGAGCTGTCCTGCCAGTTATTTTCTTCCTGTTAATTTTCTTCCTAGCACTTTTCAGAGTGTAGAATATGTCCTTTATTAGTTTGCATCTTTGGGGGCAGAAATTTTGTTCACTGTTGTGTCCCAGCACTGAGCATGGTGCTGGCATATCGTAGACACTCCCTATCTGAATGGATGAATGGCTTAGCTTAGAATCTAATCATGGAGCCAAGAGGTACATCTATGATACAGAAAATAGCTGCTGAACTTCTCAAGGAATGGAGAGATTGAGGTGGGTGGAAACTGTCAAGGAAATGCATTGAACAGGGTGGGCAGAATTCAGAGACTTAGGGATGACCTTGGAGAAAAACCAGCTGGGGGAGATAATGCAGTCTGTGGGAGAACAAAAAATAGTTTTCTCTTTCCTTCAGGTTTGAAGCACCTTTATTTTCAGTATCTGGAATCACCCTAGCTTTCCTTACCTCCTGAGCTCTCCTTCAACTTACTGTAACATGGGTGAAAGCCATGGCGGCCAGTTGTCCAGCCTTCTCTCCCAGAGTGCTTTGGTGGACTCCCTTCGGGGACCAAACACAACATTGAGACTGAACTCTCATATGGCTCCTCAGCCTAGGAATGGGGATGTTTGGGGGAAACCTTTATGGATGCCGTTCTCACTTCCAGCATCATGAACAAAGTGATTCCCAATGTCCAGAAAGGACCTCAGATGGCCATATTTTAGAATCCTTTCAAGGATTTTAGAAGCAGAGATATAGCTCAATAATTATAGTGTCTTCAGTCAGCTATTCCTGTCCCCTCGCCACCCACTCACACAAATCTAATAGAGCACATCATGTGATTCCCTCTCTTAATAGTTGTACAACTTTGAATTTCATGGATTTCCACACCATAAATTTTGAAGGTCAAGATTTGTTACCATTTCATACATGTTTTGCCTTATTTATCTTACATGTCTAGAAGGATGTCTGTCTACAGAGTATTTAAGTCTTATTTTTATTATTTATTCATGTGTTTACCTCTCCTCACCCCACCTCCTGAGGGCAGGAGACCATGTCTTATTATCATTGTAACTCTGCTGCCAGCAAAGCATCTTTAACAAAAGTTTCTTGGTAAACTTGAATTAAATTGAAGAGTTCCAAGACCTTCCAGAAGTTCAGTTCTCTTTTTAGCGGAGCAAGTTGCCTCAATTCACCTGAGCCCAAGGTTGTTGCCTGTTAACCATATAAACCAAATTCGTGTCCTCCTTGTCAAAGACTATTAAAGAGCAGACATCTCAGTTTAGCTTTGATTGATCTGGGACTTAATTTGGGAAGCCTTGCCTTACCCAAGATTAGACATTATTGAACAAGAAAACAGAGAACGAACTAAAATAACTTTCTGCTATAATGGAACAACAATTTAAAAATTTAAGCAAAACTCTTTGCCATCAACCCTTTAAAAAGCATCTAGTTATTTCCGAATTTGTAGGGCATATTAATCACCACTTTTCAGCCAAGGACAACACCATGCAATGGAGCTAGGAATGAAGTCATTTTGGTACGTGTTTTCTGGAACGGTGCCCTGAATAGTTTTCTTCTTGACATATGTCCAGCTCTTTAATACAGCTTAACATCAGTAATGCTCATAGTTTGTTTATAAAAATAATGTTTAGAATATGAAGGAAGCATGGAAAAATTCTCAGAGTGAGGGAAAGGAGAGAAAAGTAAGGAAAAAAGCAGTTGTTGAGGATGAGTGAGCATTTACCCTGAGAGTGCGCGATGAGACTGCTCTGTCAATGAGAGCCTTATCCAAAGAGTCATCCCAATGATTGACATGACATTTGCTTCCTGAATTAGGACACTCTGAATTTAGCTAAGGATTATCTTCTTCAGATTCATGCATTATTCACTTAATCCACAAATGACTATTTATTACTTTTTTATTCCTACGAAGCAGGCAGAAGCAGTGGTAACATAGCTTTTGTTCATGCATTTTCCTCTCCATTAATCTTCTCATTCAACAGAACCCTGTCAAGTCTTCAGAAGGAATTGTGGATGTTCCCAGACTCCAGGTTCAAGGACTCTTCCACCAAGTGATTATTAAGTAAATGTTTGCAGTAATATTTACCCACTTTGGACTGTTCCTATCTCTGGTATTTCACCACAATCAGAGCCTGATCCCAAGATCAACTGGGAAACATTTTAAGGAAATAAAAGGTAAAATCCCTTTGTGAGGGCGGAACTACGGAATTACAGAGAGCCTTGGTAAATTCTCCCCAGCAGCTGGGAACAGTCAGCCAGAGAGTGATGCAGAATTCATAAACCATGTTAAAAGTTTTGGTGCCCTGGAAAAAGCTCTGAAATGTTCCAATCATTAAATTACTCAACTGAAATCACTTTCAGATGAGCCAATTCAGAGCAAACATTACCAAGCTTTTAAACTACATCATATGTTCCAAAAGTAAAATGGAAAACAATAAAGCAGAAAGGTCTGTTCCCCCACTGGCTTATGCAGGTGATTTCAGATTTAATACAAAGAAATCTCCAGTATGTCTGCCTTCAGCACCAATAACGTGAATAAGCTTGGACCACTGATTCCAAGGAGTTTAATCTTTAAATTGTTCTGCCAATTAGAGTTAATGTCAGGACACTTCATACGTGGTAGATGTTCAGTAATGTTCATTTCACTGATACGTAAACACATGGATAAATAACATCTGATGAAGAGAATAAGGTGAAAACTCCTAAAGTTTGGCAGAGTAAGATAGCCCTATGAAAGAGGATAAAAACAGAGGTCAAAAAAGTAAGACAAAAAATTGCAGACTAAAGCGCTGACAAAAATCAGAGAAGAAGATTATAAAAAGGAGTAAGTGGTTGACAAGATCAAATGTAGTGAGATGCCCTGGACTGATAAATGTCAAGTGGATTTAATAACAAAGTGGTAATCTGGATGATGACAGTTGCAATTTGCATATAAGACCAATTAAGTAGGCAGCCTTTACCACTACCTCCAACTTCCTGCGTTCACACCCTTGTATAATCCCCTACCAGGAGTGTGGGCTGGATTTAGTGACAGAATCCTAGTGAATAGAATCTGGCATAAGTTATGGATGTTACTTCTTGTGTTAGGTAGCAGAAAGACTGTGGCTTCTCTCTTGGGTTGCCCTCTCTTTCTCACTCTCTGATTCGCTTTTTCTGCCACGTTGTGAGCTGTCCTAAGCAGAGAGTTACATGACAAAACCCCTAATGTTTCTGGCCGGTAGCCAGGGCGAACCTGAGGCCTGCCAGCAGCCATATGTACCCAAGCACATTTCTGCAGTCACTTACTCTGTTAGGAATATGTATTAATAAACATGGATTATTTTCATTGGTCTCAAGAAGTACTGCTATGCTATTGCTGAAGATCACAGCGTAGCCATTCTCTCACCTAACAGCAAAGAGTGGTGGCCCCATGGGCTTAAGGATAACTATGGAAGACATCCCTCCTAAATGACTGAGCTAAGAAGATGTATGTCTTCTCACATTCAATTTACTCTTTAGTCTCCCAATTCATGGTTTCATCTATTGCTTCAATGTCCATTTAGAAAATTCCAAACTGTTTTGACTAAATAGGCAAAATAGATAACTAAGAGCCAAAACAAAATACTTCAGAAATTGTGATCTTTTAAAGCGGGATGTGTTTTAAAGTCACTTTCTCTTTTGAAAAAAAATACCTGAAGAAGAACATTTTAACAGGATTGATTAACACAGCCATTTGGTTGTGGTTATTTTGATATAGGAAGTATTTTGATGTAACTGTTTTGATCACAGTATTCTGTTGCTTCATCAGAATGAAAAATTACAGTTTATTTTTTAAAATTATCAACTGATATACCCAATAAATTAGTGGATATTTCTACTCTGATCCTCCCCCATCCTAGATCACTTTGATCTTAATTTCCAGGTACAAGTTGACGATGGGATGAAACTTGGGGATTAGGTAAGGATGACAACTTCACAGTATTGCAGAATGATATTTAAAATGTAAAATTTTACATTACAAGGAACTAGCAGACAAGGATGGTAAAACAGCTGTATTTGAGTATTTAAAGACAAAATATTGAGATCAGTAGAGCTATAAATAAGAACTCAAATGGAAATTCTAGAGATAAAAACCACAATATCTGAAATTTTAAAAAGTTCACAGGATGATATTAAGAGCCAATGAGCCACTACAGAAGAAAAGATTAGTGAATTTGAAGACATAACAATAGAATCTATACACACTGAAGCAGAGAGAAAAAAGACTGTAAAAAATGAGCAACTCAGTAGAATGAAAAGACAAGTCACAGACTGTGAAAAAATATTTGCAAAAGACATATATGAAAAGGGATTGTTATCCAAAATACACGAATAACCCATAAAACTCAACAATAAGAAAATGAACCTGATTTAAAAATGGGCAAAAGACCTAAACAGAAACCACACTAAAGAAGATAGAAAAAAAAGTACACGAAAATATAGTCAACATCATATGTCATTAGGGAATTGCAAATTAAAAAAACAATGAGACACCACTACAAAAAATTTAGAAAACATTTAGCTTTAAATTAAAATTAAAACACAACATATAAAATGTGTAGGATTCAGCTAAAGCAGTTCCTAAGAGGGAACTTTATAACTCTACAAGCTTATATTATAAAAGAGGAGGGACAAAATCAATGATCTAAAATTTCACCTTAAAATACAAGAAAAAGAAGAGTGAGTTAAACCTAAAGTAACCAGAAGGAAGAAAATAATAGAGCAGAAAACAATAAATTAGAATATGGAAAGAAATAGCAAAACTAAATTTATGTAAAAGCTGATTCTTTGAAAGATCAATGAAATTGATGAACATTTAGCTGGACTGATCAGAGAGAGAGAGAGAGAAAGACACAAATTACCAATATCAGAAATGAAAGAAGGAACATCACTAGAGATCTTATAGACATGAAAATGATAATAAGGTAATATTATGGGCAACTTTATACCAACAAATTAAAAAATTCAGACAAAATGGACAAATTCTTGAAAGACTCAAATTACCAAAACTGACTCAGGAATAAGTAGATGATACTTATGGAGTCAACCTAGCACTGATTCACTGAATGCTATTGAAAATGACTAGTTTTGATCAGATTTTATCTAAATATATCAGTGGGCCAAAATTACAGACGATCTGAACAAGATTAGGGTGTCCAAATAAAGCCAAACAACCCATTAAGTAATAAAATATACAATGCAATTGATGGCTGCACCACCAAACAAATGAAATACTTTTCACTGAGTTGCTGAACAACTTGACTCAGTTATTTAGAAGTTTCATAAACCTGACCTTCAAGATTTAGATGCGAAGGCACTGTGGGTTGGCTTACTCAACAGCCTTTCCCCTTCCCTCTTGCTTATTTTCTAAGCCTCCCTTGCAGCTAAATAAAGGTGGCCATATGCACCAATCCGGCAAGAGTTATAAGCAGATGTCTGCTAGAGGGTGGGGGAAACACCTTGACAAAAGGAAACAAAGTTCAGCAGCCGTCTTGCAAATGAGACAATTGCAGAGACAGGAGTCCTAACATCTTTTAGCTGTTGAATCAGTAATGGAAATAATGGCCTTCTTATTGATTTTTTCTTGTTGTTATGTGAGAAAAGTATTTATTTAAACAGTTGATGTTGAGCTTTCATTTATTTGCAACTAAACACAGTCTTAACCAGAGAAGACCAGGGCACACTTATATACCCCCATAACGAAGGAACCAACTAAGGCCAAAAGGGAGCCGTCATTCAGCTCTTCCCTTGACTGGCTACAAAATCTTAGAACCATTACTTAGCATCAATGAACCTGAGTTCTGCCACCAATAGATTAATAAAAATAATAACAACAACAATCATAGCTATCTAGTAAAAACAGTGCTGAGAGAGGGAACAAATAAGAGGCTTCAGACTCCCTTTTGGCCACTGGAAAGAAAGACGGTATGTCAATACAGGAATTTTTTACACATCAGAATTGCTAAATCTAGGCTGTGATTCTCCATGTGGCATAATAAAACTTCACTAGGCATCGGTTTTAGTATGAATATGAAGAGTCTTGAAATTTTTAGAGGCACTGACACTAAGAAGGAGTCAGTCAGCTCCTAAGAGGAACAGGAAAAGTAAATTAAGCACATTCGGTGTTTCCCCAACAGAAGCCTGTGACAATATTTCATATGAAGGAATCTTTGCCTCTGTGATTCACTGCAAATCCCATGACCCGTGTTTCTTTTCACATGACAAACCACCAGGGTTCCCCCAGAATAACTCCTTGTTTAGCAGATATTTGTGGTCAAGGTTCAGAGAAGATTTTTGCCCATAAATGGCTTGTGCTCTATCCAGCTGGAGGAAAGGAGGGCTCATGGAATTTCAGAAGACTGCAACTGCCCAGGGAAATCCATGCAAACCAACTGGGCATGTAAGCAAACAGAGCAAGCCACAGTCATGTGCCACTTCCAGTTGAAAAGGAAAGGGAATAAGATTGGAATACACACAACCACGGTGCCTTACCTTTCTTTCTTGAAGCATGGAGCTCTGTTAGCTTGCTAGTCTAATTGGTTTCTTGTATAAAAAGGAGGGCTCTGACATCACCCAGCTCCACCACTTACCAGCCGGCTGTGTTGATACTGGGGAAATAGACAAGTTGTGTCTCAGTTTTGTCATATGTAAAATAAGGATAATAATAGCCCCTCAATAATAATAACAATAATATTAAATTTATTGAGCCTTTACTTCATACAGAACACTATTTTAAGCACATTAAGTATGTCAAACTCCTGTAATCTTCACAACTCTATGACGAGACTCTATTAACATTATTGTATTTTATGTTGAAAAAGATTCAAGAAAGGGTAGGAACCTTCCTGAGGTCACATAGCTGGTAAGTGGCAGAGATTAGATAGAGGGTTACTGTCAGGACTGAATGCAATAATGTATGTATGTAAAGCCCTGTCTGGCACATAGTAGGTATGTGCCATGATAAATGCTAGTTGCTATTTCTAGGTCACCTTCTGCCCACGATGTCACCTCAGAAACAATTATAGGAATCTATTGGAGGCCATGTGTAGGGAAAGTACCACAAATAAAAGCACTGAATCTTTTCATTGAAAACCAAGTTAGTGGGATAGGAACATGCTGGGTAAGGCAGTTGTAATAGTTTCCTTGGAAGCCTTTCGGGAGAAGCAGCCAGCACAAACCAGTTACAGAGCCATTGTCAATGGAGAACTAAAGTCAAGCTTAGGAAAGAAACAAATGTTGAATTCTCACAATGGCAGGGGAGCTATACGAGAATGTAAAGTGGGTAACCCTGCAACAGACACATTCCCACTTCTTTCCAAAATAATCTACAGGGATCTAATCCTTTTGTTTTTCTATTTCATAATTAAAGAGTCACTGGCTATCTTTCTGCTCCCCAGACAGCCCCTTCTATTAATATGGACTCTTAGAACATTTTTTCCATTCCCCAAGATATACTTAATGCTAATCCGCTCTTGAGTTCATCTTTAGCCAAGCTGAATTTTATGCATCTTTACTTGTATCGCCTCCAACCGAGTTTAGAACTATTCACTGAGCTATTTTCTCAAAGATTTTTTCTGCAATCAGTAAGATTTATTCCTTAATGAACTTCATGGAAATAATTTTAAGTTTTTTTTGTTCTTTCTTTTTCACAACTCTCCAACACAGCTTTCTGTTCTGATATATTTTAGAAATGGGACCTTTGGGAACTATCCCGTGATTTGTAATATTCTCAGAGAGATGACTCCTTCCTTTCCCAGAGGTCTTGCCCTCTGACCAAGGTTAGCCTCCTGTGCACACCCTTGACTCCTTCCTCTCCTTCTTGCCCTTTGAGTCCACTCTTACTCTCCTCTTCCACCATCATCCATCGCTCCCTCTCCTGTGTCCCCACTTCCCACAGTCTCATTGATCTCTTGTCCCTTTAGCACACCAGCCCCCTCTGCTGTCTTCTTACTTCCTTCCCACAGTGGTCAGTTCTCTCCAACAAGTGGTATCACTTGTAGTTTCAGCTGTGCCTCAGTCTTATTTCCCTTTAAAAATACCCTCTCCTTGATGACCTATGACCTCCTACTTGTCAACGTCAACAACCTTTCCCTGGTTTTTGTCCTCCTTAAGCACTCGGTACTATTTGGTGCTGTTTACTCACCACATCCTTCCTGAAATCCTCTTCCTTCTTCTGGCTCCTCTTCCTGACAGAGGTGCTTCCTTGGGGTAGCTGTCAATCCCTGATTTCCCCAAATGAGATGTGACTTCCTCCTTCCTGCAATTGCATGTGTCTATGTCGTATCTGTTCTAGATTATTAATTCCTTGAGTGCAGTGACTTTGTTTTTATCTCTTTCTCCACATACATATATACACATACAACCTAGAACTAATACAGTGCCCTGCTCAAAGCTAGTATTCAGCAACAATGAGCACAGATAGAAACATGGCCTCAGAATGTCAGGATGCGGGCCCAAAGTCTGAATGTGGCCCAAAGATTAACATAATTTGTCCCACTTAGTTACTTTAAAAGATTTAATAATCAGCTTTTTAAAATTGGGATATTTCACATCAAATATTCATATGTTTTGGTCATTTTTTTGACACATCTGATTTAATCTGATCTGGGTCCCTATTCCTATATGGCAACACTTAGAGGATCTGAGCATCCACTGTCACCATGGGGAGGACACATGTCCCCAGTTTTCCACTTCACTCATTGACATTTCCTTCTTGGACCCTCTAGGTACTTTTGTTTTATGAACTCTTGATAAATGAACCAAGACAATTGGATCAAGGAGAGATAGACTCTTCAATTTCTCCATCAGTTTTCCTATCAGCTCTGTCCTCTGGCCATCTATTAAGAATTTGGAGTGAATGGCAAATTGTAAGTCTCTCTGAGCTTCCTGTAACTGGCCAGGATCTGGAGCTAATGCTTCCTCCATGAAGTCTTCCATGGTTGTTCCTGCTAATACAGGACCCTCAAACTCAACATACACACACACACACACACACACACACACACACACACACACACACACTTCAGTCAGCTTTGGCTACATATATGGCTTAACTTTGACTGCCTACACCATGATTGCATCTTGGGGTCTATTCCCCTCTGTTCATACGTGTCTGAGCTTCTGGTTGGTGAGCGGTAGAGGAGCGGGAGCCTTGGTGGGGGCAGGGAGAAGAGGAGGAGGAGATTAGAAAGGATGATTTGGTCTCTTCCTCAAGGGCAGGCCCTATGGACTGAGTGTGCCTCATGGTGAAGGGGGAGAGCCAGAAGCTGACACCAATGTCTGGAGGGGCTCTGGGTAGGGCTGCCCAGATGCCCCAGGACACTCAAGGTGCCCAGAGTTGCAAAAGAGTCCCTACTTACCTTTTTTTTTTTGCGGTACGCGGGCCTCTCACTGTTGTGGCCTCTCCCGTTGCGGAGCACAGGCTGCGGACGCGCAGGCTCAGCGGCCATGGCTCACGGACCCAGCCGCTCCACGGCATGTGGGATCTTCACGGACCTGGGACACGAACCCGCGTCCCCTGCATCGGCAGGCGGACTCTCAACCACTGCGCCACCAGGCATAGCCCCCCTACTTACCTTTGTAAAGAACTTTGGCACCGCTCTTTACCCAGAAAGCTGGAGACGTTGGAAGCGGGGGACATAGTCTCTTGGCCTGGGTAGTGGCCATCTTGTGATGGGCTGTGACTGTGGTAAGGCAGGCCAGGCTGAAGGCAATGTGGGTGACAGGGAGCAGAAGAGGAAGGTTAGAAGAAGTGTGCACATTAACAAACTAGTTGTGGGGTAGTAAAGCACCTTCTGGGGCTCCCAGGAGTAAGTGGGGACACCATTATGCAAACGGGGCTTACCCAGTTATTGGGCACTGATTTGCAGGTATTTGTGTTCACATTTCTATTAATTGGTGTCTTTAACAAAGAGACCTAAATAACAGTGATTTAAATGATAAGTTGACTTCTCTCTCAGGTAAAAGTACAGGGAGATGCTAGTCCAAGGCTGGTATGGCAGCTACAGAATCATCACGGTCCTAGCTCCTTCTATGTTGCTTCTCTGCCATCCTGAATATGTGGCTTCCACGTCATGATTCTAGATGGCATCTCCTGCTCCTGCCATCATTTCTGCATTCCAAGCAGCAGGAAGGAAAAGGAGGGGGAAAGAATGGGAGCATTGCTTCTGTTTCTTTTTTCTTTTTTTAATTTATTTTTTATACATATATTTTTATTGCGGTATAGTTGATGTACAATATTAGGTAAGTTTCAGGTGTACAACATAGTTACTCACAATTTTTAAAGGTTATATTCCATTTATAGTTATACAATATTGGCTATATTCCCTGTGCTGTACAATATATACATGCTGTTGCAAATGGCAAAATTTCATTTTTTTATGGCTGAGTAGTATTCCATTGTGTATACATACCATCTCTTTTTATCCATTTATCTGTTGATGGACACTTAGGTTGCTTCCATGTCCTGACAATTATAAACAATGCTGCTATGAACATTGGGGTGCATGTATCTTTTTAATTTTAAAATATTTTATTGCTAAAAATTCCAAAACAATTACAATAGTAACATCAAAGATCACAGATCACCATAATAAGTATAATAATAATAATGAAAATGTTTAAAATATTGCAAGAATTACCAAAATGTGACACAGAGATGTGAAATGATCAAATGCTGTTGGAAAACTTGTGCTGACAGACTTGCTCAATGCAGGGTTGCTAAAAACCTTCAATTTAAAAAAAAAAAAAAAAGCAATATCTTTGAAGCACAATAAAGCTAAGTGCAATAACACTAGGTGTGCCTGCAGTTGTAGTACTACACTTATGTTACTATTAGCAGTCCTTGGTCACAGTGAAGCCCTCCAAACAAGGTGCTAAACCTTTCCTGGTTCTCAGTCACTTGTCTCAAGATTCCTATTTACTACTCACTCTTAAAGTCAGCATCCCACAGTTTAACATGTTTAAATGTCCTCTAGTTTCTACAAGTGCTTTAGTCTTCTTAATTGTAAGTATTATAGGGCAGAGACCATGTCTTGAATTCTCAGAGATTCTGATTCAGCTAAAATAGCATGGAGTGCAATGGTTTGTTATAAGCACCTGAAGTGATTCTAATGCAGGTGGTTTATGCAGACCACAACTGGAGAAACAATAAGATAATGGTTTAGAGTGAGCTCTGGAGCCAGGCTGCTAGTGAGTGGTTGTAGGCGTGGGCACGTCAACTTGCCTCTCTTACCCTCAGTTTTCTTGTCTGTGAAAAATGAATAATAGTACCTGCCTCACAAAAGTTGCAATGAGGATTGAATGACATATATTGATTTAAAGCGTGTCTCATTGGATGTGCCTGACCCACCATAAGTGCTCAATAAACAGTAGCTCTTATTATTCCTGTAATGCTATTTATATTAATCACTGCATGTGCACTTTTTGAGTTAGTGTTTTTATTTTTTTCAGATATACACCCAAGAGTGGAATTGTTGGATCTTATGGTAGTTCTCTTTTTAGTTTTTTGAAAAACATCTGTACTGTTTTCCACAGTGGCTGCACCAATTTACATTCCCATCAACAACAGTGTACAAGTGTTGTACACTCTGCATCCTCACCAGCATTTATTTGTATTCTTTTTTTTTTTTTTTTTTTTTTTGTGGTACACGGGCCTCTCACTGCTGTGGCCTCTCCCGTTGCGGAGCACAGGCACCGGATGTGCAAGCCCAGCGGCCATGGCTCACGCGCCCAGCCGCTCCGTGGCACGCAGGGTACTCCAGGACCGGGGCACGAACCCACGTCTCCTGCATTGGCAGGCGGACTCTGAACCACTGTGCCACCAGGGAAGCCTTGTATTCTTTTTGATGATAGTCATTCTGACAGCTGTGAGGTGATAACTGTTTGTGGTTTTAATTTGCATTTTTCTGATGATTAACAATGTTGAGCACCTCTTCATGTGCCTGCTGACCATCTGTATGTCTTCTTTGGCAAAATGTCTATTCAGGTCTTCTGCCCATTTTAAAATTGGTTTGTTTGTTTTCATGATGTTGAGTTGTATGAACTGTTTATATATGTTGGATATTAACCCTTATCAGTCTTATCATTTGCAAGTAAATATTTTTTCCCATTCAGTAGGTTGTGTTTTTGCTTTGTCTTTTCTGTGTAACAGCTTTTAAGTTTAATTCAGTATCATTTGTTTATTTTTGCTTTGTTTCCTTTGCCTTAG
Organism: Globicephala melas; assembly: GCF_963455315.2. Lineage (NCBI taxonomy): Eukaryota > Metazoa > Chordata > Mammalia > Artiodactyla > Delphinidae > Globicephala > Globicephala melas. Next base: position 38,111,571 of record NC_083330.1, on the reverse strand, counting down.
TAGAGAGATCCAAAAAAAGATTGCTTTGGTTTACATCAAAGAGTGTTCTGCCTATATTTCCCTCTAGGAGTTTTATGGTTTTGGTCTAACATTTTTGTCTTTAATCCATTTTGGGTTTATTTTTGTATATGGTGTGAGAAAATGTTCTAATTTCATTCTTTTATAGGTAGCTGTTCAGTTTTCTCAGAACCACTTATTGAAGAGACTGTCTTTTCCATTGTATTTTCTTTCCTCCTTTGTCATAGATTAATTGGCCATAAGTGCCTGGGTTTGTTTCTGGGCTCTCTATTCTGTTCCATTGATCTATGTGTCTGTTTTGGTGCCAGTACCATACTGTTTTGATCACTGTAGCTTTGTAGTATAGTCTGAAGTCAGGGAGCCTGATACCTCTACCTCTGTTCTTCTTTCTCAAGATGGCTTTGGCTATTCAATGTCTTTTGTGTTTCCATACAAATTTTAAAACTATTTGTTGAAAAATGCCACTGGTATTTTGATAGGGACTGCATTGAATCTGTAGATTGCCTTGGGAATTATGGGCATTTTTACAATATTAATTTTTCCAATCCATGAACATGGTATATCTTTCCATCTGTTTATGTTTTCTTCAATTTCTTTCATGAGCCTCTTATAGTTTTCTGAGTACACATCTTTTACTTCGTTAGCCAGGTTTATTCCTAAGTATTTTATTCTTTTTCATGCAACGGTAAGTGGGATTGTTTTCTTAATTTCTCTTTCTGACAGTTCGTTGTTAATGTATAGCAATGCAACAGATTTCTGTATGTTAATTTTGTATCCTGCAACTTTACTGAATTCACTGATGAGCTCTAGTAGTTTTTTGATGGTGTCTTTAGGATTTTCTATGTATAGTATCATGTCACTTGTAAACAGTAACAATTTTACTTCTTCCTTTCCAATTTGGATTACTTTTATTTCTATGTCTTCTCTGATTTCTGGGCTAAAATGTTGAGTAATAGTGGTGAGAATGGGGCTTCCCTGCTGGCGCAGTTGTTGACAGTCCGCCTGCAGATGCAGGCGACACGGGTTTGTGCCCCGGTCCAGGAAGATCCCACATGATGCGGAGTGGCTGGGCTTGTGAGCCATGGCTGCTAAGCCTGTGCGTCCAGAGCCTGTGCTCCGCAACGGGAGAGGCCACAACAGTGAGAAGCCCACGTACCAAAAAAAAAAGAAACATAGTGGTTAGAATGGACATTCTTGTCTTGTTCCTGATCTTAGAGGAAATTATTTCAGTTTTTCACATTGAGAATGATGTTTGCTGTGGGTTTGTTGTATATGGCTTTTATCATGTTGAGGTACATCCCCTCTGTGCCCATTTTTTTGGCAAGTTTTTAATCAAAACCTTTTTCTGAATCATTTGAGATGATCATATGGTTTTTATTCTTCAATCTATTCATGTGATTATATCACATTGATTGAGTTTGCAGATATTGAAACATCCTTGCATCCCCGGAGTAAATCCACTTACTCATGGTGTATGATCCTTTTCATATATTATTGCAGGGGTTCCCAACCCCTGAGCTGCAGACCACTACCAGTCCGCAGCCTGTTAGGAACTGGGCCGCACAGCAGGTGGTGAGCGAGTGTGCAAAGCTTCATCTGGTGCTCCCTATCACTGGCATTACTGCCTGAACCACCCCCCAACCCAGGCCGTGGAAAAATTGTCTTCCATGAAACCGGTCCCTGGGGCCAGAAAGGTTGGGGACCGCTGTATTATTGGATTTGGTTTGCTAGTATTTTGTTGAGAATTTTTGCATCTGTGTTCATCAGTGATATTGGCCCATAGTTTTCTTTTTTTGTGATATTTTTGTCTGGTTTTGGTAACAGGGTGATGCTGGCCTTGTAGAATAAACATTTGGAAGTGTTCCTTCCTCTTCAATTTTTTGGAATAGTTTGAGAAAGATTGGTGTTAACTCTTCTCTAAATGTTTGGTAGAATTAACCTGTGAAGCCATCTGGTACTGGACTTCTGTTGTTGGGAGGTTTTTTTAAATTACTGATTCAATATCAGTACTGGTAATTGGTCTGGTCATATTGTGTATTTCTTCCTGATTGTGTTTTGGGAGACTGTACATTTCTAGGACTTTGTTAATTTCTTTTAGTTTGTCCATTTTATTGGCAAATAGTTGTTTGTAGTAGTCTCTTATGATCCTTTGAATTTCTGTGGTGTTGGTTGTAACCAATTTTTCATTTCTGATTTTATTGATTTAGGTCCTCTCTCTTTTTTTCTTGATGATTCTGGTTAAAGGTTTATCAATTTTGTTTATCTTTTCAAAGAACCAGCCCTTAGTTTCATTAATCTTTTCTATTGCTTTTAGTCTCTATTATTTCGGTTCTGCTCTTTATGATATCTTTCCTTCTATTAATTTTGGGTTTTGTTTCTTCTTCTTCTAGCTCCTTTAGGTGTAAGGTTACATTGTTTATTTGATACTTTTCTTAGTTCCTGAGGTAAGCCTATATCACTATATACTTCCCTCTTAGAAATGCTTTTGCTGCATCCTATAGATTTTGGATCATTGTGTTTTCATTTGTCTCCTGGTATTTTTTTATTTTCTCTTTGATTTCTTCAGTGATCCATTGGTTATTTAGTAGCATACTTTTTAGATTCCATGTGTTTGTGTTTTTGCAGGGGTTTCTTTGAAGTTGATAGTTTTGCTCTGCTACTGGGCTGGGCCAGGGCCCAGTTGGTCCCAGGGCAGGATCTGGCCTGCTAGTGGGTGGGCTGGGTCAGCAGGCTGCGGGATGTTGGGTTTCTTGAAGGTAGTGTCTGTCCACTGGTGGGTAAACCTGGGCCTGAGGCTAGAAGAGGTTCACTAGTGGGTAGGGCTGGGGACCAGCTGGTCCCAGGGCAGGATCTGGCCTGCTGGTTAGTGGGCCAGATCCATAGACTGCAGGGCTGCAGTTTGCTTGTGGCTGGTGTCTGCCCCTTGGTAAGCCTTGTCTCAAGGCTAGAGCGGGTTCCCTGGAGGGAGGGGCCAGGGCCCAGGGGATCTAGGGCTGAGGACTGCCCACTGGTGGGTAGAGCTCAGTACTGGGGTCTCTGTCTGGAAGGTCCTGGTAGGGGGGTTGGTCTCATGTCTGATGCCTGTGCACTGGTACATATGGCCAGGTCCTGGCCCCTTTGGTGGTCAGGGTCATGTCCGGCGGAAGCTGTGGGCTCAGAGGGTCTTAAGGCAGCCTGTCTGCTGGGGGGTGGGGTTGTGTCCATGCCCAATTAGTTGCTTGGTCTGAGGCATCCCAACACTGGCACCTACAGACCGTTGGGCCAGGGCAGGGCTGGGTCCTGGGACTAATGAGCTAGAGGGAGGATTCCAAAATGACATTTGCCAGCACCATTGTCCACGTGGTAGAGGAGCTCCCCAAAATGACAGCTTCCAGGGTCTATGTCCCCAGGATGAGCTGCAGTTGCCTCCTACATGTCCAGAAGACTCTCCAAGATCAGCAGATAGGTCTGACCCAGGCTGCTCCCAACCTACTGCTTCTGTCCTGTGTCCCAGAGGGTGTGAGGTTTAGTATGTGCCCTTTAAGAGTGACGTCGCTATTTCCCCCAGCTCTGGGACTCCTGAAAGCAAGCCCAACTGGCCTTCAGAGCCAAACGCTATGGGGGCTCATCTTCCTGGCACAGGACTCCCCAGGCTGTAGAGCCTGACGTGGGTCTTGGACCTCTCACTCCTTGGAGAGAATCTCTGCAATTGTAATTATTTTCTCATTTGTGGGTTGCCCACCCAAGGGTATGGGACTTGACTACATAGTGATTCCGCCCTCCTACCCATCTCTTGTGGTTCCTTTAAATTACTGATTCAATATCAGTACTGGTAATTGGTCTGCTCATATTGTGTATTTCTTGTAGGAGATATTTTTCTGGTAGGTTATGGTCTTTTTCACCAATGTTGTAGGAGATATTTTTCTGGTAGGTTATGGTCTTTTTCACCAATGGTTGCTCTGCAAATAGTTGTGATTTTCGTGTACCTGTGAGAGGAGGTGAGCTCAGGGTTTTTCTATTGTGCCATCATCGCTTCTTTTTAAAGGCACAACTAAGAAACTGTGAAGACCACTTCTTATATCCCATTGACCAGAACTTTGTTATAGGGCCATTCCTAGCTACAAGGGAGGCTGGGGAATACAGTGTTTAGCTTGGTTATAATGCACCCACATAAACATTCTCTCTCCTAGGAGAAGGGGAGAATGAATTTTGGATTTCATCTGGAGGTCTGTTTTACAACAGCTGTTTCCAATACACTGAAAGCTCATGGAAGACCGGGTCTTTGGCAACACTTATTCCACTAAGTACTAGCATAATATGTATGCATAGTTGGTTCATAAACAAGAACTGCCATGAAATCTGCTCTTGCCATCCTGGTCACTATGGGCTAGTCATGGAGTTAGTGCATGCACCTGCAACGGAAGCTGATCATCACAGAATCAGTGTCTTCTCTACTACTTTCTAGCTGGGGGTCTTTGAACAAGTCAGCATGGAACCGAGTCTCTTCATCTATTCAGTGGGAATAATAATACCTGCCGTCACAGTGTTGTTAGGATTAAATGTATGCTTAGTGTTTGGTACTAGGTCAGTGCTCAATAAGTGTTTTAAGAAACTAGAATCACAAGTAGATTATCCCATAGCTGATAGGGACAGAGTAAAGGGACTAAGTAGGTGATTAAATAGTTAATCCCACTAAGGGATAGTAAGTAAAAAAAAAAAAAAATGTTGGGAGACCCCTGTAAGTTAATGATCACTCAAGAAAGCAGGCTTGCTTAACAACAAAACCAAGCAGGCTTGCTTAGCAATAAAACCATGCAAAAGAAGCATGAGACATGCCCTGAAACATTTAAACAATGGTGGAATGAGATGCACATTGTGCCCAGTGAGGTCAGTAAGTTAATGATTCCTAGGACATACTCCTCTGTGCACACTAAAAACAAAAATATAAGGAAAAGGTGACATTATAGTGAAGCCTGAGATAGTTTACCATATTTTAGTATATGTTACTTGCCTTTTTGCTAATCTCGGTAGCACCATGACAATCTCAGTTTGACCATGTAGGGACAAGAAAACTCCCCCGCCCAATGTGGAGGAGGAACTGATAATGGAAGCTTGTCTACACATGAGAATGAGGAAGAAGGTGGTCTTCTCCGCACCCCCACTTTTCCTCTGATTATAAAACTGGAGCCCACTAAGTTCTGGGGTGGCCCCCTCTTGCCCACCTGCTTATAAACCTCACAAGTGTCCTATTCTAAGAAATCACTTCTTTTCTATCACTTTGACTCTTGCTGAATTCTTTCTGCCCTGAGACATAAAGAACTGGAGCTCCTTGAAGCCCCTGAGCTGCATTTCTGTGGTTTCATAGCAACATCAGGGAGGGGCCCCACACAGAATCCCCCAGTTTACACAGCTGCTGGTAAGGAAAACAGAATAGTTCTCGGTAGGCGTGTGCTTGCTTGAGGAAACCCAATTTATAATCATCTTTATAAACAACCAAAGAAAATCCTCAGCAAGTAACATTAGGAGGCCAATAGCTTGAATTTCTCCACTGATTTATGATATAGCTTTTCTCAGCATGACTCTTTTGCCAGGTACCAAGAGAGATACTGGGAATGTCTTCTCTCATGACGGAAGGGTACTAGTGGAAGGCAAAGAACTTTTCATCTAAAGGTTGAGCACTGCAGAATTCTAATCCTGTGGGAGGTTTGTCTATGAGACCTGCCCTAAAGGGCTTCTCCTGTTTCCAGACGATAAGAATTCTTGGCTCCAGGGCTGAATTTTTCCTGTGAACTCTCAAGGCAGTTGGCTCCTTTTGTGCTCTCTAGAGGGGTGAGAGTCTAGACCTCCCTCTAAATCACACAGTCATTGCAAAAACCATGCAAGCTACCATTCCCAAAGTGCTGCCGCATTTTTTTTAAAGTAAGTGGTCTTGAGTGTGTCACCTGCAGGAACAAGAGTCATATTGACAAACACAGTGACATGGGAAGAGCATGGATTTAGAATCAGATGGACTTTGGATCAGGCCCCAGCTCCACCGCTTGGCTGAAAGAATTTGGACAAGTCCTGTAACTTCACAAAGCCTCAGTTTCCTCTGGAGGCGAATGTATTGCCTCAATCATATCCTTAAAAGAGTCAAATCAACTAACATCATGTATCAGAAAAGCACTTTGTACACTGAAAACCTCTGAAAACATTATTTCTAATGTTGTGAAATTGGTCAAGGGACCAATTTCATGCTTTTAAAGGGACCTCCGGGGTCCTCTTCTACACAACCCCCCCACCCCCCCCATTAAAAGGCTAGGGTGTTATGCCGCTCTGGCCTCTTATCCCTCCCCCATCTGATGAGGAATATTCAAGGAAGAATTACACTCGCTCCCTTGTGATGTTTCATCCCCCACGAGGGTCTGGATCATTGTTTCCTTGGCTACCCTCCCCTCCATGAATGGCCCCTTCTCAGACTAGTTAGCAGGTTAGACCTTGGCATCAGAGTCCGCGAAATCCTGTTTTGAACTCTGTTCTCCAACTTTTGAGCTAATTAGTTAGCTGTCTGAGTCCTGATTTTCAAGTGGGGGAAAAATAATAGCAGTGTATCAGCTTTGGGCTGCAAGTAGCAAAACAATCCAACTCAAACTGGCTTAAGCAGTAGGGTTATCTTATGTAACGGGACATCCAGAAGAATTCTGGGAAGGAGACAAGATTACTCTCAAATGAAGCCAGCTTATCATTGGTGTGGGAATGCATTTGGCTTTCCTGAGGCTACACTGGGGAAGAACAAAACTGTGATTCAGTTAGAAGAAAGGGAAAAATGGATGCTGGGTGGGCAACCGAGAGTTTCTCCTGCCAGGATGCTACAAGGGATATGTGAGAGTTAGAGAAAATAAGGTGATGAAAAGGAAAACACTTGTTCCCTTAACTCACTATTCACTGAAGGCCTCTGTACTCCAAGTATAGGCAGGGATTTTTCCCTTACCAAGCAATTCTCCAAATTTCAGTGGACATAAACTTGGTGTGCTACAAATTTAACTCAATCCCAACACGATCTCCCTGGAGATAGCATCAGATCCTACAGGTTAAGGGCTCAGTCCCAGAAGGCTGCCCCACTCCCCACTTCAGATGCCGATCTCAAGTCTAGGTTATCATCTGTGCCTCTGACTGAACGGTCATAAATAGGAGGTTCTCATGATCCCTCCTTGGGTTTGATAATTTGCTAGAGTGGCTCACAGAACTCAGAAAAACAGTTTACTTACTATGGATTATTGGTTTATTGTAAATGGATACAACTCAGGAACAGCCAGGTGGAAGAGATGTATAGGGTAATGTATGAGGCAAGGGGTATGGAGTTTCCTTTTTCTCTCAGGCTCACCACCCTTCTTGCACCTCCACGTGTTCAGGAACTGGGAAGCTCTCTGAACCCCATACTTTAGGGATTTTTATGGAGGCTTCATTACACAGGCATGATTGATGAAATCATTGGCCACTGGTGATTAAACTCCATCTCTAGCCCCTCTCACCTACTGAGAAGTGGAGGGGTGTGAGGCTGAAAACTCCAACCCTCTAATCACTTGCCTGGTTCCCTCAGCAGCCAGCCCCCATCTGTAGGGGCTTTCCAAAAGTCACCTCATTAACATAAACCCAGATGTGGTTAAAGGGGCTTGTTATGCATAACAGATGATGCTCCTGTAGCCTTTAGAGCACTTATCACTTAGGGAATTACAAGGGTTTTAGGAGCTCTGTGCCAGGAATAGGGACAAAGACCAAATACCTACTTATTATATCTCAGTATCACAGGTAGCGAGTGCTTAATAAATGCTACCCATTAGTATTGTTCTTTGTTTTTTTCTTCTCCTGTCAAACCTTCTTTATCCTGGATCTTTCGTCCTCACGATCCAGATGTGTGATCACACAGACACTTAAAAAATGTGGCACTTTCTGGTATCAAGCAGAACTGTGAGGACAAGACTTTCAAGCAGAGGGGACACAAAACCCGTCAAATCACTACTGTACGGAATTCTCCTTAGGACCAACGTTGGTCACAGGTGTCTTCAAAGCAGCCCCTCAGGCCTCTTGCTGTGGCTGCTGTGTTGGAGGAGCGGAGGGCCTGGCACAGTCCTCACAGGTTATTCGTTTTTTCCTTTTTTCTTTTTTTAACATCTTTATTGGAGTATAATTGTTTTACAGTGGTGTGTTAGTTTCTGCTGTATAACAAAGTGAATCAGTTATACGTATACATATATCCCCATATCCCCTCCCTCTTGCGTCTCCCTCCCACCTTCCCTATCCCACCCCTCTAGGTGGTCACAAAACACTGAGCTGATCTCCCTGTTCTATGCGGCTGCTTCCCACTAGCTAGCTATTTTACATTTGGTAGTGTATATATGTCCAAGCCACTCTCTCACTTCGTCCCAGCTTACTGTTTCCTCCAGTCCATTCTCTACGTCTGTGTCATTATCCCCTCACGGGTTATTCTGTTGTTGCAGGAGCTTGGCCTGGTAGCCTGCGAGCTCATGGCCTTCTCCACCACCCCCGGGGCCCTCCCTCCTCTTTCTTTGCTAGCTCTTTCTATCAATGGAACCATGCGCTTGTGATCCTCAAAATCATTTTTGGTAGAATTATTCTGAGCAAAACTGCAAGTACAAGAGGGACACTGTTTTGAAAATATGATTCTGATATAGTTTTTCACCAGCCTATAGTCCTTGAGTCATAAGTCTGAGCACTAGGCTTACTACTCAGAGAAAGAGGGTGGTTTGCTCCTAAAAATAGTAAAGATACTGTTTTTCGTAGTTCATTCTTGGATATAAGTTTCCACATTAGAACATTCCAAAGCCTAGAATGGGTTATTGTTTTTACAAGGCCATCTTGCTCAGATGCCTGCTCTCAAGAAGACACGTTCTTCATATTTCCCAGTTGGGGGTAAAGGAAAACAGCATGACGAAATAACTCCCTGGTGAAGGTCTGCTTCTTCACCCACACTAGATTCCTTCACTCTTTCCTCTGGTCTCATTGCTTTGGTTGTATTCTTCTCTCAACCTGTCTTTGCTTTCTCTTTGCCTACTATTATTTATTTCACCCTTCCTTCAGGGTGGGTGGAAGTTCTGCCATATATGTCTATGCTAAGGACAACAATATAGTAATTATACATGTGGTAAGTAGAAAACGAGGTAGGTGCAACCAACCTTATTAATTGGAAACTTCATTCTAATCAAATGGATGTTATCCTAGTAATTTCATAGAAATACCAGGCGACAGAGACAGAGGTGTTCAGAAATTTGTTGCTGCCTTCTGAAATGTAGCAAAACATACTAACCAACCAACTGAAATCTCATCAAGATACATTGCTTTCAATGATTCTCCTGTGGGCAGGTTACTCTCGCCTTTGAAGTTGATCAGTGTGGTGATATCACGTCATCATTAGTGTTCTGAACGTGTATAACGCTAGCAAGCAGTATTGGTTGTGGAGGCAAGAATCCTCTTTCTTAATCTAACTCTGTGATTGAGAGCAAACCCTCACACCTGCAGAAAAATAAAAAGCAGTGTATTATAGTCAAGATACCACCCAGAACGCATCTTTCTTGGTCCCAAAAGTCCATGCCACAGATTCATTAGCTTTCCCTTGGGGTGCCCACTTAATGCCATTAGTGAACACTTGTAATAACAAGTGTTCATATATTACATATATATATATATATATACATATATATGTGTGTGTGTGTGTAACCAATTTTTTCAATATTCTCAAAAATATACAAGAGATTACACAAAATTTTAAAAGGACACCAACCATTTCTAAAGCTAACACCAAATATATACTGTGATTAATTCACAGGATTTACTCACCAAATCCAAAGGGGCACCTTAGAATAGCTGGGATTAGGAGATACTGAAGTTATCAGATAACAGACTTTTGACTGAGATTCCATAGTGCTTCCACTCCAGACATTATAATCAGAGTAGCATTTTTGAATTGGGTATCTTCTTTCAGACAGATTTCACCTGTCATGCCTACAGGATTTTCCAAATTTTCTCCCATCTGCTGGGACTTTCTATCTGATTTTTTTTTTTTTTTTTTTTTTTGCAGTACGCGGGCCTCTCACTGTTGTGGCCTCTCCCGCTGCGGAGCACAGGCTCTGGACTCGCAGGCTCAGCAACAATGGCTCATGGGCCCAGCCACTCCGCGGCATGTGGGATCCTCCCGGACCGGGGCACGAACCTGTGTCCCCTGCATCGGCAGGTGGACTCTCAACCACTGCGCCACCAGGGAAACCCTATCTGATATTTTTAAAGTGTTTTTTTCTTTTAGCCAAACACTTTACAGGGATATGTCCTTCTCTAGCTTTAACATTTTTGTTTCTTTTTCTGTATACATAGTATGAGGAGGTATCCTTTTAAAACTTCAATTATGTAGTGCTTTTTATTTCTTCACCTAAGCATTTAATGTAATTAATAATCTATAACTTCTTGTCAAGTAAGTCAGCGACCATTTCATCCCCTGCAACATGGATACTCTTGGAAGCAGTTAAGTCTTAAGATATTGCTCCATGAATGATTCAATGGAACTTAATCCTTTTGTTGAGTATAGATGAGTATGTTTAACAAGAGCGTAATGGAAATAATTTCTTCCAGTTTCCTCCAAAGGCCCATATCATGGCTCTCAGTCAAGTGACCTTTCCCTCTTATCTAACCTCTGCTCAAGGAGAGAAGATGGGCCAGTGACAACTGGTGTAAAATTCTTGTTTGCAAGTTTCTTCAACTTCCTGGAATGAAATGCTGACTCATTGTCAGAAATGATCCTGTATTTTAGATCCAGGATTCCTGGGATCCAATAAACAGGCAGGGGTCAGCTGGATTTCAATAACTTCCTATTATGCCTGCAGATAAGTGACACCATCTGAGATTTCAGTAGAGATCTGAGATAGAAATAGTAACATATGAGTTATTTGGAAAATAATACTCCAGTTCAAATTGTATTCTTCTGTTACTTTCTCAAAGTACATTATTCTTTCCTATCAGAGCATTTATAATTTTAATGATGTTTGAATGCTTATTCATTAATGTTCATCTCCTCAACTCATCAGGAAGCTCCAAGAGGGCAGGAAACTTATCCTTCACTATTATTGTTATTGTTTTTGAGATATTACTTACCTATATAAAAATACACAAATCTTAAGTACACAGGTTGCTGAATTTTTGTGTGCATATACACCCACATATCTACCACCTAGGACATCATATAGAACATTTTCATCACTACAGAAAGTTTTTTAATGTCACTTCAAGTCAGTATTCTGACATATAACTACAGGTTAATTTTGCCTGTTCTTGAACTTCATGTAAATGGAGATATACAGTATATATACTCTTTTATGTCTGGCTTTTTAAAAACTCAATATAAATGTTTTTAAGATTCATCCATATTTTTCTATGTCTCCACAGCTGTTTTTCCCCTATACTAGTATATAATATTCTATTATGTGAATATATCACAATTTATGTACCATTTTCCTGTATATAAACATTTGAGTCATTTCTAGTTTTAGTCACAATGAATAAAGTATCTTATAGGAGTCTTTTGATGACAACACATTCATTTCTTTGGGGTATATACCTAGGGTAGAATTCCTGTGTCACAGGGTAGACATATGCTTAACTTTAGTATACACTGCTAAGCAGTTTTCCAAGATAGTTGAACCATTACAACTTCCCCTAGTAGTGACTGAGAGTTCCCATTGCTCCATATCCTTGACAACACTTAGTGTTGTCAGTCTTTTGGTTTTAGCCATTCTGGCTGGTGTGTAATGGTACTTCATTGGGGTTTTAATTTGTATTTCCCTGATGAGTAATTATGAAATGAAAATCTCCTTCAGGATGATATTTTCTTTCCCACATCTGTAAGTAGACTATTTGTTGGTTGACCAGAGTTAGTTTGACTAAAATAGATGCAGGTATCATTATATTTCCTGCATTCTGCTGGCCCAGTTTATTAAATTTCTTTCTTCACTTAAAGTGAAATTTTAAAAGCATAGAATTTCTATTAGAAATTTTACCTTTACTTTTTGAGACATGAAGAGAAATCATCTCAGTAGAAGGAATTTTCCTGAGGCCATTATTTCTGAAAGTTTTGTTCCAAGAGCGCTTGTAAGATGGTATACTGGGTTGAATATATTGACCGCCCCAATTCATATCCACCTAGAACTTTAGAATGTGACTTTTTGGAAATAGGGTCTTTGAAGATGTAATTAGTAAAGATGAGGTCATACTGGATTAGGGTGGGCCCTAAATCCAATGTGGGTATGCTTATAAGAAGGCCATACAGGGCTTCCCTGGTGGCACAGTGGTTGAGAGTCCGCCTGCCGATGCAGGGGACACGGGTTTGTGCCCCGGTCCGGGAGGATCCCGCATGCCGCGGAGTGGCTGGGCCCGTGAGCCATGGCCGCTGGGCCTGTGCGTCCAGAGCCTGTGCTCCGCAACGGGAGAGGCCACAACAGTGAGAGGCCTGCGTACAGCAAAAAAAAAAAAAAAAAAAAAGAAGGCCATTCAAAGACACATATACAGAGGAAAGAAGGCCATGAGAAGACAGAGGCAGAGATTGGAGTGATGCAGCTACAGGCCAAGGAACACCAAAGATCCCTGGGAGCTACCAGAGGCTAGGAAGAGGCAAAGAAGGACTCCTCCCTGGAGCCTTCCGAGGGAGCATGGCTCTGCTGACGCCTTGATTTCAGACTTCTAACCCACAGAACTATAAGCAGCTACATTTCTGGTGTCTTAAGTCACTCAGCTTGTGCTAATTTGTTATGGCATTCCTAGGAAACTAATACAGGTGGCTTAATGGAGAACTTCATATCCAAGGTAATGGAGCAGAGTCAGCTAAGAATTCTTAAAGGTACCCCAATGTGGTGCAATAGTGTAGAAGCTCTGCAGTGGAAATAGCAATGCTTCAGGTGTGATTTTCTTTTTTGGTAAAACGGAATAGTAAGATGGTGCTGATGAGAAGTACATCCTTAATATTTCAAGATTCACTAAATATTCAAGGATTAGGTCAAACAGTATTTCTGAGTTCCATAGGCTCTTAGGAGCTGACTCATTCCTGTTGAAGACTTTCTGTTTCATTTACCTCAAAGGAGAATGAAAGTCTCTCAAGACAGGGCACAGCTCAGTGCCTGGCACAAAGAAAGAGATCATAAATATTGCTCAGTAAGCTTTCAGTAGATGGGTCTCCTTCAGTTGTCAAGCAACAGAAGCCAATTTAGACTTACTTTCATGGGCTCACAGAACTGTGAAGACTGGGACACAGCTTGTTTCTGGCAGGGCCAGACCCAGGGACTCAGAAGATGCTCGCAGGGGACTGTCTTTCCATTTTTCAGCTCCATGTTAGCTTTATTTGTGGGTACCTTTCTCCCACCTCTCCTTGTAAAGGCAAAGAGAGTCACCAGCAGCTCTAGGCTTACATGATTCTCGCAGTTAAGGATTCCTAATCAAAAAAGAAAGGAGTGCTTCTTTCTTACTAGCTCCAGAAAAAGCCGAGTGTAAAGCTCTGATTTATCCCGGGTAACAATAACTGTGGTGGGGTGTGGAGAACACTGGACGGGCCCAGGTCACATGTGGGTAAACCACAAGGATGGAGAATGGGTGGGATATTTCTCTCAAGAGACCTCAGCAAACTAAACACATATCCATCTCCTGCCTAAAGCTGTCATTTGGAGTTGTCTTTGGAATGGATTGCCATGCTGGTAATTGCTCAGATTTTTTTTTATAGCTTCCCCTGTTGTCTCTAGAAGTTTCATTCTGTCATTCAGCAGTCAGAAGAAAGCAAACCATTGGCCACAGCTCTTTTCTGGAGCAAACTTCCCTGGGTTAATATGCAAAATCCAGTAGAATACAACTGTAGGATCTCCAAAGGAATAAAGGACACTAATGGAAATTTAAAAGAATAAAAGCACTAAGAATGAACCTCATTGGGTCCTAGCACACAAAAGATCCATTTTAAGATTGGCAGAGCCAGGTAGCACTGCAAGGAATCTTCAACTTTCTGAACCTGAATGAAATCAAGTGGAGTAATCAGTTTGAAAAAGAAAGGCATCTATGCCTGCAGAACCAAATTAGGCCTGATTGAGATGCGTCATCGTCTTCTCGTTGATGATTGAGAATTCTTTCTCTGTATCTCCAAAAGACAAGAATTAATCAAACTAACGTTTTAACTATTCAAAATAAATAGGATTTGGGATACAAGCACATTTATTTTATGTTAAAAAAGGGGAAAATTGAGTTAGAAATGATTAGCACCTAGCATTTATTATAAAATACTTATTACATGTCAGGTACTACGCTAAATGCTTTATATGAAATAGTTAATTCTCCCAACATCCTTATAAGGCAGATATACCATCTCTGAGCTACTTCTAGAATTTTCCATTCAGCAGTTTACAAGCTAGTTTTCAATAATGCATTACAATTTTAAAATCCCACCTCTATGGTCTTTAGTATAGAATGGGGGAGCAAAAGCCACACTGGTCCATGTGGATCACAGAGGATGAAGCCCAATAACACATGTAAGAAGAGGACTGGCCCAGGGCCCAATCCAGCACATGAAGGGGGCTCAGTCCACCCTCGGGCGCTCTTGTTCACTCCGGGCCCATTGTGTTGCCACTTCTAGCTCCACATCTGGTGGACTGTCTCGTTGAAGTCCTAAGAACAATGAGAGCGAACTGCCACAGCGAAGCAGAAACAGACCAAAAGAATGAAATACTGTCTGAGGGCATGTCCCAGGAGTCCAGGCACTGTTCGCTCCGAGAGTGACAGGCAGCAGGCAGGCGGTGCTTCCAGGCTCCCTCCTGTGCCACTTGGCTGGCGTTTCTCTGAGTACGTGCTGCACGTATGAGTTCTCTCAAAACACAAGCTCTCTCTTTCTCAAATGCTTCTCGGAGATCCTTGAGCTTCTGGCTTATCACAAGAAGTATTCCTGCTATTCCAGAAGTAATTTTTTTCATATCTGAACACCTGCTGATAGTTGAGACTTGGGCCTGTGAAGCAATCCTGGACCTTGTCATGAGTGAAAAATTATGCTGCAGCAGCCCTCTCCCTGACGCTTTGACTATTTAAAAAATGATTTTTTTAAACTTTACAAAAGGATATATGATCTTTTACAAAAATTAGAAGTCAACAAGTAAAAGGAAGAAAACAAGAAACATAATCTTATCTGTCTAGTTAATACACTAGTTTGTTT
This sequence comes from Globicephala melas, assembly GCF_963455315.2. Taxonomy (NCBI): domain Eukaryota; kingdom Metazoa; phylum Chordata; class Mammalia; order Artiodactyla; family Delphinidae; genus Globicephala; species Globicephala melas. Next base: position 38,096,357 of record NC_083330.1, on the reverse strand, counting down.
CCTTCTAAATCTTTTCGTCTCTCCGGGTTCATATAATGCAAACTATTTTGTGATTTGCTTTTTGCATTTAATAATATTCAAGTAAATGTTTTCCTATATCTGCAAATATACTACTATCGCCCATAATTGAATAACAGAGTAGTAATCCACTGTGTGGGTACAACTATTTTTACATTTAAAAGTATGGTAGGTGTATTTATGTTCTGATGTCATATTAAAGCAGACATTGAAACGATTAGCTGGCAAACGTAAAAAAGAAAAATTTTAATGGTGGTTTTCCTAGTGGTATATCGAATAATTGGTTTGGTTACTTTTTCCCGAGACCAATACCTTTTTTTTTTTATTGCATTAACTTAATTGGTCTGTAGCTCTGAGGTTCTGTGCATAGATCTTAAATGCTCCTGAAAAGCTAAACAAAAATATTAGATAAACATTGGATGTAGGTTTTCCTGCCAAGAGTCAGAGCTGTCTGCTTTGCTTTCCCTGGCACGCTGACTGGAATGCTAGCCTTGTTTACGTTCTGGGGACCATGCAAAGTCATTAGACGTGGGAGGGAGGGTGCAGGAGGTGAGAGGCACTTATAGCCTGCTGCTCCTCTGGGTGCTTTCTCCTTGAACAGATTTCATCTTGTCACTGAAACGATTCTTTGTCATTTGTGGAGGCTTCCTGGCAGTAATATTTAGGAATAGTGCCTTTCTCGGTTTTCTGTCTTGTTTTATTAGCCAATGTGTAAGACAGTGCTCCCTGGCTTACCGTATTATTCTTAGGCTGTTGAGGAGAATGGAAGAGAAAACAGGAGTGTTTGCTAGAGCTTTTGAATCAAGAAAGAGCATCTTCCCTTTAAGGAGACTCAGGAAGGCTGTGCTGCATACGGCCACACCCCTGAAACTGATGTTTCACAACCTGTCACCCTGCAGCACAGTGACACATCTACACAGGGGTTATATTTTGTACACTTACCTCCCTAGCCTTCCAAGTATGTGCTGTTAACCACTGCACCACCTTTCTGGGGAGCGCCTCTCCAGCAGCAGAGCTGCAGCTTCTCTGGAGGTCTTTCCCCTAATCTTGACCCTGAGACAGATCCCGTGTTGGTATCACCCTTCTGCCTGGCACTGGCTGGCTGGGAGTAGCCTCTGACACTGGGTTACCTCCATTTCAGATCTGCTAAAGAGCTTTGTATCACTAAGTTCTGAGACTTCTTGTGGTGAAACAGACGAGTTGGCAGTGGGAACACAGTGTATTGTCAGAGAGCAGACTAAGAAAAGGATAAATTCAGAGGCAGAGGTTGTGTGAGGAACTAAGCATGTTCTTAGAGCTGGGTTTCCCCGAGACCCCCCAAGGGCACACAGCCCCTCATCTGGGACAGGAGTTAGCTTGTTATCTCTGGCCCCGGCCTCCCTCTGGCTGACAGGTCTCCTCCTCTCTCTGCATTTCTAACCTTGGTTCCGGCTTCTCTTATCCTGGAGGCTCTTGCTCTGGCCTCTAAAATTTCCCCTGAGTTTAATGGTCTTTCAGCACCAGGCCCCGACTCTTGTGTTTTGATTTGTCAAATTTGACCTCTTGGGCTTCCCTGGTGGCGCAGTGGTTGAGAGTCCGCCTGCCGATGCAGGGGATGCGGGTTCGTGCCCCGGTCTGGAAAGATCCCACATGCCGTGGAGCGGCTGGGCCCGTGAGCCATGGCAGCTGAGCCTGCGTGTCCGGAGCCTGTGCTCCGCAGCGGGAGAGGCCACAACAGTGAGAGGCCCGCGTACCGCAAAGAAAAAAAAAAAAAAAAAAGTAAAGGCAGAACTGGGATTAAAATAGAAAACTATCTGGCTCCAGTACTTGTGTTCATCTCACTATGTCAGACACCCATTCATTGACTTACTCAGAGTCAGGTTTTGAGCCAGGTGATATGGCCAGGAAGTCACCAGGGCATGAAACAGCTGGGATTTGACCCCTGATCTCCCATACCATCCCAATGTTCTTTCTCCCACACCACTGCAATCTTTGTGACCCAAAACTGGGCAAACCGTATGAGAAAGGCTAAGTGGGGTTGGGGGTTTGGTCTACCCTGGTTCAGCGGCACCCAACAAAATGGGAAACTCTTTCCAAGTCTGACTGAGTGCCCGCTGGCCACCTCCCCTCCCCACTGCTGGAAAAGGACACCCACTTTGTACCTCATCCTTTGCTTCTGCTTCCTTCCTGGGCTGCCTGCAAGATGCCAGGTACTTAGTGTAGGCTTTATTTATTCTTGTCTCCTTGAGGTTTTGCCTATGTGTACTTTCCACTTTCCAAAGTGCTGAAAGATATATTGTTGTTTTTTTTTTTCTTCCATGCAGTTTATTGCAGAGCCACTCACAGAATAACTCATTTTAGAATGAGATTGCTACAAATGTAGCATGCACTTTAATTTAGGGCTGTCCTTGCTGCACTGTTAGAGCCATCAGTGTTGACCTCTGGGATTTGTCTCAACTAATGAGGGTTGCAGCAAATAGGAATTTTGCCTGAATGGCTACCTTTTTAGAAGGAGGTTTAGGATTGTTTAAATACAGGTTAAATCCATTTAATTGAGCAAGCATTTTAAGGTCCATTGAAGTGTAACCATTAATAATGTAATCTCCCAGGCTGGAGGCTGAGGGGATAGCAGGGATGAATGAGGCAGTCTGTGTCCCCTGGGAGACTTTTGTTTAATTGAAAGGGAGGCTGACGGAGAGCAGGGGTCAGCAAACATTTTCTGGAAAGAGTCAGATAGTATATATTTTAGGCCCTGTAGTCCATAAGGTCTCTGAAGCAACTACTCAATTCTGCCTCTGCAGCATAAGAACAGCCATAGCCAATAGTAAACAAGTGGGCATGGCTATGTTCCAATAAAACTTTATTTACAGGGCTTCCCTGGTGGCGCAGTGGTTGAGAGTCCACCTGCCGATGCAGGGGACATGGGTTCGTGCCCTGGTCCGGGAAGATCCCACATGCCGCAGAGCGGCTGGGCCCGTGAGCCATGGCCACTGAGCCTGCGCGTCCGGAGCCTGTGCTCCGCAATGGGAGAGGCCACATCAGTGAGAGGCCCGCGTACAGGAAAAACAAAAAAAACTTATTTACAAAAACAAGTAGTGGGACAGATTTGGCCAACCAGCTATAATTTGCTGACTCCTGGTTTAGAGCAAGGTCTCTGCCACAAGACTGCCCATTTTACAGCCCACTGCCTTCAACTGTGGGACTTTGGTCAATTCACTTAATCCCTCCAAGTCTCAGATTTCTTATCTATAAGTGCGAATAGGGATAAAAGCTGCCCCATGGAATAGTTCTAAAACTGAATGAGATAGGGCTTCCTTAGGGCAGTGGCTGGCTCCTGGTAAGAACTCAATAAATGTTAATTATTACTACTAGGCCAGGAGCCCATTCAGAAGCCTCTCTCTGGTGAGGACATCACTATAGCAGTGATGACAGGGATAGAAGTAGAGAAAGGGGGCTCTAAACCATAAAGTGCTGTAAACGAATTCTCTTAGAAGTGAAAGTCTTACACGAGGACCTTGTGAAGAGGTGTGTGAAGATCAGAGAGCCTTCTGAGGCTTTTTCTGACACCCCCTTCCCCCAGCAAATATGGCTATCTTTGCTCTGCTCTCATCACATCTTGTGCAAACATCTGTTAGGGCGTTGGCGGTTCCTCTGAGGTAACCAATAGTTAATGTCTGTCCCCACTCCACTGCGAGCCTCTCCTGGGATTTCAGGACCTGGAAGAGGGCTGGGCTCAATGTTAGGTGAAGAGTAAGTATTGTTTTTGTATACTTTTCAGTGTTTAGGATTCCATATATGTAAAGAAACAGCTCTGCTGTAACAGCCCTGAGATCTCCATAGCCAGTCAGTCCAGCTTTGAGGGAGGGAGTTTTGGAAGGACCCTCCCATCATGCTGCTAATATCCTCCTCCTTTTCACTGCAGTTCCTAAGCTGGGTCTTCCCCATTCTCTGAACGTCTGTTTTCTTTATTTCTAAAAGTCAAGAACTGATCCTGTAACACTTACAGAATGTTCTTGAATAACCAATTGACCCCTGATTGTTAAATGAATAATCTTTTTCTCATAGAAATGAAAAACAGGTTAAAATGCCAAAGTCAAACAATCCAAGCATGGCAATTCTGTGGCGGATAGAGGCCATGCCACTGTACGGAGACCCAGATAAACAGAGTGAGTGCAAGCCAGACAGCCAGCTCTCCATTACACACCCCGGTAGGCATCCTCCAGCGCCTTCCTGGCACAGTCTGGAAGCGTGGTGCCAACTGGGGACACGGCTGACATCCACCTCAGTTCTAACAGATGCAGATCAATAGACCTGGCAGCTGGTTCATCTTCATTTGAGTTGCTTTTGAAAGTCCAGGGTAGGGAAAGCCAACAGGCTCTGCAGCACAATGTGCTAGATTGGCCTTGGCCAAAGGCACTTCTGCTGTCTGCCTCTCCGCTATGGTGAGTCATTCTCAACAGGGGGAGGCGGGAGGGGGAAAGGGGCCTCTTTGCAAGGATGTGGAGCTGGCCTGCCACATCCCAGTTCTTTGTGCAAACTGGGCATTGTTACTCACTTCTGTCTGAGATACAGAACCAGGAATGTAGCAGAAGGAAGAATGGGGGCCTGGGAGAGGAAGAACAACACAGACACATATTGGTGCCTGGGCAAGCATAGTGCTAGAGGCTGACACACATCCTCATGTGAAATTCCCACAAAAAGTCTGAGTCCTCCATGCCAGAGCACTTCTTTACCCTGGATCCTAGGTATGAAGGCAATTATCCAGCCTGAATCAACCTCCACAAACCTCCAAGAGGTTCTGTCACTGCCCCACGCTCTCCCCAAGACCAGTCAGCACTTGCTATACTTGCTTTTCTCAAACTCAGCATTCTCTGTTTCACCACAGAACCTTTCCAAGTGCTATGCCTTCTATCTGGAACTCTCTTCCCTTCCTGACTCCCCTTCTTCCAGCGTTTTGTCTCAGTAACTCAATATTTATACCTCAGTTCTCCTTCATCAGGAAAGCTTCAACTCACCCTGCAGTGTAGGTCAAGTAGCTTAGGTACAAGCTGCATTTCTCCCTTTCAAACCTCTTACCTCAGTTTGTAATCACCTTTATTAGCAATAAGTCAGTAGTTAATGCAGTGAGTGTTTTATCCCCATTGTTAGCACAGTTCCTGGCTCTAGAGTCGAACTACTAGGACTTAAATCTTATCTCCAACACCTACCAGCTGTATAACAAGGGCAAATCACTACATCTGCCTATGCCTCAGTTTCTGCATCTATAAAATGGGCATGAGAATGGTGTTGACATCATAGAGTCGTTGGAATGATTAAGCAAGTGAACCCCTGAGGTGCTGATGCTGCCTCTTCTCCTTGGTGTTGACACCTGGCTGGACTTCTGCATTCACAGGTACAGTCAGGACCTCAGCCTGAACCACTCCTGACTTCTTGTTTTGACCAACTGTTTTTGCTGTCAGATTGGTTCATTTCTGCCTGGTCAGTCCATGATTTTTCCCTTTGACCTTGACCCTGTTTCTAGCCCCAAAGCTGACATGGACATCACTAGCCCTGGCTCTCATTCAGGTTGTGACCACTGCTCTGGAGGTAGGAGAGACAGTGGTGACAGCAAGGTGGAATTGGATGGACTGAGCTCTGACCTGGAGACACCACCATCTACAGGCTGGGAGTCAGCGAGGGGCCGAGATGACAAGCAGAACAATTTCAAGACTCCAAAAATCTGCCCTTTTGTCACATTTTCCCACACTCCCCTCCCTGACCTGGGCAGCATCCTGTCCTGTTCCCCTCCCTCTTGACCTGAAAACAGCACTGGGGAGAATATTGTTGGTGATGTTTTCCATTATAATCACTCTTCTACTCTGTTAAGATTACATTTTACATGTTTAGATTTTTTATTTTATCTTAAATTAGTTTTTAATTATAAAAGTAATACAAATTTACACGGTTTAAAAGTTAAAACTGATCAGAAGCATAGAAAAGTTATGAAAAAGCTCACCTTCACTTACCTATACTTGCATATCCCATCCCCTTCTGAAGGGTAGCCACACTCTATGGTGTGTCCTTCTAGAAAAAGTTTGGCAAATATGCAATTTATACAAAAATATGTATTATACATCCCTTTCTGCACTAATGATACATTATACATATTGCCCTGCACAAGGGTACTTCTTTTAATAAAGCTGTAACTTTCTTTTATTTTAAAAGATAAATAGAGATGGAAGGAGAAACAAAGACATTCAAAATGCCACTTGTCAAGCTGTGCTTCTTCAAACATTATTGATATATGACTCATTCTTCTCAAGGCAATAACATTCTGTTCAGAAAATTCAGAAAAGGTCGTCACCTTAAAACCAAAGGAAAACTTTGGTCTTAAATAGATATTTAACAGTACTTGTTCAGAGTAGGCATTTATCACCAATAGTGACACAACTATTGATATCATTATTAGTATATTCTAGAAGGGAAGACTGCCTAAGAGGAGCTGATTACTCCTTCCTTTCTGCCACTGTTATCCCTTAAATACACACTGTAGTCACATCTATATTTTAGGTTTATAACTGTGTGTTTGTATTTCTTTCCTTTTGAGTCTTATTTATCTTTCAAGCCCCATGGGCTCAACAGTGTCTGGTACGTAACATGCAATCAGTCTTTGCACTGTCAATCCCTATGTAAAGACATAGCTTCAACCCTTAAATATAAACAGGCAACCAAGGACCATCAGACTTGAGGAAAGCTAAGTCATGGGATCCAGGAAATAAGGAACCTAACACAAGAAGGAGATGAAGAGAATAACCGGGATGATGGCAGAAGTAAGTTCCAAGACAATAGCTCTGCAGCAGGCCTAAAAAGAAACCAGAGGAGATGGAGCAAAAGAACAGAGGATATCTCCAAGGAAAAAGTGTATTTAATAGGTTACCTGATGTATTTGACCATACAGAGGGAAACTTTACAGCTTCGTAAGTGAATCTGGCTGTAAGTTGGCGATAAGTACATAAAAAGAACTAAAGGAATAAAAAATAACGCAATCCTTAGCTCCAAGAAAAACAAGAAGTTCTACAGGAAAGCAAAATAAATAATGCTTGTATAGTCATAAAAATATAAACACAAAATAGTAATTTAACTGAAACCTGGGATATAAACATACTTGGGATATAAATATACTTGGAAAATGAGATGGAAGAGAAGTATAATAAAGCTTATCTTTCACAGATAGACATTATCAATAGATAATGTCTATAAAACTGAAGAAAGGGCTTCCCTGTGGCGCAGTGGTTGAGAGTCCGCCTGCCGATGCAGGGGACACGGGTTCGTGCCCCAGTCTGGGAAGATCCCACATGCCGCGGAGTAGCTAGGCACGTGAGCCATGGTCGCTGAGCCTGCGCGTCCGGAGCCTGTGCTCCGCAATGTGAGAGGCCACAACAGTGAGAGGCCTGCGTACCGCCAAAAAAAAAAAAAAAAAAAAAAACTGAAGAAAAACCAGCAAGAAACTTCTGTTAAGGCATATTACTTAGACAGTATGGAGGTCCCTTAAAAAATTAAAAATAGAATTACCACACGATTCAGTAATTCCACTTCTAGGTATATATCCAAAAGAAGTGAAAGCAGGATCTCAAAGAGATATTTGTATACCCATGTTCATTACAGCCTTATTGACAATGGCCAAGAGTGAATATCCATCAGTGAATAAATGGATAAAGAAAATGTGGTGTATACACACAATGGATTACTATGTAGCCTTAAAAAAGAAAGCAATTCTGCCATTTATGTTCAAATGGATGAACCTGGAGGATATTGTGTTAAGTGAAATAAAACAGTTACAAAAAGACAAATGTTGTGTGATTCCACTTATATATGATATCTAGTCAAACTCATAGAAACAGAAAGTAGAACTGTGAGTGTCAGGGGCTGGTTGCGGCAGGGGGGATGGAGGGTGTTGTTCAATGTGTATAGAGTTGCAAGATGAAAAAGTTCTAGAGATCTGTTGCACAGCACTGTAAATATAGTTCACACCACTGAAGTGTACACTTAAAAATGGTTAAGAGGTAAATTTTTTGTTTTTTACCCAATTAAGAAAACTCATGGGGGGAGTTCACTGGTGGCACAGTGGTTAAGAATCTGCCTGCCAATGAAGGTGACACGGGTTCGAGCCCAGGTCCAGGAAGAGCACACATGCTGCGAAGTAAATAAGCCCATGCGCCACAACTACTGAGCCTGCACTCTAGAGCCCACGAGCCACAACTACTGAGCCCTCGTGCCAGAATTACTGAAGCCCTCTCACCTAGAGCCCTTGCTCTGCAACAAGAGAAGCCACCACAATGAGAAACCCACACACTACAATGAAGAGTAGCCCCCACTTGCTGCAAATAGAGAAAGCCTGCGTGCAGCAACAAAGATCTAATGCAGCCAAAAACAAAACCTCATCGACTGTACAGTTAAAATATATGCATTTTATTGTATGTGAGCTATACCTTAATGAATTTGAAATGAGCAAAAAAGAAGAAAAAACATGTTACTTAGAGAAAACACTAGAAGAAACAGCTCTTTTAAAAAATCTCTTTAAAGAGGTCACCTCTGGTAGTGGGGGGCGGTGGTAGAGCAGGGACTACTAGTTCACACTACGTGTACAATTAAATGTTAAATGTTATATTATGCTCATATACTGCCCAGAAAAAATAAACAATAAATTTTAAAAATCCATTCAAGGACATGAGTAAACACTGAGGTTTCAATGGAAAAATGGGTCAAGGTTATGATTCAAAAAGAAATACAAAGAGCTAATGAAAATAAGAAAAAAGTGTTCAAAGTTATTAGTAACAAAAGAAATCCAATGATACACTCTTTTTCCTATTAAAATAACAAATAGTAATAAAAATCATATAATTCAATGATGGCATAGATGGAATGAGATGAAGGGTTTCACACATTGTGGTGAAACCTTCCAAGAGGGCAATTTGGGAATGTGTATTGAGGTCCTTCGGGTCATACCTTTTGACCCAATGGCTCTAGTTTAAGAATTCATCATAAACAGAAAATTAAAGGATTAAATCAGAGACATGGACAAAAAATTTCCAATGTTCTATTATGAAAAATTTTAAACACAGAAAAGTTGAAAGTACAATGAACACCCATATACTGTTCACCTAGATACAACTATTGATAACAATTTGCCACAAGTAAATGGTATGACCTCCATAGTTAACAGTGGTTATGTCTGGTTATTGGGATTATAGGTAATTTTTACTTTTTATAGTACATTTTTTAGTTTTGAGCAAAAACAGGAATCAAAAATTCCCAATTAATATCTTAGCAAAAAGAAATTCCAGGTAAGTGATTTCAACAAATATTACATAGTCCTTTCCTGTGTGTAATGCCATATGGCACTCCCACTACTAATACCATTTCTGAAATCAAAATACCAGTCTTCAGAAGCTTTAGTGAAGTCTGTGGTGAGCTTCTCCAGCTTTTTGTCAACAGCTTGCCCTTGAGAGAAATTTCTAAGATGCACATCGTTTATTTGAAACTAAGAGTGAGTTTCCGTCTGGGTCAATCCGAGACTGTGTTTATTACTATTTTTCCAATTTCTAATGACCCTGGACATCGTCCTGAATTCCAAATGGTCACCTCTCTTAACTGGTCTGAATCGCCTTCCTCCACCCTTGCCTGCCCAGCTCACACATACCCACTGTGGAAGGCCTTGCCCACATCCATGGTACCTGATATTCCAAAGCAACGAGAGAGATGCTCCTCCCACCTCCCGCGTCCCTGAAGCGCTGCGCATGCTTTCTTCTCGCGCGGGGTTATCATCACTCAGTCTCCTTACCTGCCTCCGACACTGGGCTCTTAGCCCTTGAGGACAGGGCCTGCCTTACCTCAGTGTCCCAGGACCTAGAAGAGAGTGGGGCTCAGCCACCAGGGCTTTGAATGCCTACTATGTTGCTTAGAAGATACATTGTTTCCGCCGGAAACCGTTCAAAATGGCTCCAGAGCGTCCCCCTTTTGTCTTTTGTCTTTTCCCTTAACTTTACTGAGAGAAATGCCTGAAGAAGATGTGGTTTCCCGTCTGGCTACCAAGCAGGAGCTCAGAAGTTTTGTCCTGCCTCTGATTGAGTGCCTTGGTACAGACAACTTTTTCTCTTCCAGAGGGAAAACAATTTGGGAATGACGTGGATCATCATCTCCCCTTCTAGGGGAGGAAGGGTGGCGGGGGAGGAATGGAAAATGAAAGTTCCTTTTGAGCTCACAGTGAGCTGAATCCACTCAGCAGATTTACCCCCTCTCTGGGCTCGTTTCCTTGTCTCTGAAAGGTTAAGTCTGGACGTGATGGCTTCTCAGGCCCCCTAGACAATGTGAGTCAGAGGCAGTGGCCCTTGCCGGGAGTCCCGGATAGGGGTAGAGAGGATACCATCAACACAAGCCCCTAGAGAACTCCAAGCAAAATCAAGAGAAAGGAAATTCAGAGCATGTCCCCACCCTGGTCAGGTGACCTCTCCACTTTTGGAAAAAAAAAAAAACTCCCAAAATGAATGAGACTCGCTCAGAGGCCGTGTGTGTGTGTGTGTGCGTGCGTGCGTGCGTGCGTGCGTGCGTGTGTGTGTGTGTGTGGTGCATCTCTGGCTGGGGTTCTTCCTGAGCAAGCACAAGCTCATCTCGACCTGTAGACTTAGTGCAAGTTCGTGATCGCAGAGATGGCGCAGTACTACTGGGGCGTTTCCTGCCCAGCCTGATACAAAGTTCTGCACACACCATCGCTTCATGGAGAAGGTTCAGGGACTCTGTTAGCTATGACCTCCTGCTCGCTGGCCTTTGCCCAGGGCCCGGCTACCCTGCTAGGCTGCTCAGTCACCGGTGAAAAGATTGCTTCAGTTCCGTGGCAGCCTGCTTTAGGATTTGGTTAGGTTTGAATCATTTTCAAAAACAGAAAATGGACATCGTATTCCAACTCCCTCACATCCTGTGTGTCTCAGTTGCCTTCACAGAATCGTCACAAACGAGCAGACGTAAAATCAGGCAGGAAGTTAGGGCACCGTTTAGAAGAGGGCAGATTTACGCAAAGATCCTCAAAATTTATCTCTTTTGAAACACGGAGGCTGCCTCAGAGCTTGAGAGGATGTTGTGCTGGAATGAGCACTTCCTGTGACAAAATAATTACCCTGTGGCTCCCCAGCCGGCGGCACTATGGAAACCAGCGACCTGCTGTGCATGGCCTGTGACTAATGTGAACTGCATTTTAAAAGGCATTATTTTGCCAAAAAGAAAAAGCAGGACTATAATAAAATTAATGAACTTTTAAATATGACGTTTATGACTTTTTTCCTTACGTGCTTGAAATATTTGTCTTTGCTGAAATTCAGGGCACAGAGACTTAGGATCCCAATTATTCAGAATTACCTCAGACTTTGAGCGATACTGATTTGTGACAAAACAGAGAACTGGGCAAAAGCAGAACTTCTAGCTTCATACTGTCATAAAAAATAAAACAAAAGCGGTAATACAATGTCCTTCCCAGTGCCTTTTAAGACCTGCTTCCCTGGCTGCTCACAGACACGGACTGCCCACACCACCTGATGAGAGCCTGGGTGAGTGGCCAGCCTGAACTGTGGGGTAGACTTAGGTCCCTTGGTGGTGCCTCTCAACGTCTACCACGCGGATTTCCTTCGACCTCCAGGGAAATTTGAAAACTGATGATGTTTTGCTATGGAAAGTTCTGCTCTTGGGACTATGCCCAAGCTTTTGATAATGTTTACATCTATTGCTTAATAATTCCCAACACACATCATAAAAAACCCCCACAATTTAGGGTACTTTAGTTCACCCTACCAAAAATAAATCAATTAATTTAAAACAACAAAGGGAATTTATTTCCCACAGTAAGTTGAGGGGGAGAAACCCACAGGGCTGTTGTTCATTCCCTGGGGCCAGTTAGACGTTTTTACTCCTCTTTCCCCATAGGGGAGGCCTTTGCACTCACTCCCTTCCTTGCTCCCTGAGAGCTGATAATCTGGTTGTTCAGATTCTAGAACACTGATTGGGTCACGTTCGAGGGGACAAGGGTGCTAGGAATGAGTGGTTGTCTCCTCCTCTGCATGTGGCTGAAGCAGTAAACTGATTCAGGGCAGATCGGCCCATCTTCCTTTCTCTTCTCAGTGGGAAAGGAGCTGAGGTCTCGGCCTGTTTGGGAGGGACCCAGGGAAGCTCTCTCCCCTCCCTGTAGGGGGGCTTCTCTCATTTGCTGCCAACTAGAGGATGGCGAAAGCCTGAGAATCAGATGTGGACCTAGGAGGAAACTGAGGGCTGCCCTTCAGGCCTCAGGCTGCACCCCTTTCTCCAATTCTTTTCACTGCCATTTTGCACAGAGCAGTGGTTCTCCAACTCTAGCAAGCATCTTAATCACCAGAAGACCTTGTTAAAACACAGACTGCTGGACACCAGCCAGGATGTCTGATTCAGGAAGTCTGAAGTGAGACCTAAGAATCTGCATTTCTAATAAGTTTCCGGGTAATGCTGAAGTCGTTGGTCCGGGGACCACACTGTGAGAATCACCGGCTTAGAGTTTCAGATACAAGCCCAGTTTATGATAAAGTAGTATTTTGCTTTCTTTTACAAACTAGGTGTTTCTGGGTCCCTTGCTGAATACCATCAAAGCCTCACTCTGACTCCTAAAAAGAGTAATAAAATTATTAAATTATCCCAGTAATAGACAAGGGGTTTTATGATGTAACGATAAAGATCTCAAAGGTTTTTACCCTAAAGAGGAAGAAGTCAAAGAATCTCAAGTAGAAAGCTGCCCACATGTCCTCCACAGATGGTTAAAAAGGCGTGAGTGGCCACGAGGGAGGGCCTGGCAGACACAAGGAAGGACTTCTAAGTGGCAAGGATGATTAAGCAGGCATGGAAATACTGTCCCTGGGGGTCTCTAAAAGCAGCATCAATGACCAATCTCACTCGCATGGCTTGAACCTGGATGAAAACACACATTTCTAGAAGAGTTGCAATTAATTTGACCCTCATTCTCTTCCAGGAACTATGCTAAATGCTATATTTTATTTTATTCTTGTAACAACTCTGTAAAGTTGGTGCTAACATTATCACCATTTTACAAATAAGGAGGCAGAGACCACAAAGCCCTCTTGCTCATACACCTGGAAAGTAGCAGAACTCAGGTTCAAACCCATGTCTCTATGATTCCCTGTCCCGATTTTAGGTCATACACGAAGTTATAATTAGCTATTGGAGGTTTGTATTTTCAGATTAAAGAGTCGTTCCTGTCTCAAGAGGTCGGAAGGAAGAAAGTTCCCTGTAACTGAATGAAACATACATGATCGGCAAGCTTTGATGGGTTGTGGGTGAGCGAGGTGGGGTAGAGGATATTGTAAGCACAAAGGCCCAACCAGTGAGGAGCTGGTGAATGATATGAAGAGCCGGGTGCCTGTGGGGGGATTACACTGAAGAGGGCGGAGAGAAAGGAAACTCAGCTCACAGTCTGCCTCTTTCACAATTTTGCGTGGGGCAGATATGCGGAGTGTAGCCAATAAAAGAAACCCAGATTCAATAAGGGCTTAACCAGGATGGAAATTTATTTCTCTTTGATGAGACAGTCCAAGCTGGTAGAGCAAGTTTCCTTTGTGAAGATGTCAGGGGCCCAGACTCTTTCCATTTCATTGCTCTGCCATCCTCAATACGTGCATCTGTCTTGTGTTGTGGATGGGCTGCTCCACTTCCACTGCCCTATTCCAGCTACTGGCACCAGATCCAGAAGTTACACGTGCAACTTTCCTCTGTATATCTTCGGCTAAAACTTAGTCCTGTGGCCACGTCTGGCATCAAAAGAGGCTAGGAGGGCTTCCCTGGTGGCGCAGTGGTTGAGAGTCTGCCTGCCGATGCAGGGGATGCGGGTTCGTGCCCCGGTCCGGGAAGATCCCACATGCCGCGGAGCGGCTGGGCCCGTGAGCTATGGCCACTGAGCCTGTGCGTCCGGAGCCTGTGCTCCGCAACGGGAGAGGCCACAACAGTGAGAGGCCTGCATACCGCAAAAAAAAAAAAAGAGGCTAGGAAATGTAACTTTTGTTTGTTTGTTCATTTTGTTGTTTTTTGTGAGGAGTTGTGTGCCCAGCTGAAAATAAGGGGTTCTATTATTATGAGAGAAAGGGAAAATGGATAGTGAGAGAAATTCAGCTGTCTGCTTCCGTAGGCCCTTTCAGCGTGGCTTAGGGTCCCTTCCCTTTGTTAAAAGCAGAATATCATTACAAAATACATTTCAAGGGCTTCCCTGGTGGTGCAGTGGTTGGGAGTCCACCTGCCGATGCAGGGGACGCGGGTTCGTGCACCGGTCCGGGAAGATCCCACGTGCCGTGGAGCGGCTGGGCCCGTGAGCCATGGCCACTGAGCCTGCGCGTCCGGAGCCTGCGCTCTGCAACGGAGAGGCCACAGCAGTGAGAGGCCCGCATACCGCAAAAAAAAAAAAAATTTTAAAACCTGCTTTTTTCCACCATAACAGAGGTCACCACCAGCTACCCAGCCACCTGACCAGAAAACCTGGGATTCTCCTTTGCCGCCTCCTTGCCCGTCCTCTGACAGGAAGCAAGTTCCATGAAGGCAGAGAATGTTTGTGCTGTTTGTCATGTTCCAGCGCCCAGCAAGGGGCCAGGAGTGTCACTCTCTGCTCAAACCCTGTCATATCCCCATGTTCTCAGGATGAAGTTAGTGCTCCTTTGGTGGCACTCAGGCCCTTTATCGCCTGCCCCTGTCCAATCCTTCACGCCTCCTTTCTACAGCCTGCGGGTCCCTTCCCCGAAGCCATTCTGCGTTTTTCCCGATGCCCCATGTGCCGTGTGGCGCGCTGTTACTGTCGCCTGACCCAATCCCATTCCTCAACCAACTATTGAGGACTCAGCTCCGGTGTCACTCTCTCCAGGAAGTTTCTTGGATCCTGTTCTCATTCTAAACCTCCAGGCCCCTCTCTTCTGTTCCTGTCTCTGCTGAGCGATCCTCTATTATAGCATTCCTCATTTTTCTATCTTCTGGAGGCCTGAGACCTCCAGGTTTTGTCTCTATCCCCCCAGCACATTACACAATGTCTGCTATATCGCTTAATAAGTGTATGTCGTGTCCACTTAAAACTCCAAGAATCTAACCGTGCTCAACACTTGTGTATCATGCACCTCACAAACCAGGACCAAGCAGAGTGTGGTCAGGACAAAGCCAAACCCATTACACAGACATTTATTGAGCACCTGCTTTGTGACTGGGAATGAGAGCCAGGTGTGGAACAATCCTTTCCCACAGAGAGCTCCTAGACCCATGGGGAGGACAAGCCACACACCCGGCTAAGAGTTCTCACCTAACAGATATGTCGTGACCGCCTTCTTCTCTCCCGCGGGGAATTCGCCCTCCTGGGGCCTGGGGGTGGAGCTTGTACCAGCCTAGAGCGGTCTTCCACCCCAGCTGCCCCAGGCCACGTGGGGAAGTGGGCCAGCGAACCCACTTCAGAGAACAACTCAGGGCCCTGCGCTTCTCACACTATTTCAGATTTGCAACCTTGTCTCCTGCCTCAGTGCCACTGAGACATCTCAGGGCCTTTTATTCAGTCCCTTAACAATGGCGATTAAAGGCAAGCAAAGTGAGGCACCATCCAGCCACTGCAATGAAAGAAAATATCAGGGGCAATTTAGCTTCAAGTCTGAGAACAACACAGGCCATCAGTTTTTTGCCCCTTAGTATTTTTCAGGCACAGAATGAAAAAGTATCTCAGATCTGGAAAGAGATCCAAATCTGTCCCAACACATCTGGTTTCAAAGAAAAAGGTCACGTTATTTTTTTCCTGGTATTTGCAAACCCAAGGATCAGACACTGAGCGGCCTGGCTGCCTTTGCTTGGGTGAGGAAGAGCTCAGAAGAGAGCTCTGAGCTCTTGGATGGGGATGAAGGCCAGACGTTGCTCATCGTTTTGTCACCCAGCAGTCACCCGGAGCCTCCTTCCAGACAGCCCCCGTGTCAGGCGCTTCAGAGACAAAGGTCCATTCTGCCGTGCTTTCACCAGGCAGGGCATGACACGTGTGCAAGGTCATGTGTTATTGTAACAAAAAACTGTAGACAACTTAAGTGTCCATTGCTAACAAGCCACTTGATAAATTATGGTCCTCCCATATTATGAGATGTCAGGCAGCCATTAAAAAATATATTATCTCTAAGATATGTTGTTATGAGAAGAAAAGAAGCTTCGGAACAGTGTTAGATTTGATTATTACAGAAAAGGGATCTATCTGTCTACACACACATACACGTGGGCATATGCAGTCTTTTTTTTTTTTTTTTGGCCGTACCACGTGTGTTCCCTGACCAGGGATCAAACCTGCACCCACTGCATTGGAAGTGGGGAGTCTTCACCACTGTGCCGTCGGGAAGTCCTGCAAATATACAGTCTTAGATGCTTACTGGCTTACTGTTGATGCTCTGGGAAGGGAAACTGGAGACTTTAGGGTGAGAAGAAGACTTAATCTTCACTATATATGTTTCAATAATGTCTGAATTTTTAAAAAACAATCTTAAAAAGAATGCTCCTTCTTGAGTTAAAGAAAATGCAACATGAGTTGAATACCACTCTTGAATACCCTGCCAGGCAGTGGACGTGCGTCATCTCATTCACTCTTCACAAAACCCATGAGGAAGGTATTGTTACCTCCAAATAACAGGTGAAGTAAGACAGCAGCAGCTATGGAGAGCCAGCAAGGGCCAGCGCACCAGGCCCAGGGCCTTCAGAGCTGACTGAGCCCCAGTTCCCAGAGTAAGTCTGGGAAGTCAGGCCAGGAAGGTAATGTCTAGTGAAGGGGCCACGATCTGGCCAAGGGGACAGGACTGCTTGGGGCAGATAGCACAGGGACATCAGGGAACGCTTCTTCCTGAGGTCTGAGCCCTGAAGATTGAGGAGGATTAGCCAGGAGGAGTGGGAGCGAGGTGAAGGGTGAGTAGCACATCTGGGGGACAGAGCAGCAAAGGTCAAGAAACAGAGGCTGAGGGGAAATGGTGCCCCACAAAGGCTGCAGGTCCGGGTGTGATGAGTGGTGGAGATGAGGCTGCAGACAAAGGCTGGAGCACAGGAAGGAGGTCGTGGGTGGCCAATGCTGAAGGTGGCCAGGAGCCACTGCAAGGTTTCAACAAAGGAGGAGGGCTTGCTCCTTCCTCATCACCTTCACTCTTTTTTTTTTTTTTTTTTGCGGTACGCGGGCCTCTCACTGTTGTGGCCTCTCCCGTTGCGGAGCACAGGCTCCGGACGCGCAGGCCCAGCGGCCATGGCTCACGGGCCCAGCCGCTCCGCAGCATGTGGGATCTTCCCAGACCGGGGCACGAACCCGCGTCCCCTGCATCGGCAGGCGGACTCTCAACCACTGCGCCACCAGGGAAGCCCACCTTCACTCTCTTGTCTGTTCTTTTTAACGCCGATTACCGTCTACAAAATCCTGTTCATAGTTTACTTGTTTATTGTCTGTCTCCCTCAACTAATACATAAGCTTTGGAGAGCAAGGACCACATGTGTTCTGTGGGCTCCACCATCTCCATGCCTAGAGCAGTGCAGGGCACGTGTGGACACTTGGCATTGGATAAACGGATGGAGATTGACTGAAGGCCTGCTGTGCACCCCACACAAGCCACAGTCCTTGTCTTCCAGGAGGGAGACAAGACAGTGCACTGGGAACATCCACCTGCCCCTCCAGAGCTCCTCCCTGTCTTCTCCATCCCCGCCGCATCCTGGGAGGTGGGCCTGCAGGGGCTGCCTCACCATTGTAGAAGTTCCCTTATGCTCCGGCTTGTGGGAGAGGCCAGCCAATGGACAGCACCATCAGGAGATCAGAGAGAGCGGGCTCCCTTAAGCCTGTCTTTTATTTTCTGTATCCTGAAGCTTTGACGTCTAGGGCCTTGCAGACCTCAGAGGATGCCTTTATATGCAAATTTACCCATCCAGAGTTCTTATTCCCAGCTGCCTTCTTTATCAGCTCTCTCACTCTGGGCCACTGTCCCTCTGCCCTGGACCAGGTACCAGACAACTAGAGACAGCCTTTAAACCCCATTGTTTAAACTAGCCAATCCTAAGCTTTCTTATCCTGCCTCCCTTTTTCCTTCCAGTAGAAACCACAATAAAGGCTCTGGTCACGTTTTCTACTGTCTCCCTCTGCCTCCTGACCAATTCTGGTACCTCCCTATGGACCCCTCGCACAGTGGCATGCTACGCCTCCTGTTTCTAGGGAACTGTAAGTATAAAAACTTCTTCCTTCATGACAGTCATTGCGTGTCTGTGTGTCTTAAGGTACTAGATAAAACAAATCCTGAGTACCCTGGAAACTGGGCACAGTGAGGTCAGGGTATGTATTCCCCTGATGCCCTGCCCATGGAGGGCTGGCTGCATCCCTCAAGCGAAGGTCACAGCTCCCGTCCAGGTGGCCCTCTCCGCGTCACTCTGGCCTCCTAGGTTCTGGTAACCGCCCTCCCTTAGTGCCCCTTCGGGCAGTGGTGATCAGCTCTTACTACTCTCTGCGTTTTCCCTATACCTTGTCCACTCCTTAGTAAATAGTCCCTTTACTAAACTCCTCGAATAATCCTCATCTGTGTGTGCCATCTGCTTCCTGGCAAGACCCCAGCTGATACAGAGCACTGTACCATTGTGCCCAGCAGGTTCTTAACAGTTACTGAATGAAGATAGAATGAAATGCATCAGGGAAGAGGGGTACAAGATGCTAGAATAAACAAAGGAGGTAGAAACCCATTGTGTTAGGATCAGGGAAGTTTTCAGGCAGGAGTTGGCACTTGCATTGGGCCCGGAAGGATGAGGAAAATTTCAGCAGGCATTGGAGACTGGGGGATGAGGAAATATTTCCCAGATAGAGAAGCCAGCTCACATGGAATGGTGACAACTGGAAAAAAGCAAGGCTTGTGTGTGGAACAGCAAGAAATCCAGTTTGATGGAAGGACAGTGTTTGCGAAAGGGAGTGGTAGGTGATGCAGCTTGAGTGATGGGTTGGGAGTGAACCACGGACGGAGGTCAAGGCAGGCGAAGAAATTGGGATTTGCTGCCATTCTGCAAAAATACGGCCATGGAGACCCACCCAAGCAGGAGTGCATAGAAGGAGCATAGTTTAGGAGATGACGGGGAGCACAGAGGGCAGGGGCAGCGGAGAGAATTCTGCAGGTAGGGAGACCGGCAAGGAGGATCCGGCAGGAATCCACTCAAAAGTCAAGAGAATGAGGATGGAGAGAACAGGCGTGACAGCAGGGGTGGGAGGAAGGGGGCAAATGTGTCCACGAAGCAGGTCAGGTGAACAGTGCCCCACGTCAGGGTTCCTGGAGGTGGGTCAAAGGCAGGAGCCTCTCATTGCTGCTCTTTCCTCAGGCCCGGGTTCCATCTTCTTGGGAAGCCCTCACCTGTGTTCCACCAAAGAACAGTGAGAGAGGCTGGGGAGAGGAGCTCAAGTCCCAAAGTGATAGGAACCAGAGGTTTTGAACCAGTTCTGTTGAGTTCCCAGGATCATTGTCACCCCCATGTAGAGAGGTGGGGAGGGGTCCACTTAATTTCCTCCAAAAGTCGGGGTGAAAAGAGCCATTCTCCTAAGCACCATTTTTCTTTCTCTTCCTGATCATAACGGTGATAAGACCAGGGGCTCTGCGGTGGAAAGAGCATGGGCTCTGGAATCAGACCTGGGTCCTGGTCCCAGCAAGCTGTGTCACACTGGGCAAGTTACTTAACCTCTCTGAGCTTTGGCTTCCTCTTAAGTAACGTGGGAATACTAATACCTACCTGGCAGAGTTGTTCTGAGGGGTAAATAGACAATGCACCATATATGCTTGTATATAAGGTGAGCTTTTTGTCCCCCTGAAAACTTAGCCCTCAGAAGGAAAAAGGAACTACCTTATATTTGTGTCCCTACTAAGTCTTCCTATTATGGGGTGTGTCAGAGGCCTCTTAAAGGCCACTTCATAGCCTCTCAGACTCACTTGTTTCCAAGGTAACGCCCAGCTGTTGTGGCCACCAGCTGTGTGGCTTCACATGGGAGTAACTCATCGACAGTGTCCCACTTCCTGCTGCACCTTCTTCCTGCCCCTTCTGGGACTCCCTGCAGACACTGCCATTTTGCTGTGAGGTCCATTCAGTGCCCATGCTGAGCATCCCAGGAGGGGAGGGACGATAGCTCCCCAAGGGCGAATATTGACCCCGGGGAGACTAGGGCAGGGGTATGAATTCTTCCCTCTCATCCCACCTGAGCCAAGACACAATTATAAGGCCTCTTGGAGGGTGTCTTGAGAGATGGAACACTTGCTTGCCTTGATACCAACAAGGCTGCAGCTCAGGAATGCACCTTATACCTGCCCGTGCCCAGCACGCGGCTGCTGCCTGCGCATTCCCTGATAAAGTGGTAGCTGGAAGACTTTGCCCGAGGAATTCTTTCCCTTTAGATTATTTTGATAAAGTACTGTTTGAGAAGGACAAATTGTTCTGAAACGATGTTCTGTCAGTGCAGTTTGGAATGGTTATAAGGGTCGTTTTACACAATGGATTTTTCAAAGGAGGCAAATTTAATACAGATATAGTCATAAATCTGTATTATCTGAGGATAATACAGATTTAGTCATAAATCTAGGGATATGACCTCACAATAGCAAATACTAGATATCATTGAAAACAGGCCTTTTAAGGATCACTTTAAAAAGCAATACGAATGGGGTTATTTTATAAATATCGTAAATACACATTTAGAGAATGAATGAAAAAAACCAACTGTACTAAGTCTTATGAAAATAGATGTTTGGAGCCTAAGGTAAATTTTCATTAACAGCATATTGTATGGATTCAAAAAGCAATGTTATCTCAAAGCAACTGAGTGGGACGTAAAGTCGCCGTGTTTTGGAAAACTGTTAGATGCCTCAAAAAGTGACTTTAGTTGCGACAAATACAGTGATAGTAAAGGGAATATGAAGAACTTATGTAGGATGGTTTTATGAATATGAGATTGGGAATGTTTAAAAGCAGTATTTCTAAATTACTATAATTTTTATAATACATCTTGATAAATTAATAAATATAACAGGTAGACATTTGTCTATTTCATTTACGTTTCTAAAAGTTTATATCCTCACATTGGTCAAAACCTTTTTTTTGATCGTTAATCTTTCAAAAATGGAGCCTCATCATTCTTTTTGTGTTTGCTGTCTATTTAAACATTTGTGGTACATAAAGGGCTTGGCACAAAGGAAGAGTTAACAGATGCTAGCCCCTTTGCCTTCTTACTTCCTAATTAATGGCTCAATTCTCCTTGCTCTTTGCGGCTCAGATTCCACCAGGAGTTAGTTTGCTTCACTTTGCTTTGTTTTCTCTAACAAGGGAGCCAGACTTGGGCTAGAAAAAGCACCTGAATCTTTTTACCTGATATGTCCTGGCTGTCTTTCTACCATACAGCTGATGAGGGGTGATGGTGGGGTGCTAATTAAATTGGGATAATCTAATTTTTGCCGATGAAAATGATATATCATTTTGCCCAAGAGATATCATTCTTAGGAGACCTCACTCTGCTTGCCTTGAAGAGGCAGGACACCTGCCAATTGCAGGTCAGAGCCACACAGAAAAAAAATGTGCAGGGAAATATTTCTTATTGGGAATATTTTCTCATTACCACAGAGGCAATGGTGCTCAGTGGTGGCTAAAACCAGACGGACATTAATATGGCTGCTTTGGGTAAAGAGAATCACTGAGGGGCTTCCCTGGTGGTCCAGTGATTAAGACTTTGCCTTCCAAAGCAGGGGGTGTAGGTTCTATCCCCGGTTGGGGAGCTAAGATCCCACATGCCTCACAGCCAAAAAACCAAAACATAAAACAGAAGCAATATTGTAACAAATTCAACAAAGACTTAAAAAAAAAAATGGTCCACATCAAAAAAATCTTTAAAAATAAAAAGAATCACTGATTTTTGCCCTTCCTAATCAGGGATGCCGCTTAAGAGGGCAGTAGGTTGCTTCATTATTATAATTTATTATCGCATCCACTTGGGGACTTCAACAGCACCTTGGCTCCCTAGCAGTTTGTTACTGTAGACAGGATCCATGCATTGATGGTACCATGTTCTTAGGAGCCACAGGCAGAGAAGGTGCCATTTGGGTATCTTCTTACAGCTGGAGAAGGAAAGCAATGGGTAGATGCAAGCCCTGGGACCAGGCTCTTGAGCGGTCTCTGGGTCTCTGATCACCCAGCAGGTGAGTCCAGGGCAAGGCTCTGAAACCAGCTCCAAAAAGGAAACAGAAAAATGGCTTCTTATTAGCTGACCAGGTGACCAGGGATGGCAGAGTGGTTTGGGGTCAGGCAGGCCAGGTGTGAATTTCAGGTCCTCTACTTACTAGCTATGTAAACATGGGTGTATTAATTAATGTTTTTGCTTTCCATTTCTTTGGTTCAAAATGGGGATAACAATAGCCCCTCTCCCTTTCCCCATAAAGTTGTTGGAAGGATGAAATAAGGTAAATATGGGAAATGCTTTGCATATTGTCTGGCCCCAACTACTCCAGAGATGTGAGCTATTATTATTGAGTATATTACATTTTCTTTAAATCGCATTTGGCCACATCCTACTCATGTGTTATTAAGGAATTCCTTCTCTGAAGATACTGTTTCTCCTAAGAAAAATGTACATACAGATACCCCCCAAATTTTACAGATAATTTTAGAGAATTCAATAACCCTCTGAGTTCCAGACTGAAAAACATCGTGTGGCGTAACACAGGGCTTTACTTCTAAACATCCTAAAACATTCACAGTTTCACAAATAGAAATATTACCTCACATATGAGATTACCTTATATTCAACCATTTCCTCTGTACTTTAATCTATTTCCTTTTCAGTGGAAGACGTCAACTTGGTTAATTACCTTTAGAGCTTCAAATATCTTAATCAATAATTGGACTGTTCACAATTTGTGGGTTAAGAAGTGGAAATCTGTGCTGCAAAGTAGGCTTCAGTCCTCAAATGCACGCGCAGGGTAAAGTGTTTCTACCTTTGGGAAAACGTTGGAAATGAGAAATCCTTCCAAGTTGCTTGAATACCTGACATCCTTTTGGGGGAAAATATGGGGAATATTTTCTCAGTCTTCTGAGGTTAGATGCCCTGATTTCCTTAGAGGTCAATAGAATTCTGAGGGACACATTCTGCTGGAATTTGCCAGTTTCTGTTACTCAGTTTTCAAATATTTTATGAAAGACTCTTTCTGAATCATTGGTAATTTCAAATGCCACAGATTCTTCTAGTTGGTTTAATGAATCAAATAGGTCATGAAGAATGACTTTACTAACCAAAATGGCACCTAAGTAGAGCAGTCCAAGTCTCCATATCAATTATCGAAGCTTTGTTTTATAGTGCTGCCAGATGTGGGAGAAGTGCTGGATAAGGGTCTGAATAATGATTAATAATAATAACAACAGCAGCATTAATAGCAGCTGTTATTTACAGAGCATCTACTATTATAGCACTGGGCTAGGCACTGTGCTCATCAGTTCACATGCATTATCTGATTTAATCTTCACAACAATCCCATAAGACAGGGCTCACAGATGAGGAAAATGAGGTGCCAAGAAGAGCTTCTTTTTCAACTTCAGTGGCATCAAATCAAGAATATCCAAACTTTTCCAGAGAAAAAGCAAACCGAAGTCTTATGATTACCTACATTATGGATGGAATCGAGTGGAAAAGAAGTAGGAAGTTAGGAGAGATGGGGGAAGGAGGACTTGCTGAAAATTAAAGTTACCCACAAACGTGCTGCTGGGGAGGATTTCATCACAACTCGCCGTGGAGGAGGCCTTGAGGTGGTGGTGGCGGACTGAGGTCCACTCCAGGTCTGTTGAAGGGGGGATTCTGAAGTGTGAATTAAACATAGCCTTCTCCCTTCTGCCCTCCAGATTCTGAATCCATTGAGAAGTAAAAAGGAGTTATATAGGGAGCAGAGCATCCACTTTCTAGATAGCCAAGCTGATTGGAGAGCATGATTAGACCATTGGAAAACATAGTGGTTTGACCCCATTCCTCCAAATCAAACCTGGGGTACTGGGCACAGGAAAGCAGCATGGAGCATTAGGCCTGGCCTTACACCTGCGAGTCTAGGAGACTGTAAGACGGGCATAAGGAGGGAACCTCAAGTGTGCCTTTAACCCATTAACCTTGCCCAACAGAGGACATGCACATCCAGGGACCAATGGATGTCAAACTCTAGTCATCTCAGCAACCAGATAATCACTCTCCCCACAGGAGGAGGATTGAGAGGTTAAGAGTGGGAACAGAAGCATTATTCCAGAAGTCTGTCCTCTGGAGAATAGAATGGAGGAGGATTGAGAGGTTAAGAGAGGGACCAGAAGCATTATTCCAGAAGTCTGTCCTCTGGAGAATAGAATGGAGGGTCCCTCTCCTCTACAGAAATGTGAAGACAGGTTACTGAACCTCCTGCCTCAACCCTCATGTCACCCTGACGCCCAACAGGAACCTCTACCATAAAGCCCTATGTGCTCAATTTTCATTCGCTTTTCTCTAATGGATGCCACATATCGCAGGAATCCAAGATGTAGACTCAAATAGAAATAGATAAAACAATAACAGGAGCATAAAGAAACAAAGTGCTTCAGGCAGACTCTCCACGACCAATGAAAGAATAAACTGCTACTCATATGCTGCTCGGGTGTGGACGTATGAAAATTGTATGTAAAAACACATAAAGCATATAGTTCTAAGTCTATCGATGACGTGGACTATGGTGATGATTTGTAAGATACAACACCAGATGCATGATCCATGAAACAAACAGTCGATTATTATGAAGTTAACCTTATGGGAGTTCCCTTGTATGTTATTTGTCATTTTTCCCTTGCTGCTTTTAATATTTTTTCTTTGTCTTTAATTTTTGTTCATTTGATTACTATATGTCTTGGCATGTTCCTCCTTGGGTTTACCCTGCCTGGGACTCTCTGCACTTCCTGGACTTGGGTGACTATTTCCTTTCCCATGTTAAAGAAATTTTCAACTATAATCTCTTCAAATATTTTCTCAGGTCCTTTTTCTCACTCTTCTCCTACTGGGACCCCTGTAATGCAAATAATGGTACATTTAATGTTGTTCCAGAGGCCTCTTAGACTGTCTTCATTTCTTTTCATTCTTTTTTCTTTATTCTGTTCCATGTCAGTGATTTTCACCATTCTGTCTTCCAGGTCACTTATCCGTTCTTCTGCCTCAATTATTCTGCCATTGATTCCTTCTAGTGTATTTTTCATTTCAGTTATTGTATTGTTCATCTCTGTTTGTTTGTTCTTTAGTTCTTCTAGGTCTTTGTTAAACATTTCTTGCACCTTCTCAATCCTTACCTCCATTCTTGTTCCGAGATCCTGATTCATCTTCACTATCATGATTCTGAATTTTTTTTCCAGAAGGTTGCCTATCTCCACTTCACTTAGTTGTTTTTCTAGGGTTTTATCTTGTTCCTTCATCTGGGACATCTACCTCTGCCGTTTAATTTTTTCTAAATTTCTGTGATTGTGGTTTCCGTTCTGCAGGCTGCAAGATTGTAATTCTTGCTTCTGCTGTCTGCCCTCTTGTGAATGAGGCTATCTACGAGACTTGTGCAAGCTTCCTGATGGGAGGGACCGGTGGTGGGTGGAGGAAGGTCTTGTCCCTCTGGTGGGCAGGGCCATGCTCAGGAAAACCTGCTTGTCTGCTGATGGGTGGGGCTGTGTTCCCACCTTGTCGGTGGTTTAGCCTGAGGTGACCCAGCACTGGAGCTTACAGACTGTTTGGTGGGGCTAATGGTAGCCTCTGGGAGCGCTCACGCCAATGGGTACTTCCCAGAACTGCTGCTGCCAGTGTCCTTGTCCCCACAGTGAGCCCAGCCACCCCCTGCCTCCACAGTAGACCCTCCAATACCAGCAGGTAGGTCTAGCCCAGTCACTTATTGGGTCACTGCTTTTTTCCCCTGGGTCCTGGTGCACATGAGATTTTGTGTGTGCTCTCCAAGAGTGGAGTCTCTGTTTCCCCCAGTCCTGTGATCAAACCCCACTGACCTTCAAACTTAGATTCTCTGGGGACTCTTCCTCCCATTGCTGGACCCTCAGGCTGGGAAGCCTGATGTGGGGTCAGAATTTTCACCCCTGTGGGATACTTCTGTGATATAATTGTTTTCCAGTTTGTGGGTCGCCCACCCAGTGGGTATGGGATTTGAGCTTATCACAATTGTGCCCCTCCTACCGTCTCGCTGTGGCTTCCTCTTTATCTTTGCATATAGGGTATACTGTTTTGGTAGGTTCCAGCATTTTATTGTCAATGGTTGTTCAGCAGTTAGTTGTGATTTTGGTGTTCTCATAAGAAGGGGGCAAGCTCGTGTCCTTCTATTCAGCCATCTTGAGCTAATCTCCCACTAACATTTGACAGAGACTCAAAGGCAGACAGAGGAGTGGGATAGCTTTACAGGTGTAAAAAAAGGGGGAGGCTTCAGGTATGTCCTGATTGGAGGCTGTTGGCATGGGGAAGCTCCAGAGGGCTAACTAGAAATGGGGCATCCTAGGTGACTGGTTAGGGGATGTATTTGGCTTTCTCTGGTTGGTCCTAAGTTGGAAGCTGTCAGTAATAAATCAAGTCCTGGCAGATTGTTACAGAAGTTATTGTTTAACTTCCTGGCTTGTCACTGGAGATAGCAATCTGGCTTCCTCAAGTCTGACTTATACCAGGCTGGTTTCCTGGGTTGCTTATTGCAGATAAAGAGGTTGGTTTCCTGGGCAGGTTACTGTAGATTGTGGGTCAAAGTTCTTTTTTTTTTGCGGTACGCGGGCCTGTCACTGTTGTGGCCTCTCCCGTTGCGGAGCACAGGCTCCGGACGCGCAGGCTCCGGACTCAGCAGCCATGGCTCACGGGCCCAGCCGCTCCGTGGCCTGTGGGATCTTCCCAGACCGGGGCACAAACCCATGTCCCCTGCATCGGCAGGCGGACTCTCAACCACTGCGCCACCAGGAAATGTTGCACAACATTGTGAATGTACTAAATGCTACTGAACCGTATACTTCAAAAAGTTTAATTTCATATTATGTGAATTCTGCCTCAATTTTAAAAAGTGGGGGCATATAATTAAACCAAAATAAAACCTATAGTGAGCATCCTACGTCTTTCTAAGAGGATTCATTGCTGGGATTCAGACATGTCCAGGCCTGCCTAGAAATTATGAGCTGGGCTGCCTGAGGGACAGAGGTCCGCCTGAGAAAGGATCTGCTCCTACAGGAAGAGAAAAAGGCAAGCTTGATCCAGTAGGGCATGGGGGAGGGTGATTCAAAAAATTAAGTGTTTCCGGCCCTCACCTTTCCCTGATGTAACTGCATGTCCCCTGTATTCTAGGCCACCTGGGTTGCCCTTTCCTTTAGTATCAGGCCCCAGCTCTGTCTTGACAGTAGGATACACTCCCAAATAGTGCGAATAGCTCCAAGGGGTAGGGCTGCTAACACAGCCTGACAGGGTGCTCTCATCCCTTGTACCAAAGTTCTGCTCTGGTTTCTTCTCACACTGCCTCTGACCAATCTACTACCTCTCCACGCCACATTAGCTTCTTCCCAGCATATGTTCTTGTTGCTTGCTGGAGGCTTTTGTAATGATGGGATTGCTACCGGACGGGGAACCCCTTCCAGGGCCCGAGAGGGCTCCTGTCTAACACTCGGAAATGAATTGTCCGAGGAAACACACATACTGACAAAGCAAAAGACTTTATTGGGAAGGGGCACCAGGGCAGAGAGCAGCAGGGTAGGGGAACCCAGGGGAACTGCTCTGCCACATGGCTCACAGTCTCAGGTTTTAAGGTAATGGGGTTAGCTTTCTGGGTTGTCTCTGGCCAATCATCTTGCTTGTGCCCATATTTGGTCTGACTCAGGTCCTTCCTGGTGGTGCCCACATCTCTCAGCCGAGATGGATTCAAGTGTGAAGATTTCTGGGAGGTTGGCCAGACATGTTATGGGCTGGTGTCTCCTCCCTACTTTTGCCCCTCGCGAATTCTTCCAGCTGGCTGTAGCTTGTCAGTTCCGTGTTCCTTATTGGGACTTCCTGTTGTGATATAACTCAGGGCAAGCAGTTATTATCCTGCCTGGCCAGGGTGGGCGGTTTCAGTCAATTACATCATTAAACAAGGAACCTGGCTGGGCACCAGGCATCACTTTCCCTAAAGTCCTGGGTCAAATCTACCCAGGCCAGTCTCATGGCAGAGGCCTCCTTCTGGCCCTGACCATCATCATGCAGCTGGAGCCTATTCCCTCAGTACAGAGGTCTATTTCCAATTTTCTCTCTCCTTGAAGTCTAGAAACATTTTCACTCCTCCCCCATCTCTTTTCTCCTGGACTGGCCCAGACAAAACCAAACGTCAGAGATCATCAAAGCCAGGATAAGCTACTAGTAAAAGCAGGACATTATTTCAGAGAGGGAAACATTACACAAACTTTAAAAAGAACTCAACCTAATTAGCAATCAGAGAAATACTAAATACAACCTGCACTTTATACACACCAGATTGACAAAAACGAGAAAGACTAACAATACCAGCTGTTGGCAAGGAAGTGGAGCACTCTGACTGTCAGAGTGAAATGCAGTAACGAGGGACAGTGTCCAGCAAGAGCACATGCTCAGTGTCACTGGCCTCACTAGCCCTGCGTCCTTTCACTTCATAAAGGCAGAACAAATCCTCTTTGCATCAACAGAAACATTCCAGACCAAGGTCTGGCCTCCCCTCCACGTAACCTCTCTGCCAAAGCAAAGTCTCCGTAGGATGGCTCCGCCCTCATCCCTTCAGGCGACTGGCACAAGAGGCAGGCCTGGGGTTCTTCCTGCCTCTGCTCCTCCTCGGGGCTCCCAGTGAGCCAGGCTGGGACCTGGGACCTGGGGCCCTTTGCTGCACTGCTTTGCACCTGGACAACCGTCTCCTCAAGTAACAGAATACAAAGAAACTATAAGGGACTAAAAATAACGGCACACATGTGCAGCTGGGGCAAATTATGAACAATAAGATACAAAAAAGGCCAAAGTCCAACTGCCATTTCTGAGGTGCTGGGATTAAAAGCAGGGTATTACCCATGATCCCTGCACACAGCACCACCAAAGGGGTGAGCAGACCATCTAAGCCAGCTCTCCAGCGGACCCCCACCCCCACCCCATTTAAGGAACCAGCTCATTCTTCCCCCACCACCCGGGGATCAAGCATGGGCACCTGTTACTTTGTTCTCTCTCCCTTGTGCTGAAGCATGAGTCCCAGTAAAGCCTTGCCTGAATTTCTCTTCTGGCCTCTTATCAATTTCTGTTGATTAAAGAGTCCAAGGACGCAGCGTTCCTACCCTGGGTCAGTGTCACAAAGGTGGATGAAAGGATTTCCAGCTCCTGCAGTGCCCTCCTTCCCCTGGGCCTTGACGTTTTAGGGCTGGCATGCTTCGTGCCGGGGTCAGCAGCACCTTTGGCCCTGGGCACAGCAGGGTCACCAGCGAAAATGGAAAGATTTAGCGGGGCTCCAACATCAAAGGGGCGTCAGCACCAGTGTGGGAGGCAGGGGCCACTTGTGTCCTGACACCGTGCCTGTGACGGCTTTCAAGTGGCCCTGGGCTACGTCTCTGCAGGGAGCAGAGTGGGAGCACAGACATGCAGACGCCTTGGGTAGATGAGGGCATCCTCCTCGGCGCTCCAGGAAGCTGGAGTAAAGGCCCTTCCACAGAGAGAAATAAAGGCTAGGACCAGCTGGTGATGAAGGATGGTACATATTGGTTCTCCAATTTGATACCCTGCTGGCCTGGCTGGAAACCAACAACAAAATGCTAGTAAATCAGGTAATCCTCTGGTGCCAATTCTGTAGAATGCTTCTCAAAGGGAGGTCTTCAAACTATTAGCATCAGGACTTCCCTGGTGGTCCAGGGGTTGAGATTCTGCCCTTTCAATGCACGGGGCACGGGTTCAATCCCTGGCTGGGGACCTAAGATCCTGCCTGGTGCAGACAAAAAAAAAAAAAAAAAAACTATTCACATTAGCATCAGGTGCAAATTTGTTTAGATCTGGATGCTCAGGTCCTACCCTAGGCCTCCTGAATAAGAGCTGAGGAACCTACACTTTAAGGAATTCCTCAGGGGACTCATGTTTCCCCGCCATCAGGGGATTCAGGAGCCTCTCTGCGAAGACAGCTGAGCCTCGAGGACACCTGGGCTCCGCCTCCTCCTATTAGCTCAGTCTCTTCACTAATGATCAGGGAGCCCCACACATCCAAGGGACTCAAGGATTGTCCTCCAGGCGCATTCCATCTGCAGAACGCAAACTCCTCGTGCCAGAATTCCTTTAAGAGGCTTTGTTTTGTAGAATGTCTGGACAGTGTCCTTCAAGGAGATGTTCATATTCCTAACGGGTTGTCAACATCATTTTTGGCTTTAATTGTGATTTTGTGAAACATGAGATTTGGGACGCGTCCTAACACAGTTTAGTCTGTTATATCCCGAAAGCCGCTTGGGATTTGTTCCCTTAATGTACGTATCACATAAAGGAAGGCGGGGGCAGGGGGCTGTGTGCAGAGCTTCAGGTGCCTTCACCCCCTGCCCTCGCCTCACAGAGGTGGGCTCCAGGTCAGCTTGCCCTTTAGTGTACCGGGTTGCCTGAACTTTTTCCCATGGGTACGCTCTGTATCTTCTTCTTCCCTCATTTCCCCCCCTCCAGCTTTTACTCTGGAGTCTGTAAAGGTAATAACGCCAAAGCCAGACCAAAAGCAGGATTTTACACATTGACTTGAATCTCTTGTTACTCACAGTTTGGAATTGTTACTTAGTTACCAGAAGAGTCTGGCTTGGACTCCAAGAAAATTAGTCTGACGCTAAAAACTTAAAAATGCCAGATGTGCTCCAATGTTTAGACAGGCTTGGCAGATGAAAAGTTCCAGAACTGGAAAATGGTACAAGCATGAAACCCACTCAAAATTCACAGACCTCTGCATTTACGCATTTTCCCCTCTTTTTTCTCCTCCTGGTCAATTAATTGCGTATGGGTGGGCCGCAAATCCGTGCTCGGACAAACATTCCTTCACCTGCAACAAATGATTTATCGTGGCTTTTCCCAGAGGCAGTCTACATTTCTGTGAACTTAAAAAAGCAGTGGGGCTTCCCTGGTGGCGCAGTGGTTGAGAGTCCGCCTGCCGATGCTGGGGACATGGGTTCGTGTCCCGGTCCGGGAAGATCCCACATGCCGCAGAGCGGCTGGGCCCGTGAGCCATGGCCGCTAAGCCTGCACGTCCGGAGCCTGTGCTCCACAACGGGAGAGGCCACAACAATGAGAGACCCACGTATAGCATAAAAAAAAAAAAAAAAAAAGTGGGAATTACAATAGAGCCAACCTCAAAGGGCTCAGTGTTTTATAATATACATTTAAAACTGTGTAACTATTAACATAAAATGTGTTTATACACATACAGCCAAAAATCATGTGGTAAAATGCCGGTTGGTATTGTGTTGTATTTGGGGTACATCACTATTACATACAATTAAGAAAAGGAAGGAAATGTGCTCAGTACAAGTCTGTCCCGAGCCCTTAGGAAGAGGGCAGTGTTACGTTCATGCGACTGATCAGTGGCTCCAGAAGGACTAGCCTCGCCCAAGGCTGGCAAGAGCAGAGATGTTCACGTTATCTCCATGAGCCCACAGGTCTTCCCATCTGTGTAGCACCTGCCCATTCCAGGAACTGTAAGATATTACAAAATCATTCAAAATGTCTCTGCCGGAAGTTTAGGCTGAAAATTCGTCTTGGGAGAAGATGGATTGTGAGGAATCAGTTTCTTTTCTTAACTATTAATTCTGCTTTTACTCCAAACTCCATCAAATCTAAAAAGTCTTTGGTCAACCTTTTAAGGCTTTGCTAATATCATAATGATGAGAGAGAGTTATCAGGCTTCCAAAAATCTAAGCATGAAGTACTAAAAGGGAAATCTGGACTCTCAGTCACAGGGGAAGAATATTTTGTGGCTTCTAAATTTAAGCATTTTAAAGGTGCTGAAGGTATCAAATGTTATACCTCTACGAGCCGAACAGAATTTAACAATTTTTTCACCTTCATAAACGTGTGTGTAAGGTAAGAAATATATCTTTAAGAACTACTGATAATATTTTTTGAGAAATTTTTAGATATATTTGAAAAATGTCCAAAGCAAAGAAAAGCAGAGACATTTGGATAAAAAGAATGATAAGAGCATCAATGAGAACTGAAAAAGGTGACAGTATGCCTCACACAGCTCTCTTCTAGTTTCCCACAGCTCTGGTGAGTTCTATAGTGGAATATTAGGTCTGAGCTAAACCAGAGGCTGAAGGCCAAGGTCTGTACTTCCTAGTTCTGTCTCTGCTGTTTACCTCCTGCAGAACTCTGTGCACTATCTCATAGGAAAATAGAAATAAAGGCTTAAATGAGCTAGTTACAAAGCAGGTTTAAATAATAAAAATAATTATGATGCAGAGATAATACTCATATATCTACACACATGAAGAGTTGTAAACATGCGATCTTTGTGCTAAAAGAGACTTCAGTCCAGTCTCTTGTTTAACAGAGGAGGAAACCAAAGCACAGAAAGGTCAAGTGAGTTGCCCAAGGTCACACAGTAAATTAGTGCTGTTGGAGATTAGAACATAGGTCTCCTGATGCCATTCCAGGATGCTTTGCCCTCTAGTACCTGGACTGCAACGTACGTGGCACAGCTAGGTCAATGTCAAGTCTGAAAATGGAAAATAAATAGATATGGTTGAAGAATAATTATTTGTATAAATTCTTATGAAAAGTAGGGAGAGATCATTTTTTTCCTCTCCTTGATAAGGGTAGAAGGGCAAGGAAATTAGTATAGATTTTAAAGGTTAAATGATAGCAAAAATAATAATAGATATTAAATAGTATGTAATTTAGTAATAATAATAGTAGTTAATAAAACACACTAAATATCATGGTGCCAGGCCCTGTGCTTATCACTTCACTGTTTCCTCGTGACACCCCTGTGAGATTGAAACTATTCTTATCTCTATTTCAGCAAAGAGAAAACAGTTTTATGAAAATTTTCCAGTGAAGTGGTGGGTGGTTGGATGAGCTCAATTTTATAACCTCACTTTAATGGACACTGACAGGTGGGAGGCCATTCCAAGAACAGAAGCCAGGGATTTAAAACCTGTCACGGCAGAGGGAGCTGAAGGACCCCTTTTTGAATGTTCCTGCTAAGTTAAATGCATTTATACACTCATTTAATCCTCTCAGCAACCGTAAGGCCTCGTTACTAAGGTTTTATTGGCTCCTTTTTATAGATGTAGAAACTAAGCAAAGAGAGATCAAGTACCTTGATGGAGGTGGAGACAGGATTCGAACTTATTTCTGTTTACTTTTGATTTCATGCTTCTGACCACCATGCTCTGCTTGCTCCTGAGCATCAATTCTTTCATCCGTAAAGCAGAGTTTATAACACCCATCATAAGATTTGAGAGAGGATTATACCGCACAGTGCCAAGTAAGTGAAGGAGCGATAGCTATTAGCTGCTATGGGAACACTATTTTTGTGGAGATGAGGTGGGAAAGGAAGCTTTGCTGGAAGCGTAGAACTTAGAACTTGGAGTTTTCCTAGGAATGTGGGCTAATTGTGTTTTTCTCAATTCTTAATGCTAAAATTCTCCATACCTCCTTGCAGTTTTCCTTCTGCATACATTACTGAAATACGTATGAAACTCCAAGATGCAAATTCAGCTTTCTTATGAAAACCGTTACCAGTGAAAACACTTTATCAGACTGATGAAGAGGAGAGTTAAAATCAAAACAGCAGGCTACTCCCAAAGGGCTGTTCCTGTCGACCCTGGGGCTCTGAAAGAAAATAATTAAAGCGGGGCCTGTGCAAGGTTCCCACAGAGACTTATGAACAGAAACTTAAATACCTCAGCGATCCTGCCTCTGTTTAATCACTCCGTTGTCAGTGACCTCCACAGTGGAAAATCTGAGGGGGGAGTGTTCTGAGTGCTCAAAGTAGCAGAGACACCAAGGCAAGAAAGTGAGAAGCCTCACTCTTGCAGAGGCACTTGGACACTTGTACACACATCAGAAGTAACAGTTCTTGAATTGAATTAAAAGGTCAAGCTGTGAGGGACCGAGACCTGACCGGCCACAAATATTGTAATACGTTGTCTGTCCCTATTAGCGTTTCTTGTCTCAATCTGGACCACAGATTCTTCCGCCACTCATATATATACTCAGACACATGCTTAACTTTCCAAAACAGAACAGTTTGCCAAAACAGAACTCCAGAACATTTCTTGTTTAAAACAGTATTCATTTCTTAGAATTGCTACTAATCAAAGCCAATGGTGACTTAATGTCTTAAAACTGCCACAGTGAGATGTTTCTGAATTCAGTCTATAGGGCATTCACAGTGTGGAAAACAGAAAGCCTTCAACTCCAACCCAGATTGTCACAGTACAGGTAGTTTGTTTTCATTCAGAGAACTGACCTTAAGCTTCGTAGTATCAAATCCTTTCTATTTTTCCCCCCGTTTTTCTATTTTTCAAAATTTGTTCCAGATAATGCTTACATGATAACCAGTATAAATAACCAGTCACCCAGCTGAAGGACTTCCCACAAGGGAATGTGGAAATAAGGGTACAGGGACACTGCTTGCTTGCTTTTCTGAAATGATTTTACAGATGTACCTAAATCCAGCTTTTGTGCTCAAAGACAAGACACACGCACAGCGCTCACCCACAGCGAAATTCACCGACCCATCCAAGTAAGTTCCCAGTAAGGCTGAGATCCTTACTGTGAAGAAAAGGGAGACAAGGGAAGGACTTAGGTCAGCTCCCTCAGATATCCCCAGAAGCCAACTTCTTCAGCTTTGGCCAAGTGGATGCACAGTCAGCTCTCCCTATCCACAGATGCTGAACCCATAGATCCAGAGCGCTCACTGTACGATACCATTTGTATAAGAGACTTGAGCATGGTGGGGCCCTGGAACCAATCCTCCACGAATACTGGGGATGAGTGTAGTTATGTGGTCATCTTAAATCCTTTCACAGATGTTTAGTGTAAAGTGGTTATCAATTTCCTCTGGAGACCAACTGGCACATAGAGTCTCTGGGACTCAAACTGGCGCACTGGTAAAAGAAGTCCTCATGAAAATGGATGGGCAGCAATTCCACTCCTAGCTACACACTGGAAGACTTGACCACAGGGACTCAAACACACACTTGTACACAAACGATCATAGCAGCCTTAATCACAATAGCCGAAACGTTGAAACAACTCAAATGCCCATCAGATGATGACTAGACAATCAAAATGTGCCAGACACAAAATGTCACACATATTGTATGATTCTATTTATATGAAATATCCAGAATATGGTAAGTCCATAGAGACAGGAAGCAGATTAATGATAGCCAGGGCCTGGGCAGGGGGCGGGTACTGGGAACTAACTGCTTAATGGGTATAAAATTTCCTTTTAGGGTGACGAAAATTATTTGGAACTAGGCAGAAGTGATCGTTGCACAACATGTGAATGTACTAAATGCCACTGAATTGTACACTTTAAAACAGTTAATTTTGTGTGATGTGAATTTTAGCTCAATTTTTTTTAAAAAAGGCCAGGGAATGAGATACAGATCCCACCAGAGAGGAAGAAACTTTGCTGTTACTACTTGTCCTTTGTCCCCAGCCCAGAGCCTCTCTGCCCCGATCAATGATCTCAGTAGTTGGTATGGGTATGCAGCACTGTTACCGAACCAGTTTTGTTTTAACCTACACAGCGCAAGCAAAAACACAGCAAAGAGAGGGTTTATTGGCAAGGTGGCCAAGTCGGGAGACAGGAGAACAAGTCTTAGATCTGCCTCCGCAAAGGCAAGGGGCTTGGGTATTTATGGGATGAAGAATACAGAAGCAGGGGGAGCATAGGGAAAGGTAATTGGAAAAAGGTACAGTAATCGTCATTCTGCGTGGGTGTAACTAAGCTATAGACCTCTGCACATTCAAAAGTGGAGACCCTTAACACCATCTGAGGGTGGAGTTTTCAGTCCTCTGACATCAAAAGGTCACCCGGTGGACAGTTGTGTATGCCCAGTTGGAGGGTTGGTGGTCCTAACCAGTCTTAACTAGCTCTGCCTGAACTAGGCACAGCTAACTCCAAGTTCCTGGAAAACAGTTCAGGCAAACATTTATCGCTTAGGCTATGCTCCACTTGGAGAACCCGCAAGTCTTAAAAAGCCTTGATTAGCGAAGGCAGGTGAAATGGATTTGACTAATGATTACCCTTGGTTTCAACTGCACTGGAAGTTGAGAAATCTCCTTGCTACTGCTTGTTCAGCCCATCAGTGTGCTTCCAGTCAGCTGCCAACCTAGCCTCGCGCTCGCCTTTCACATCTGGAGATGGCTTCTGCCCTTCGTTGCTCTTCTCAGGGAGGGTTTGCCACTACCCATTAGACCATAACGGGTGAGGCCTTGGAATGCTGCCTTTACCTGAGGGCCACGTGCTCATCCTCACTTTGCCCCGGAACTTCAGGGGACCAGGGAGTTAAAGGACATGGGAGGATTTTAATGTGTCCTTCTTGTTGCCAGAGGTGTCTGACCTATATACAGGTGGTTTTCCTGAACCAAGAAAACACTGTCAGATTCGAGGATATGAAAATTAGATTGTTGTCTTAGCCTGGGTCACCCAGAAAGCAGGGCCTGAGACAAATGCACATGTGCAGGTCGGTTATCACTTGGGAACTGATCCCAGGGAGGAGTGAAGAAGGGCGGAGTGGAACTAGGAACCAGGGAAGAGGGAAAGCCAACGTAAGCACGCGTTATCAAGTTGGCCCCTGCAACAGGTGACTACTGCTTGATCTTGCCTGAACTTTCTGAGGAGCCTCCTGCAATGTGTCATCTCGGAGCTACCAGCCCCAATTACAATAGGGGGAAATATTTGTGCATTGATACCTGTCCCCGTTTGATGAAGGGCGGCTCCATCATGCTCGCATTTCTGAACTGCACACTCATGAGTGTCCTGCAGGTCACTGTAGGATCTCACACGCTGGCATCAGAGAAACCCAGGCAGGAAAGGACAAGTGTGTTTGCAGTATTAGTCTGCTTGGAGCCCTGTCTGGAAGCTGTTTGAGTAGTGGCAGCTGGAGCAAGGTGTGGGGCTCATGGGATCTGCACTGGCACGAGGTATAAGCGCTGCAGAGGTATCGGGAGAGCGTTAGACTTAAAGAAACAAACATCTGGAACGCCCGCCACAGCATCTGTGAATGGCTGGCGTACTCTGGCATGTGTTTCTGCAGTTCTTCATATCCACCCACCGGACAGCCATCACCAGATAAGCTCTGCCTGAAACCTCCCTTCAAGCCTCAGGTATTGACTGAGCACCTCTGTGACAGGCAGTGTGCTAGGAGCTGGGCATGCAGCAGTGAGTAAGACCACAGCATCCTTGCTCTTAAGAAGCTTATATTCTAGTGGACAGAGACAGACAATATAAACTACAAAATATCAGAGAAGTAAGTTCAGGAAACTGAAAATAGGGTGGTGCGATGGGGCTTGAATGGCCAGCTTACCTTGTTACTTTGAAAGGTCAGACAGGTGGGTAGTTTGGCTTCTGGTTCCTGTTTCCAATAGCTCTGTGACTCAGTCACATTTTTTAAAAAATCCATTTCAATCACTTAGTCAGACACAGGTGCACAATTTTAAGGTCTAACATTTTAAAACAATTTCATGATTCATAAGATCTTATGACACATAACTAATACCAACAGTGTCTTCTTAGGCAAAATGTGAGAGTCATTCTTAATTTATTGTTCTCCCTTGTATACCACACACACATACACACACACACACACACACACGTGTCACGTCAGCTGTACTTCCTGACACTTCTCAAACCCACTCTCCCTTTACATCCTCTCCATCCCCATAGCATGTGTGGTCCAGGCCTTCACCACCTCTTGTCCAGGCTCTGTGGCAGCTTCCTGATGACTGTCCAAGTTTTGCTTTGCTCTGCAGCCCCATTGTCTGGTATCTAGAAGAATCTTCCTCTTTTTAACTTTTTTCCTTTTTTTAACTTTTACCCATCGGTCCTGGTTATGCCCTCTGGAGTTTCAGTGAATAACTACACGCATTTAACCACACAACTGCCCTCCCAATGAATGAATAGAAGGACACAACACTCCCCACTTGTCTTCTCTCCAGCCTGCATCTCCCCTGTTCCTCACCTTTCTCATTGCATCATCACTTCCTGACCCTTCTTCCTCCTGGTGACCCATATCTGAACGTACTTTGATTTATTGTTGTTTTTAAAATGTACTAAAGTGTGGTCTGAACAAAGCACAGTGGTTCTATTTCCTCTTTTGAACTAATTCTCTGTTTTAAAAATATATATTATAGAGTGCCTCTCTGAGTTTTGACAAATAAATACGCCTGTGTAGCCACCAGTCCGGTCAAGGTAGAGAATGTTCCCATCACTCAAGAAAGCTTTCTCTCGCCCTTTTTTAGCCCACACCTACCAACAGTAGCAACCACTATTCTGATTTCTCCCCCTGTAGATTAGTTCTGCTTATACAAGAATTCCACATAAATAGAATCACAAAGAACGTACTCTTCTGTGACTGGCTTCTTTCAGTCAACATGATGTAATTGAGATTCATCCCTGTTGTTGCATGTGTTGGTAGTTTGTTCCTTCCTGTTGTTGAGTAGTATTGCCTTGAATGGATATGCCACAGTTGTTTATCCATTCTCCTGTTGATGGTCATCTGGGCTGTTTTCAGTTTGGGGCTATAATGAATATAGTTTCTATACACAAGCTGTTTTGTTGACATTTGTTTTTATTTATCTTTTTTTTTTTTTTTTTTTTTTGCGGTACGCGGACCTCTCACTGAGTGGCCTCTCCCGTTGTGGAGCACAGGCTCCGGACGCGCAGGCTCAGCCGCCATGGCTCACGGGCCCAGCCGCTCCGCGGCATGTGGGATCTTCCCGGACCGGACCGGGGCACGAACCCACATCCCCTGCATCGGCAGGCGGACTCTCAACCACTGCGCCACCAGGGAAGCCCTGGGACCTGCCTTCTTAACTGAGTCAGTGAATTCGGGGGGTCATTGACCTCGGCAACATCCCAGCCACACCTTGCTCTTTGCTGACCCCGTGGAAGTGCTATCCTAGCCTACTTTTACCGTAAACTGAATGCTCTGTTAGCCCCACTTCACAAATTAGATAATTTAGGTTCAGAGACACAAGAACATAAAACAGTAAATCACAGTGTCAAGAATCAAATCCAGTCTCCTGCCTCCAAAACCAGTAACGTCTCATAGGCTGTCTCATTGCCTTTCTAGGTACGTAGTCCCCTGTCCAAGCAACGTGCCATCAGAGGTGGGAGGGCTGTCAGAGCAAAGTTGTTCAAGGCCCTTCAAAGTACTAGTTTAATTATAATTGTAATCATAATTCTGCCCAATGACTGGGAATATAATATCAACCTCTAAGAGAGAGAGACAGACAGACAGAGAGAGAGAGAGAAAGAGAGAGAAAAAAAAGTAGAAAGTGTTGTATTACTAACAACATAACTCACAACCTGTCCACTTTTTATTTTTTAAGATTTATTTATTATTTATTTACTTATTTTATTTATTTTTGGCTGCATCAGGTCCTAGCTGCAGCATGTGGGCTCTTGGTTGTGGTGCACGGGCTTCTCTCTAGTTGTGGTGTGCAGGTTTTCTCTTCTCTAGTTGTGGCGCACAGGCTTCAGGGCGCATGGGCTCTGTAGTTGTGGCACTTGGGTTCCAGAGCGCATGGGCTCTGTAGTTGGTGGCATGCAGGCTCTCTAGTTGAGACGTGTGAGCTCAGTAGTTGTAGCACACAGGCTTAGCTGCCCCGCAGCATGTGGGATCTTAGTTCACTGATCAGGGATTGAACCCGCATCCCCTGCATTGTAAAGCAGATTCTTTACCACTGGGCCACCAGGGAAGTCCCCTGATTCATTCTTACCAGCAAGAATTGTGCCACTAAGTTGGCCTCTATTCCCATTATCTGATAAAGATGAAAGCCCATCTCCAAGATGAGATATCTTGGAAAAGAAATAGAACCACAAAACTCTGGTTTGCTGGAAGTAAACCAGATAGAACCTGACTTTTGCTGCTTTGCCCAGTTCACTGAATTTATAAAACAAAAATAAAAGTTAAGCCTTAGAAGGAAGGAGGGAGGAAATACAAAGAGAGAAAAGATTCAAAGCTGCATCTGTGAGTCTCCCCTAAGCTTCCCTAAATTTTTTCCTAAACGAAGAAGAACCATGAAGGGTTTATTTGTGTATTAATCAGAATTCTTTCAGTTGCAAGTAACAGAAACCCAACTCCAGCAGTTTAAGGGAAAAAATAAATGGATATTGGTAGGCTCACAAGACTGGTAAGAGTAGATAGCGTCAGGTATGGCTGCATCTAGTTAAGGCAGCAATTCTCAAAGTGTGGTCTGGGGATCTTGGAGAGTCACTGAGACCCTTTGAGATCTGCAAGGTCAAAACCATTTTCATAACAATA
Source organism: Globicephala melas (assembly GCF_963455315.2). NCBI lineage: Eukaryota > Metazoa > Chordata > Mammalia > Artiodactyla > Delphinidae > Globicephala > Globicephala melas. The sequence continues at coordinate 38,055,818 of NC_083330.1, read as the reverse complement.
CTATGATATAGTCTTAGTCCCTTCCACTGTCAGCACCTTGAGGCAATAGGGTTATTTTTCTCTCGCTGGGGAGGAGAGAGGATCCAATTTCATTTTCTAATTAGAGTTTGAGTCCAAGTCACCGTCCTTTTTCCACTTGTTCTCTCACAAGTGTACAGTGGAGTTTTCCAGGGGTTACGTGACATGTGATATCAAGCAGATAGAATGCAGAAGTAGACAGTAGAGTCCAACTGCTCTTCTAGTAAACTGACCATTAAGGAGATTTTCAAATATGTAAAACAATGTCATGCTTCTCAGCAATTTTTTTGTTTGAGAAAATGTAATTATTTTTCATAAAAATACATTAGTTATTTTAACCAGTAATGGATTTATTGTTACTTTTAAATGAATTAATATTTTAATGTTCTTTTCTAATTTTCAAATACAGTAAATATTGATAAATATAATACACATAAATAAAATTTCTTTGGAGTCCTCAATAAAAAAAAAAAAAAAAAATCAAGCCTTTCTTCCATGTCTAGCAATCTATTTCTGTGAGTCTGTCTTTATGCCCCGAACCTCTGGATGGCAGAGTTCCAGGCCATCATTCTGCTGTTTTGACAGCTTTTCAGTTGTGCCCCCACGTACTGGAAAGCTGGCGAGCTACGCGCAGTGGCTTGGTCTTAGAACTGTAAACATTTTCAATGTGATGAGGCATTTATAAACTGGAAGTGCAGCTAGGGTCCAATGCTTCCAGGAATAATGTGTATAACCCAGAGGCTCTTTTTTTTTTTTTAATAACCCAAATTTATTTTAAAAACTCAATAACCTACACATTCAGGAAACTCAACAAACTCCAAGTAAAATAAATGCAAAAAGAGCCACAATTATATACATCACATTAAAAATACTGAAATCCGGGCTTCCCTGGTGGCGCAGTGGTTGAGAGTCCGCCTGCCGATGCAGGGGACATGGGTTCATGCCCCGGTCCGGGAGGATCCCACATGCTGCGGAGCGGCTGGGCCCAGGAGCCATGGCCGCTGAGCCTGCGTGTCCGGAGCCTGTGCTCTGCAACGGGAGAGGCCACAACAGTGAGAGGCCTGTGTACTGCAAAAAACAAACAAACAAACAAACAAAAAAACCTGAAATCCAAAACAAAAATATAATCTTGAAAACAGCAAGAGATTAACCACTTGTCACTTATAAAACTCAGAGGCTCTTAATAGGATACGTCGCGGATTTCTCCTGCTCTTGCCTCTGGGTGGGATCACGTGAATTTTTATGAGTTTACCCACGAGTCATGAGCATGAGACTGTTACACAGACAAATTTGGATCTTCATCCAGATTGATAAATTCTATAAAACCCACCCTACCACAGTTTCAGAAGGTAGTTTTGTAGAAGTCATTCCTAGACATTTTGTAAAACTCATTAGCCCTGATGTGGTGGAATCAACACATCCCTACATTACACATATCTATATAACACCGAAAAAAGGATGGAAATAATTCTAGAATAGAAATACAGTTGATGAGGTAAAAAGCCTTTAACTTTTATTCATTCACTCCCCAATCATTTTTTGATCACCTGTTACGTGACAGGAACTCTTGCTTGCTAAACATACAGAAATGATAAACACACTCCCTTCTTTCAAGGGGGCTCATATTTAACGGGAGAAACAAACCTATGTGCAAATAATGGTAATCCAGTCACCATGATGCCAAAGGTCCTTTGGGAGCACAGAGGAAGAGTGGATTAGCTGGGAGGCTAAGGGTGGACATCACAAATGAGGCTGCATTTGAACTTGGTCTGGAAAGACGTGTAGGTGTTTGTCAGGCAGAAAGGTTACTGTGGGATTCCAGGTAGAGGAACTCCACATACAAAGACAAAGACTGTGGTGAGGAATGGTAAGTTTGGAAAATGGCAAGTCATTTAGCTCTATTTAGGACCTAAATTTCGAACAATTGCAGTGAGAAAAACTGAAAGCCTTCTGCAAATCATATACACACACACTCTGATGCTAAAATTATGTATCCACAGTAGATCTAGGTAGAGCAGCATGGGTCATGGAAATAGGGCCAGAAATAGACAGAGACCAAAAAAAAAAAAAAAAAAGGATAATCTGTACTGAAGTAGTCTAACATATGATCCCAGTGACTCTGGACTATGGGTTTTCCCTAAATCCTGTGGGAAATGAATGGATGTTAATATTAGAGTCACAGAATATACTATTCATTTATAGATAAAATAGTTATGTTGCATACATTAACTCTAAAATAATTATCAGTTCAGTTATTCTCAGCAAATACCTTTGTTATAATGGCCTAAAACAAACATCCCCTTCAAGTATTGATAAGGAGAAGTGCAGAAAATGGGTAGAGCACACTGATATTTGCCTTGTGGATAGAGAGGCCCCTATAAAACGGTGTCTGCAAAAGAGCTGGCACAAGATAAGCACTTAATAAATGGTAGCTCAATGGTGACAAAGGGGCATATAAAAATAACAGTGAAAATTCACAAGGCAGCCCAGGAAAGCGTTGAGCTTGCTGTCTGGGGTTTCAAGGAGGCCAGAATCAATTCAGGAAAGTTGAAAATCCAGGTCTGCGTACCTGCACATCAGAATCCACATCTATTCTATCTGTGTGGCACCAGAATCCCAAGCTAAGAAATTAAAATGGAAGTAGTATAGGAACATTGAAAACACTGGGGTTCAGTAGATGCAAATGTCGAGCTGCTCTGTAAAGAATTTGCAGCTTGCTTCCCTGGTGGCGCAGTGGTTGAGAGTCCGCCTGCCGATGCGGGGGACACGGGTTCGTGCCCCGATCCGGGAAGATCCCACATGCCGCGGAGCGGCTGGGCCCGTGAGCCATGGCCGCTGAGCCTGCGCGTCCAGAGCCTGTGCTCTGCAACGGGAGAGGCCACAACAGTGAGAGGCCCGCGTACTGCAAAAAAAAAAAGAAAAAGAATTTGTAGCTCTAGGTTCATAAGACCTCCTCAGGAGGGGATAAGAACAAAAAACCTTTTCTAGGGATGAGCTCATAATCAAAGAATTCACAGAAAGAGACAAACCGCCATAGAGGAAAATTAAGAGGTATAAGAGCAGGAAATAATACAGTGGCCTAAAAATGACTTGAGGACAAGAGGTTTGAGAAAGTATTGCAAACAAATACTTCTATAACTTCTACCCACATACTAAACTTAATTGAAACCTGTTAAGAACAATAAAAGGTAATTCCATCTGTAAATTCTTGACAGCCTCTTTTGTGCTTCGATCTTGATTTGTGGACTAATTCAGATATCAAATTCAAAATGTAATTTGATACCAATCTGGCCAAAACCTACTCAGTTTGGTCAAAACCAGTCTTTTAAAGTTAGGTCAAAAGTTATCTTGGGGACTTCCCTAGTGACGCAGTGTTTAAGAATCCGCCTGCCAATGCAGGGGACAAGGGTTCGATCCCTGGTTCAGGAAGATCCCTCATGCCTCGTGCACAACTACTGAGCCCACGAGCCACAACTACTGAAGCCCGTGTGCCTAGAGCCCGTGCTCCACAGCAAGAGAAGCCACCGCAATGAGAAGCCCATGCATCACAACGAAGAGTAGCCCCCACTCACTGCAACTAGAGAAAGCCTGCGCCCAGCAACAAAGACCCAATGCAGCCAAAAATAAATATATAAATAAATAAAATTTAAAAAATAAAATAAAATAAAAGTTATCTTGGAAAAAGCAGAGAGATAGAAGATGCCAGAGTCAAATTAAAACAGGCACCTCATTTTGCCCAGTGAATTAAACCAGCTCTGAAATTGTCATAAGTAATTTTATCTATTCACATTTCAGCTGGTGGGTCCATTTGGTTTAAGTGTAGACTTCTTAGCCACTTACTTCGTTAATAAGAGATGTCAGAATCTCGACAAAAACTCAAAAACAATTTTTTTGTATCTTACTGTTTCATTAGAACAACATTCCAAAATGGCTTTACATGATTTTTTTTTTTTTTGAACTGTGGAATTTCTAACTCTTTCTGTGACTGCCAAACTTTAGTGGGTTGAATAACCCGATAATGACACTGAAGCAGGGGCCTCAAATTCCTGTGTGTCCACCCAGAACTCTCCTGGATTAGCAGTTGCTGAATTTGGGGGCTTTTTGGATGAATACAGTTTAAGGAGTGATAGATAATTTAAAAGAGTGATGATAGATAATTTCCATTTTATTATTAAAGGAGTGATAGATAATTTCCATCTTATTATTTGATATATAAGGACATTCAAAATAAATATCTACTACTGCCCTAATTTTATTTTTAAAAGAATATTTTGACACCAAAATAAGGAAGAACATAATATCAGAAAAAAAGAGCAAAGTCCTCAAATTTGTATAAAGGTAGATTTATTAAAATATATATTATAGCACCTTGTTTTCCCCATTTTGCCATGAACTAGTAAAATACTGGTCATGGTTTCAGATTGTGAGATAATAGAAAATATATGTATGGATCTCTGCCTCCAGTTACTAACACAGAGCTCCTGAAGCCCTTGTAATTTCCTGGGTGATAGGAGTTTCTTTTATTCTAGTGAGGTGACTCTGGATGGCTCCTGATTGAGGACTGGTCACTGGGAAAGACCAAGCTATGACTAGAAGCTTAAAATTTCCAGCCCTGCCCTCCACTTTCGAGACGGGAGAAGGACTGGCAATGATGCCTCCATAAAAGTTCCAATAATGTGGGACTCAGAGAGCTTCCTGGTAGATGAATACATCCACACTGGAAGGGTAACATATCCCAGCTCCATGGAGATAGAAGCGCCTGCTCTTGGGATCCTTCCAGACTTAGTTCTATGTACCTCTTCATCTGGCTGTTCATTTGTATCCTGTATCATATCCTGGTAAACTGGTAAATATAAGTAAGTGAGCGTCTGTGAGCTGCTCTAGCAAATTAACCAAACCCAAGGAGGGGGCATGGCCACTTCTGAATTATAGCCAATGGGTCAGAAGCACATGTGACAGCCTGGGACTAGCAACTGGCATCTGAAGTGGGGTGGGGGAAGTCCTGTGGCACTGAGCCCTTAACCTGTGGGATGTGATGCTATCTCCAGGAAGACAGTGTCAGAATTGAGTTAAATTGTAGGACATCCAGATAATGTCATGGAGAATTGTTTTGTGTGGGGAAAACACCCATACATTTGGTCACCAGAGTGAAGTGTTCCTGTGTGAGTAGTAAAAGAGAAAAAACTCACAGGACATAGACTGAACTGTAGCATTTTCCAATACACAGATTCAGTGCTCTTCACTTGGGGATGCAGCGTACGTGTCCTCATAGCTGTGATACCAAAGCAGGGGTTGCATAACTCTAGAATCCCTGTCAACTTAGTCTCACATTCAACATTAACATGGCAGACTCTACACCTCCTGACCTATCTTTATCACTAGACTGACTATAAAACTATTGGAGTTTAGAGGATTCTTTATGGTTTCCATAGAGCTAACATACATATGCATTCTCTCCTTCAATCTAAGGAAGAAAGAAAAGAAAAGAGAAAAAGAAAAAGAACCCTACTTCAAGAAGATCTTATCTTATCACAATCTTGCAGACGAAGAAACCGAAATTCAGAGCAGTCATTCATTTACTCATTCATATGCTCATATAGTCAACAAATATTTATTCCACGTCTCCAGGCCCTGTAGCATCCTGTTAGCTCCTGATGATGTTACGATGAATAAAAAACCATCTACATTCTTAACTTACTTAAGATATATGGGTAGTTAGCGGCAGAGCTGGGACTGAAGCCCAGGTACTTTGACTGCAAATTTTGTGCTCTCTCTAGCAAGCCACGCTACCCATTGTGTCTCTCTCTTCAGTGGAAATAGTTCTACTACAGACACATCACCTGCTCCCTCCCATACAGTCTGAGCTCTGTGTGAGATGTGTGGCACTCTGGATTGGCTCCCATATTCAAACCAATATTCTTTAGACACTTGTTCAACATTTACTTAAGATAACTGAGCTCTGCAAAGGAGCTGGGGTAAAGATTAAGAATGGGGAGGAGGACCACTAGAAGCAGTAACCCAATCAGCAAAATAAAGGGAGATTCAAAGACCAGGTATTGTTATTTGAACATGAACATACTTACAGGCCCTTAATCTCCTCTCACCATCCCAAGCAGCTTATCAAAATAGTCTTTCCAAACATTTGTAGTTCTCTCCCTGAATGAAGATCCAATTAGTGCAATTTTCTCCACTTCCTTATATTCTAGTGGTGCCTTAGTTTAACTCCTTGGCTGCCCACCCTTTAATCTTCCTCTGCACCCACTTCTTGTTTGAAACAACCTTTGTTCGGCACTTTGTCGAAACATATCCTCATTGTGCACCACCCAATTCAAAACCCATTCTTTCCAAGGAGACCTCTTTGATGCACCCAGAACATTTCATTTTCCCAGCTTGATCTCCACACATCTCAGCATCTGGTGTCCATATATTCCAGGATTATATCCAAGCCTGCACCCAGCAGTATGTGATTGGACTGACAGGTGTCCTGGTCACATGGTTGTCACAATTTTGAATATCACTCTTACATATATTGCTGGGTTGTAAATGCTCTTCTTCCATGTTTGTCAGACTGAGACATGTTACAGGGAAGAGGCAATTTATAAATAGATATAGATATATAGATACAGATAATTGTAATATGTTTAATGCAGTGCCAAGTGATGGATCATTATACATTCGTTCATGACAGTTTTGAAGTTAAGAGGAAAAGAGAAATACCATCTTTAACCCTTCACTTACAACTCCTCTCTACGTTCTGTTTAATGGGATATTTAAACTCTTCTATTTTTTCTGAAATAGAAAATAATTGGTGCCATACTGAAAATATGTTAGGTCTATCTTGAAAAATGTCTTGAAAAGTTCAATAGACAACATTTGAGAAATGCATTATCAAGTTCATGCAAGGTGGTTTTAGGTGAAAGCTTCTCTAAGGTGAACAAGACCCTCTTTAAATAGCAGTGCAAGCTCCTCTGTGAGGGAATTGTACAGTACTTTAACCACTCATTGCATTGTGGCCTCCACAGCTTTGTCAGAGGCACTGAGAGAAAAATACTTGTTATCAATCCATCACAAGGTATAGGAGTTCTGCAATATGTTAAGACATCTTAACTAAATCATCAAGTCCATGTGACTCTAGGTGATGTGAGCTCTCATGTAAGTTCCTAGACTTCACCCTAATGGACACTGAATAGCCACACACAAGATAGTCCTAACTCTTGTGAAATGTACAGTATTCATCCCCAAAAATGCTACACACAAATGGGGTAACTAACAAAAATTTATTGAATAACATCGAAGAATTGAATGAATGGAATTGGACTCTGTAGCCAGGGGTTGCTACCATCCTCAAATGATAATGAGATTAAATGATGAGAATTGTACTTTCTAATCCTAGCACTGGTCCTGGGGAAAGAGATCTTGGGTCCTGTGGATTGTCAGTAATTTATGCTTCTCTTTAAGCCTTTCCACTTCACTTATTTCAAGATAGAATTAAAGCCTACCAGCACGTAAATTTCAGTAAGTAGGTTAATTTGGAGACAAAGATTCTCCATCGCAGCCATTCTAAAAAAGGCATCAACTATTCACAACAGCCAAGACATGGAAACAACCTAAACGTCCCTTGACAGGTGAATGGATAAAGAAGGTGTGGTACATATATACAATGGAATACTACTCAGCCATAAAAAAGAATGAAATAATGCCATTTGCAGCAACGTGGATGGACCTAAGATTATCATACCAAATGAAATAAGTCAGAAAGAGAAAGACAAATACCATATAATATCACTTACATGTGGAATCTAAACTATGACCCAAATGAACTTATCTACAAAACAGAAACAGACTCACAGACATAAAGAACAGACTTGTGGTTGCCAAGGGAAAGGGGGGTGGGGGAGGGATGGATTGGGAGTTTGGGATTAGCAGATGCAAACAACTATTATATATAGAATGGATTAAAAATAAGGTCCTACTGTATGACACAGGGAATTATATTCAGTATCCTGTGATAAACCACAATGAAAAAGAATATGAAAAAGTATGTATATACATACATGTGTATATATATGTGTGTGTGTGTGTGTGTGTGTGTGTGTGTGTGCGCGCGCGTATGTATATATATATATGTATAACTGAATCACTTTGCTGTACAGGAGAAATTAACACAACATTGTAAATCAACTATACTACAATAAAATACATTTTTTTTTAAAAAGGCGTCAACTCAGTTTCCTGCATGAAAGCCATATTTATTTGTTCAATCCCTTCATTCCCTGTTAATTCCTTTTCTCTTTTCCTAGTTGAATAACAATTAGCAGAAGGTAAGATATCAAAATCCCTTCTACCCTGTCCCCAACCAAAGTAACAGGAATCCTGAGTCACAGCACTTTGGCCCACATACTAAATTTGATTTTTTCTCTATTTTCCAAAGAAGTAGATGCTTTCTGCAGAGAGAGTGGCTGGGAGAGGCATGAGATCTTGAATGAAACCCTGTGTCTCCTAAAGAATCTTCACGGGCCAACTGAAATTATGCACAGAGGCAGCTGGTTTCTGAAAGCTGCATACAGCACCTTCCTTGGAACATAAATTTTTGCAGCCTGTGTAAATAGGAAAGAGACACCAGATGTGGGAGAGGGGTGCAGAAGGACGGGTGAAAGGACATTAGAACTGAACCTGACCTTTCTGCTTGCTCCAAAGGATGAGAAGGCCCTAATGCTGCAAAGATTTATTTGCACTAACAAGCTCTTATTTCAAAATGCAATTAGGATGATTAAGCCTACAGCACTGGAGATTGCATTAAACTCAATTAAGTCCTCTGAAATCAGAGTCATTATTTGGGGGCAAGGGGAAAAAGATGCACATTCCAGTTACAAGGGGATGGAAAAGAAAATGATCTAGGGCAGTGTTCCCCAAATCTGCTGCATAAGATTCATCAGAAAGGCTTCTTAAAAACAGATTCCCTTTTCTCCTCCCCACTTCACACCAGCTCTGAATCAGGAAAGACTGATGTGGGGTCCAGGAATAAATATTTTTAAGCTTCCTGGGTCATCTGATGCTGCCAGCCCAGGAATGAGAATTGGGGAACCATAGGTCTTGGAGGCTGGTTTGTTGCCCAGACCAAACTTCAGTCTGATCTTCAGCTGGACAGACATTAAACTTGATGTTGCACTAGGGCTGATTGGGACCGATCCACTTACAAAGTTCACAAGAAACATATGTATAAACCAGAAAGCCAGCTCACTAATTACAAGGAGGGATAATCCTTCTCAGAGTTCAAAGTGTCCATGTTTGCCATGCAGAACACCTGGACAACCACACTCTCAATCAGATGAATGTCTGCTATTGATATATGAAATCAGATCAAAGGGATGCTCCCAATGGCATTTTCATTCAGGCTGCAGAAGTGAAGCAATAATCCTTGTACTAAATGCCCCAGACCAGATCTCCTTAACCTTGGCCAGAGCTGGAGAAATGCTGCCAAATTCTTGCCCTCAGACATATTTTTCTAGATTCTGTAGCTCCTAAGAGCAAACCCAGGGAAGGTTCTGCTGCCCATCATGCTTGGGCAACTTGCCTCCTCAAGGGCAGCTTTTCCAACCTTGCTGGGAGCAGTGTTGTGCCACCCCTAGTGGGCATGACCAGACACTTCCTGAGATGTTGCTTCTTATTGTGTTTTATAAAATAGTGTGTAGTTTACATAAAAATAAAACTTAAAAAAAAGTTATCCACGTACAAAACTGTAGGTGATGAAAATGTTGGGGTTTTTTTCATTTTTTGTTCATTGATTTACAATGAAAATGATTCTGATGGTCATCCAGATTTTGCTAAAATCTTTTCTTTTGTTGTTAATATGTTTATTCTCCCTTCAAATAGCACACAATATATTTTTACTAAATTTCCATTTTCTTTGTTGAAACTGCATTCCATTCATGCACCTCTGGTCACCTATGTCATATTCCATGTGTTCACATCACTAGTACTTGGTGACTCCTTGACAGGTAAACTTATTCTCTATCCTTCTGCTCTGATCTGACACAATCTTGTGAACTTACATCCTAGTGGGGAGAAGACTTGTAATAAATATATCTTAAGAATCAAAAAATAAGAAAGTGTGAGTGCTTTGAAGAAACTAAACTAGAGTGAGAGATAAAAAGAGGTAGAAAGACTGGAGCTGGGAATTAGTCAAGGAAGACTTCTCTGCAGATGTGACATTTATATTGAGAGCCAGAACCTCATAATTACACTCTCAAAGCATATTTATTTACAAAGTCACACAAAGCCTTATATCTCCATCATAAATACTGACATCGTTCAACTAAAGGAGTCAGTTCACTGTTTTGTAAAATTTGTTATAAACAGCTAATGAGAAAAATACATGTCTAGATAGTTTGAAAACTCTTCCACTACTAAACACAAGGAATACTGGATAAAAAATAACAAATATTTATAAATACACTATTTTAAAATGAAATATATATTTTAAATTAAGAGACAAGCTCACAATAAGGTAAGAGAAATCATCAGTTACCAAAAATAATGAGGGAAGTGAAAACCAGTAAGGTCAACATGAGCCTTGAAGCTTCAGCTGCTGCAGGGAAGGAGTTTGGATACTAATCCCTGTGTAGGAACAGGAGATAAAGCCTTAAGCCCTAGAGACAAGAAGTTGGAACTGAAACTGCAACATGAAGCCAGGATGAAGCAGTGTAGAATTTTAAAATAATTTTTTTAAAAATCCATTAGCTTTGGATGGGAGTTTAAAAAAAATAAAAAAGATATCTCTGAGGATTTGTAGCCACATAACCATCTGGTATTGAAATTCATGCCATGGGCAAGATGTAGGAAACTTTAAATTGAGATAATAGCATAAAAAGTAGCGTTTAGCTGGTGATACTCCTGGAGTACCTTACAAAAGTAAAAGCAACACCTCTCTTGAACATCCCCTTAATGTGTCTCTGTAGGGATTTCAAGAGATTAAATTCCAATGAGGCCAAGTTCATTGTCTAAAAACTGTGAAACATATGAGGAAACAATAATGTGAGAAAGAGTCAGCAAACAATACAGAAGACAGAATTAGAATTTTAAACAGTATAATTCTTGAATAGAAATGATCTTTAAAAGGACTTAAAGGATTAACTATATAAAGAAGGTCTTAAGGAGAAAGTATAAGGTTCTCTGAAAAGAAGTTCAGGCTGACCTTGAAAAGAGAACTAAATAGAACTTTGCAAAATAAAAAGTAGGGCAGTAAAAGCTAAAACTTGTTGGAGGTGAAAGTATTTGCATATTACATATCTAACAAGGAACTTGTATCAGGAATATGTAAAGAACCCTCTAAATAAATTATTGATACATATAACAATTTGGATGGATCTCTAAGACATTATACTGAGTGAAAAAAAAACTGTCTCAAAGGATTACAAACTGTACAGTTCCATTTATATAAAATTTTCAAAATGACAAAATTATAGAGATGATGGACAACAGATCAGTGGATGTCCAGAGTTAAGAGAAGGTGGAAGGGGGGTGTGTGATTATAAAAAGGTAACATGGGGGAGTTCCTTTGTGGTGACGGAACAATGCTGTATGTTAACTGTAGTGGTGGTTGTATGAATCTACACTTGTGATAAATGTCATAGATTTATACATAAATACCTTAAAATATGATTATATGCAAAAACTTGCAAAATCTGTTCTTTAGTTGATAGTATTGTGCCAATCAACTCCTTAGGTTCTATAATGCACTCTAGTTATTTAATGGGTCACCACTGGGGGAAGCTGAACATAGGTATACGTGAACTCTCTGTACTATTTTTGCAACTTATAATTCTATAATTATTTTAAAATGAAAATTATTTCAAATTTTAAAACTACGCAATATGTATTCATTTTAGAGCTCAATGGACATGTTAACAACAAACAAGTCACAGAAAAAAGAGAACTGTTGATCTAGAAGATTGATCTGAGGAAATCACCCAAAGCCCATCAACCCAGGAAGGTAAAGAGATGAAAAACACAAAAACATTGAGACATAGAGGACAAAACGAGGTGTTCCACATATGCTAATAGGAGTTGAAGATAGAAAAAACAGAGAAAATATAGGAAAGAGGCTATTTGAATAGATCATGGTGAGAAGTTTATAAAATTGAAGAAAGATATGAATCTGCAGATTCAAGAAGCCCAACAATTTGCAAACTGTGTAAATAACAATAAACTCATCCTCAGACATATTATAATGAAACTACAGAATACCAAAGGAAAAGAGATTTTTAAAAACAACAAGCATGGTTAGTTTTATCTGTTGCTAATCACAAATTTCTTTTCATTGAAAAACCAACTGACTGGTGCTTCTCTTGTACTTACATTTGAAATCTGCTATCCAAATACACTGATACCTAAGAATGTCTAGAGTTTATTACTTTGGAGAAAAAATTAAAAACACTCTGCACTGCCTAAACTTTTGTGCAATCTCAGTAGTAAGAGCTGAGTAAATATGACAGGCACATGATCCTTGCTGGCCAAGAACCAACCAACAAACTGTAAGTCTGCCTTAATTTCACTCAAGTTGTTTTCACTGCTGTAAACAGCGAATAAATCAAACCCACCCTTCCTCACAGCCTGGTCTGCAGCATGATGACAGCTCAGCATAAACACCCTTCAGTTAATTTGTCGAGCACTCAGAGGGTACAGGTTTAGCCCCACATGTCCCTTCTACCTGAGCTACCAAGCTCTGACTTTGAATTGGGAAAACTGAACTGAGAGAAGAATAATGTAGTTCTTTGTTCTTCTTTTTCTTCTTCCCCTTCTCCTTCTCCTTTTTTCCCCCATTCTCTTTTTCCCCTCTTCCCCCTTCCTCCCTTCTTCTTCATCTCTTATACCTAGTGAACATGAGGCTTCTTCTCTGTGAATCAGGCAATTTCAGTCAAAATGGGGGTGATTTACAATATAGAGCTATGGGCTGTTTCTGACTCTTCTATAAATCTCTTAAATCTCTGAGTCTTGTTTTTACCCATCTCTAAAATGGTGCAAACCCAAAACTCTATCATACTGCTTATTTCAGAAGAAATACACCATTACAGCCCTAAACTTCACAAACATATGTTTTACCATTCTACTCCACTGCCACTTAAGCTGCAGGGGAAATGAAAAGGATTCAACTTTTTAATTTATTTTTCTACAGACAGTGATTAATTTGTCAAGTTAGAAAATAAAAAGACAATCCCTGAGGATTAATTGGGACAATGTGGAAGGATCATCCATCTCTTCCTGTTTGAATTTTTGGTGAATGTGAGGGATGAGGGGCATTTCCTTTGGAGTTGCCCAAAAGTAGGATTGCGTACACGGAACATGTCCTTAAAGAAAAGGAGTCATATGGAAAATCTACTTATAATTTCCTCATTTGGGTGATTTCTATGACTCTTCCCCATTGGACACTTTCTCCATTCTTTACACTGTCCATGATTTTGATGGACTCTGACAAGTGTATTTCTATAAACAGTAGTTAAAAGGCGGTATATTATGAACTTCTCAGTTCTAGGGGTATGAATAACCAGAATGAACCATGTAGGGAAGAAGGGCGTATCATCTCTTTCCATGTCAAGATCCTCATGCACATGGATGGAACATGTTCCCAGGCTGTCTTCTCAGATCAGGAATGGGGGTTTGCTCTGTTTCCTGAGGACCTGCACAAGGGAGTCATGTTGATGCCATGCAAAGATGATTCAGTCTCTGGCCAGAGGTCATCTTGATGCCTTCATGGGTGGTTTTTAATTAGAAAAGATTTGGCCTAAAATTCACAATAGAGACATATGCAAGATTTTTACTTAATCTTTACACTTATTGGTGCGTGACTCTACCATTTTCCCATCTCTTATTCATTTGCCTACTCTCTTTCTCTCTCTCTCCTCTCTCTTCTTTGTTCTCTCATCATTTACTTAAAGTGCTGAAATACTTTCAAAAAATTCTGTTAAATAAAAACAATGATGAAACGGAAAATCGCTGCCATACTCAGGCTGGGAAATGACTGGAAACTCTGACAATATCAAATAAATACACATATGTTTTACCATCTCTATACATCATACCAGAAAACCACAGCTGCCTAACGAACGTCACACCTACTTTTGAAAGGTAAACATTGCGACAATAAATGTTCCAAGATGACATGCAAGTATTTTCATTCCTTAAATTTCCTATACAGATGATATGCATAGAGTCAGTATTTCAGTTGTTCCAGATAATGAATTATTCCACCAGGTTGCATCCTTCACTTACACCAACCCCCAGGCTCTGTTTCAATACTTCCTGCAGCTGTTACTTAAGTTTTTGCTACAAAATTATTGTTTATTCAAAAATCTCTCACTTGTTAGGGGATTTACCTACAGAGCTCTCACATTCAGCTTTCAAAACGTGATGATTCTTAAACATTTTGTCCTTTGTGCTAAATGTTGGAGGCAGCTTTTAGCCCTAACCAAAATATTTGCATGATGCTATTTACATTTCTGTGGACCATCAAAATAAACTCCGTAGAAGAATAAAACATTCAATTAAACAATGGAAGGAGGCAAATAAAAAGATCATGTAGGCATGGAGGAAAACGTGGAGGAAAAAATAGGCAAAGTTTGTACCAAATTTGACAATAAGACAATGAGATTTGACGTGTGTAATTGATAAAGAGCCTCTGAAGGCAATTCCAAAGTCAAATTCAACAGGGTTTCTGCCGACTTGTGGTGACAGCTATGAAATGGTAGCCCACACTTAGAATATTTGTGTAAAAGTATCTCATTCTTTTATACATACAACGCAAGTGGCTTTCACCTCTTGCCAGTCAATTTACCCGGCTTTCCCTACCTCCTCTTCTTCTTTTCATCTCTCCCTCTTCCTTTATGTCTGCATTCATTCCTCTTGTCCAGGTATTCATTTAACAGCTCCTTATGGAAGACCCTTTTCCAGGCACTGAGGGCCACCAAGAGCTAAAGGTAACATCCGCCTTGTTGAGGAGCTTACCTGCCGCAGGATCATCTTTTAAAACTGAGATTGTGATCCCGCCCATAATATTTAAAACCATCCAATGGCTCCATTGCCATCAGGACAAAGAACAAAGTCGGCCACAGGGTCTCCCTAAAGCCCTGAGTGGTTGGCCCTGCCCCTTCTCCAGTCACAACCCCACACTGTCCCCTCTGTTCATGTCTCTCCAACCTGTGGTCAGCTCCTTGAATGTGCCAAACCAAGATTTTAGTTTTATGGCTTGATAGCATCCTCTCTGCCATTCAGAGCCCATATCCTAATTTACAGATGCGTGCTCCTGTGATCATTGATCAGTGTTGATCTCCCCCACTGGATGTAATCTGCAGGAGTGTGGGCAAGAGAGCCCCAAAGAGGTAAAGCAGAAACGTTAGTGGAAGTCAGATTGTGAAGAGGTGTCCAGGTGCCAGACTGAGGAAACCGGACATTACTTTGTATGCTCTGGGGAGTCATTAATGGTGTCTGAGCAAGGAAGCAAGGTGATCAGAGTTGTGCTTTAGGAATAGAATTGAGTCTAGTAGAATAAGCGAGGTGGGATGGAGGAAGACAGAGCAGGGGCCCATTGGGGAGGCTGTTGATGTAGTCTGAGTAACTGGTATGAGATGTTGCACAAAGGTGATGGGGAAGAGAAGGAGGGGACAGATTCAGGAGACTGGGCCAAATCAGCATTTGATCTTTGTCTGTCTGTGGAACTTAGGGACAGGGAGGGTCTGAAAAGATTCAACTTCATAAGTAGAAATCAATAGGTAAGAGGAGGCCCCTTTGAGGAGAAGATGATAGAATCAGTTCTGGGATTGTTCAGCTGGAGGCATCCCTGGGGGTGGACAGATGGAACTGGATGTCAGAAGAAAGAAAGGTCACAGCCGGTGAAAAAGATATGGGCACCATGTGCATGGAGATGGTCCTCATAAATAGGAGGAGGGGGAGGAGGAGAGAAAGGAGCTGGGAAACAGGAAGAGTGATGGGAGAGAAATAGTAGAAGCTGTGGTCAGTAACACAAAGTGTTCTGCCAAGACTGGAGTGGATGAAGCGTGAGAAAAGCCGACTGACATAGAGAACAGACTTGTGGCTGCCAAGGGGAAGGTGGGAGAGGGAAGGATTGGGAGTTTGGGGTTAGCAGATGCAAACTAGTATATATAAGGTGGATAAACAACAAGGTCCTATTGTACAGCACAGGGAACTATATTCAGTATCCTGTGATAAACCATAATGGAAAAGAATATGAAAAAGAGCATGTATATGTATAACTGAGTCACTTGGCTGTACAGCAGAAACGAACACAACATTGTAAATCAAATCTACTTCAATAAAATAAAATAAGAAAAAAAAAAGCCAACTGAGATGACCAAGTTGCAAGGGAGGTCTGAGTGAGCAGCATGGTGAGGGTAAGCCCACATTGCAGGGGTTTTATTGAGACTGCAGAGGTCGGCAGTGATTCTACTGCCCTCTGCTGCAGAACTTGATTTAATTAAGTAGGAAAAACACCAGTATTTACTTGACCTCTGGCCATGAACCAGGTGATTCCTGCTATTTAAATAACTTTTCACAATAGTCTTGTGAAGAAAACACCTTTCTTCATTTTAGTGTTTTAGTATCCATTACTGAATAATTTACAGTTTAAAATAGAACTCAGGGAAGTACTGTAACTTGCATATGGACAGTGAAAAAAGTTGCTAGGCTATAAGTTCCACAAAGGCAGGACCCATGAGTTTTATTCATCATCACTTATGCCTAGATAGAGAGCAATGCTCAGCATATAGGATAGGATGATTTTTCAAGTGAATGAATGAATGAATGAATGAACTAATCAAGTTTGTGTCAAAGTTAGGTCTAATTCCAAAGCCCATAAACCTTCCAGATATCCACTGCTGTCTCTTACACACTCTTATTCCAACAGAAGAGACTGTCTTATTGCCAATTTCCTCAAAAACTCTTAAGAAACAAGAGTGAAGAAGCTGACGTTGTGAGAGGTGTTATTTCTGAATAAAAGTATGTGATTATAACCTTACTTTGAAAATTACCCAGCTGATAAACCAATCAAATAATCAAGTCAAAGCTAAATTCATCATGTGTATGTCAATGTTTACAAGTAAGTAAATTTGTATGAATTTTAAGAAATGTAGGGAAGTGCCCCTCAGCCATCCCAAAAGTCAATCTTGGGCCAAACTGTTTCAAATTATAGGCCACAACTTTTCACATAATTTTTAGAGAGAATTATTTTCCTAAGGTGACATTCCTTCATACATTTTTCAGAAGACAAATTCATGGGAAATAGCGGTCACATATCTGAAACTAATTATGAGAAGTTGAAAGGGAAGAGATTCAAAAATATTTGAGTCTGTTTCTGAAAACATTTGGAAAGGACATTTCATTATAAGAAAGATTTGAACCACAACAATCTATGTGTTTCCTGTCATGGAGGCCGGCATCATACTGATATTCAGATTCTTCCAAGTTCAGCTGGGAGCTGGGAGGCTGGATGGTCCATTAAAAAACATCGTAGATGGAAACAAATTTCAGGTCTGTCTGTAATTAAATTCAAGTTTGGAAAATCAGCTGGACCTTCTAAATATCAGTTTTCCCATCTGTAATATGGGATTAAAAGTGCCTGGTCTACTTAACTGACAGAGTTGTAGGCAATATAAATATAAAATTGAAAGAACTGTCAAAGCACTACACAAATGCAGTCTCATAAGCATTGTCTCTTCCCTAAAAGATGCTTCTCATCCATTCCCATCCAAACAGAAGAACAATCTTCAAGGAGTCGAGTTGCTGTTGGGTTTTCTCTGTGTCATCATTTTTATTATTATTATTATTTTTTTTTGCGGTACGTGGGCCTCTCACTGCTGTGGCCTCTCCCGTTGTGGAGCACAGGCTCCGGACGCGCAGGCCCAGCAGCCATGGCTCACGGGCCCAGCCGCTCCGCGGCATGTGGGATCTTCCCGGACCGGGGCACGAACCCATGTCCCCTGCATTGGCAGGCGGACTCTCAACCACTGCGCCACCAGGGAAGCCCTCTGTGTTATCATTTTATAGAAACACAGAATTGAGTGACTCGTCAAGAATTCTCCAGGTCAGGCTGCCTTTAAGCACCCTGGAAAGAAAATTGTCTTCATTCACCTAGAGTCTACCTCTTGGAAGCTTCCAGATGGTCCTGAAGTTTTGAACTTCCATGAAGCTTCTAGAATCATATATCTCCTATAGATTTGAGTATATGACTTCCAAATCTTGAGGTGGAAGCCCCCATTATTATCTTTCCCAAAGTCAGGTTCAAGGAGGCTGTGGCCAGGATTACCTTTGGGAGTATCTTTCCAACCAGGGAGGCCCCTGAGACCTAGGGTTAAGCTTAGACTGCAGTGTTCTTCCTCTGGGCCCTACCTTGGGTTAAGGAGATGGTTTGAAATGGGCCTGGCTCCCAGGAAGCCAGCTGCCTTCTCCTGGCTGAGCAGTGCAGCTGCAGCTCTCTCTCGTGTTGCTAGGGGCAGATCTCCAGCTTTGGGCTAAAGTGGATAATGATCTCTGGTCAGGGCCTTCAGAATTCGGACACCCCTTGAATGGTTCTAAGTGCAAACTAAGATGAGTAGAGGGTGTGTAGGAGAGGACAGGTGGCATGCAGACAGCCAGGTTCACGTTTGAGGGTTACCTGGAGTAAGGTAACAGAGGGCAGTGGAGATGTTTGCCAACAAAAATAATAGTTACCATACATTTATTCAACCCTTCTTATGGGCCAGGAACTTTAAATATATCACCTCATTTAATCTTTATAACAGTATGAAGTATGATTAAAAAGCATTGTAGATGGAAACAAATTTAATCCTTCTAGGTAGATATCGTGGTACCCCTTTTACAGATGAGTAAACTGAGGCACAGAGTCTCATTTCCACAAACTATTTATTGATCACTTATCATTTTTCAGACACTGAGAATATAGTGACAAATACAGCACATTATTGTTGAAGAAGTAATGACCAAGAGGAGGTCACATAACTTCCCCAGGACATTGTCCCTGACAGGATTTAAGAGCCAGAATTTAAGAATAATCTGTATGCTGGAAGCCTTCCTACCTGGAAGCTTCATTCAGTCATTTGTTGGTTCATTCAGTCAAGAGTCAAGTATTGAGCACCTATTGTGTGCCGGGCAGGATGCCAGGGGTAGAGCAGATAAAACCATGAGTCATATCAGGCAGAGTCAGCTCCCACCTTCACAGAGCTTAAACCCTGTGCTGCCACAGGGGTGCGGTTCACCAGGGGAGAGCCGCTGTCCTCCCCTCCCAAGGAGCCCTGTCACTGATTTTAGGCTGCTCTCCAAGGCCCTAGTTCATGCCGGTTTTGTGGTTATGTCAGGCATCACAATGGGGACGTTTCTAGATGATTCTTCTTTCCATTTATGGACAAAAACATTTTCTTTGGGAAAATGCCGGTTCTGGACAGATGAGATCATTCATAAGTGAGAGAAATATAAGTAAGTAAATTAAATAAAATAAAAGGGACAGAGATCCCGTATTTCCAAAGTGGGTACCCCTTGAGGTCCAGCCTCTGTCTCCGTGACACACATCCTCTGGGCTGAAGGTAGCAAAAGGGCCGGCTTTGTCCTGGGGCTGCGTCACAGACCACGCAGGATCCATGCTCATCACTGTGCCGTCAGCTGCCCACGCCTCACCTGGGCTCGAATCATAGTTCTCTGACCCCATTAACAGGATTGTGTGGGAATGTGTGTATATTTGATTAAGCGTGATTGCCACCGCAGGAAGCCGAGCTCTCTGCTCAAAAGCCCTGCTCCCTGCTGAAATCTTAGGGGTTAGCAGCTCACTAGCTCCATCTGTTGACTACTCCCCGCAACTGTCATTGCCTCGCCAAGAACCCTCTTAAGCGTCCCAGAGGCTCTGATTCTCTTCGTTCTAATTTCCTTTAGCTTTTGACCTCAGAGTTAATTGTAGGATTAAATTATATATGACTAACCCTTGCACTGCTGACAGTAATTTTGTATTTCTTCTTAGTATTCAGAAAGGAAACTGTTGGTGCCATTCTTAATTTTTTTTTAATTTTACTGAAGTATAGTTGAATTACCATGTTAATTTCTGCTGTACAGCAAAGCGACTCAGTTATACATATATATTCCTTTTCATATTCTTTTCCATTATGTTTTATCACAGGATATTGAATATAGTTCCCTCTGCTGTACAATAGGACCTTGTTGTTTATCCATCCTATATATAATAGTTTTCACCTGCTAATTCCAAACTACCAATCCTTCCCTCCCCCACGCCCCTCTCCTTTGGCAACCACAAGTCTGTTCTCCATCTCTGTGAGTCTGTTTCTGTTTTGTAGATATGTTCATTTGTGTCGTATTTTAGATTCCACATATAAGTGTTATCATGTGGTATTTGTCTTTCTCTTTCTGGCTTACTTCGCTTAGTATGATCATCTCTATTTGCATCCATGTTGCTGCAAATGATGCCATTATTTCCTATTCATACAACAGAGGTGGACTGATGTTTGTGTGGTTAGTGTCCTGACAGAAAAGCTGTAGTCATTGTCACACCTATTACTTTTGTCACATCTCCTGGCTGTTGTCCTATATCCTGGCTTTCATCACCTTTCTGGTGTCCCTAAAAAGCCCGTTCACACGCCCCTCCACTCTCAGTGATGGCTGTATATTCCCTCCTTTTCTGGGGTTTGTCTGGGATGTCTCACCATAGCACTGAAATGTTCTCTTTGTTATTTACCCAACTCTTTTCTGTTATTCTCCCAAGTTTTGTCTGCATGTCACATCTCAAGCCAGTCAGTATTTTGATGTATGGAAGAATGGATATCTACCCATCTCAGCCTCTATTTTTCCATAACAAATAGGTACCAGTGATGAAGATGGAATTTTTCTTAAAGTGCTTTTAGGTCAAATTTAGCCTTGATAGGCTGGGTTGCCAGATTTAGGCTTAATAACGTGAGGGAAAATTCTTAGCCTATTTCCCGGCACAAAACAAAATTTAATAAATGTTTATTTTCTTCCTTCCTTGGAAGAAGTTACTTAGCCTAGACTGCCTTAGAGAGTCTCCATTCTTAGATATACATGAGCCTGAACTCAGGATGAGAGCAATCAGAGTTCTGCACATGGGCATCTCCACCTTTCCGAAGCAAACCAGTATGGCAGACCTTGTGAGATAACAGAATCTTGGAGCGAAAATGGCCCTTTAAGATCACCTCTATTGACCCTTAGGCAATTTTAAAGGCTTTAAAATAGATTAGTAATGTTAAAAGTAAGCAGACAGTGAGGTGATGGTCATTGCTGGAAGCTCTCACCTTGGTGTTTTTCTTGAGCAGTCTCCAGCGAGCTAACCATGTTGATTCATTGTGCCCAAGAATGATCCCCTTCCCAAGAAATGATCCACTTCTCCCAAGAGCTGATCTGCTTCCCTAGGGTTCGTCTCCTTTGATATATCAGTTGTTTTTTTAAAAAAATTGCCACTGACTTAGGGTGGTCCTTAAAGAGACACTGCAGGCCTCTTGTGAGATCCCGTAAGTTTTAAATTGGGACAACTCCCTTCAGAAACCACAGTGCATCTAAACACAGGTATGCCAAACAAGAGGGGGCTTGGCCTACGGCAGAAAGCACAGCTTTTGGAGTCAGGTACACCTGGATGTGAGTTTGGAGCCTGACACTTTCTGGTTGTAGAACCTAGTGTCAGGGAAGACAGCAACTTCTCTGACCCTCGATTTCCAAATCTGCAAAATGGGAGAGTAATACCTATCACTGGAGATTGCTGGGGAAGTAAAATGACTTCATGTATGCAAAGTGCCTCACACATAATAATCACCAAGTGCCATTCTTTTACACTCCTTGTGGCACATTCGAACATCACAGTGTCAGACAGTCTCAAAAGAGATGTTATTGACTCCCTATCATGTCACTGAGAGTGGGAAAGGGTTTCGGAGAAGGCTTTGCTAACAACACAAACTATAATTTTTTTCATGGTCGTCTACAACCACTGACAGAAATAGATTTCCTGATAGATACAATAAGAAGGCAAAAGAAGGGCACTTTGCTGTTGTCTTAAATGTTGAATTCCACTTCTGCTGTGTTACTAAATACGCCTTGTCTTGCTTGGAACTATAGTTACACAAGATTTTCTCTTTTAATTTGCTACCGTATTTTTAGCATCTCTCATGTATTTTATTAGGTGTCTTACATACATTTTTCTCACTTAAGACTCCCAATAATCTACGGAAGGAGTGTTGTTTTTCCAAGATTACAGATGAATCTCAGTGAAATGAAGTGACTTTTCTGAGGTGACACAGGCTTACCTGACACGAAGCTCCCTCTGCATTTTGGAGTGTGTGTGTGTGTGTGTGTAAGGCTGGCTTTTCTATGTGCATGTCACTATGTTTAGCAGGCATGAACTGTGAGTTCTTTTTCCCATGACGAAGGTGATTGGTGCTCAACAGCTATTTCTTGTATAAATCAATCTTCTCTTTCTCTTCAGACCTTACTTGTAATCAGCACCGGGTCTGTGATATAGCTAGCAAAGTCCAAGTTTGGAATTTTCCTCTCTCGGCAAAGTACTCATTTTCAATTTTGCTCCGCTAACCATGTAGGATGAAGGGAAGGGTCATGTACAGTCTCTTCTTACCAGCCTTGTACTGTCCGGCCCTTATCTACCCTCCAGCCTCCATACTAACTACTCTCCCCCAGGTTCCCTACTTTCCAGCGACACTGGGCTTCTTCCAATTCTTGATGGTGCCATGATTCTTGGGCTCTTCACATGTTGCTCCATCTGCTCGGAGCACCAGCCCCTTCTACCTATTCTTCAAATCTTAGCTAAAATGGAACTTCCTCCAGAAACCGCCCTTGGCCCCCTGTTTCAGTTATCTAGTGCTGTAGAACAAACCTCCTCAAAAGTTAGGGGCTTCAAACCACCACCATTCATTTGTTTGTGAGTCTGCGATGGAGTTGGGCTTGGTGGGGACAGCTCAGCTCTGCTCCACGTGGCATTCGCTGGGCTAGCTGGCTGAGGCCGGAGGATCCCAGGTGGCTTCACTATATGTCAGGCACCTCAGCTGAGATGGCCGGCTGGGACTCACTCTCTCCCCACGAAGATTTCACTAGTGGGACTTCTCTACGCAGTGGTTGACTTCTAAGACGGTGAAAATGGAAGCCACAAGGCACCCTAAGGACTATGCTTGGCAGTCATATGGTGTCCCTTTTGTCACATTCTGCTGATCAGAGCAAATCACAGGGCCAGCACAGATCAAGAGGAGGGAAAGTAGACTCCATTTCTTGGAGTGACAAGTGCTTAGAGGATTGGAAGGAAAAGCCGGTGGCTGTCTTTGCAGCAAACTTCCACACCCTCCCAGACTAGATAGTTCTGACTGTTATATAGAGCACCACACCCTTCTTTGTAAAACTAAGAGCACTTGTAAGTGCTTATTCAATGTCTGTCTACATTCTCCTGTCACCTCCCACACCAGCCTGTAAAATCTATTAGAACAGAAATCCTGTCTGTCATGTTCATTGCTAATTATAAATACGGAGTGAACGAATGAATGAATAGGTGAGCGTACTGTAGTCCAGACACACAATACAAAGCAGTTCTCACACATGCAATAAGTGTAGTGTTCCTTTCTTGTTGATCATAAGCTTGACATTTAAAGTCCTGTGGCCCTCCCGTCTCCTCTGGAAATATTGACGTGCATGTCATGAGGATTGAAATTTGGCAATCTCTAAAGGCGCAGAAAAGCTTATGGTCCTTTAGACAGCTTGGAAAATTCTGACTTCTCTAGGAGGAAAAGGCAACGATCCTGTTGTCAGCAATCTTTCTTAAAGTTTTTGTGACTTGTTTTGGGTGCCTGCAAAGCTGTTACTGCAATGTTAGAATATCTTGCCTTGTTGATGTTTGTCTAGAAGTGACTGTTTTGGAAACACACAGGAAAATCCTTTCGCCCTTCCCCATCTGTCTTTTTTGTTCTAAATATTAACAAAAACCAGAAGGGGATTTCAAGAGAATAGCAAAACCAAACATGGCTATGTAGCATTCATGGGAGTTTGTTTTAGAAACTCACATTTCAAATGCTAAATTAATTGCAGGTTTATGCAAGGGAAAAAGAGAAATTTCTTAGAACCAGAAAAAAAAAAAAGTAAGCCAGGGAAATCAATCAACGTGCATTTTTTTTGATGTTCTTTTCCATGAAAACAGAACAGGATGTGAGGCACAGGGAAATTGGGACTTTTTCAGCCAGAGCAAGTCTTAAAAAATCTGGTTTTGATCTATGAGTCATTTGATGCACAGATGCCAAATCTGGGGCCTCACTGGTCCCTGCCCATCTCCTTGGCCTTCATCTGCCTGAGCAACTGAGCCAGGCCAAGGCAGACGACAAGCAGAAGTTGGATTAGCAGCCACTCTTGCATTGTGTCTCCCATGCTCATCTCCATGTTAATTATGCTTAGGTGCCAGGAGTGTTTGCAAGCATTTCTAAGAATAAATGAATGCCTGTTGGCAATAATGGTTCATCGCAAACTTTGAAAAACAGCTTAATAAGGAAGAACTCTGATTTGCTTCAAATTCCTGTTAAAAAAAAAAAAATATATATATATATATACACACACACACATATGTTTGTGTATGTGTGTATGTGTATGACTTTTCTTTTTCAGCAACTTGAAAAGATAGTCTGGAAATAGAAGAATGAGGCAAGCATGGCCTCTTAGCATCCCAGAATAAATACAGCATCTCAGAGCTGAGAAAGGCATGTTTTTCATTTGGATTTCTAGGCCTAAGTTTATCATTTATTTCTTTATAAATACATATAAACAAAGTTTCTAGGCAACCATCATGAAATAAAGCAACTAGCTCTGAAAAGCAGAATAATGATGTTCATTTTATTCTTATTTTTTGCTACTTAGAAAATCTCTCCCACTCTATACTCACCAACCGCCCCACCCCACTTTCCTTGATAAAAACAATAGTAGTTAATAGGGTTTTTTTTACCACCAAACAGGGAAAATTTTCTTGGGTCTCAACACATTATCAGAGGCAAATGCCTTCACAAAATTCCATCAAGGTAGCGCCCTAAATTGGTGAGTCTTTCCAACCAAAACATAAATCAAAGACTGCCAGTGATTTCACTGGCTTCTGACATCATGTGCCTCAGCGCAGGTTTCTTTCATCACTGCATGGTTGCCTAGCAACCAGCCCCACTCCTTCCTGCTCTTTTGCTTACATTGGTCCTCACAGGGTTTTTTTTCTGTTTGTTTTGCCCCACAGGAGCAGGATCTGAACACCCAATACCTGCAAGGATGGCTTAGAAGTTGTCCAGGATAGTGTGGCAGTCCTCAGATGCCGAGCTGTGGAGTCTCTCCCTCATTTGGGAAATGACAGAGAGCCACTGTTATTCTGAAGCAGCGACAGGATCAGAGCTTGCTCCTGCTGAGGAAGTTGTGAGTAACAGACCACAGCCATGACCATCAGAATGGGAAAGAGGGTGCAGATGAGACTCACGTGCCTGCGGGAGAAGCAGTGCCAGGCTGCGAGGGCCCTGGAGATACCAACGGTGTGGGCATAGCTTCAGACCTAGGGGCGGGGCCGTCTACAGGAGCAGCGAGTCAGGAAGATGTGTGCCAAGTCAGACATAATGAATCTGAAGTGTCAGAGGAACAGAGAGGCCAAGATGCCCACATTTTTTCCCCTAAGTGTCCTCCAGGAGGTCTGTCACCAGAGAGGCTATTCCAGAACAGGAACTTTACTCGGTGACTTCCTTCAAATCATAAAGATACTGCGAGGAAGTGGACACATTGGGACAGCTGTTAGTGATTTCCTCAGAAGCCCCACCATGCCACCACCCACCCCCAGGGCTGTCACATGACCCAGGCTGATCCGAGCGTAGCACCTCCTCCCACTGGCCCCATGATTGGTCCAAGCTGGGCAGGGGTCCTTGGCAGACGAATCAAATTCCCTGGAAATGTCTTCAATGGAAGCTCAAAGAACAAAGGTTTTTATCTGGAAAGATTTGAGTCTAGAGCATGTTCCCTGCTATTGAACGCTGCCCATCTTCAGAAGCAGAGAATGAAACCAATTTTCAGAGTCAGCAAAGAAGAGAACCTGACAGTGCTGGTGGTGATCCAGTCATTGAACCCAGCCAGCTCTGAGGCGAAGCTTTTCCTTGGCTGGGCTCCATGAGCTAACAAGAGTCCCTTTTTGGATGAAGCAATTCAAGTTGAGTTTCTATCACTTGCAACTTAAGGAGTCCTGAGCAGTATCGTATTGCCATCTTGATTTGACAGAGAGGGGAAATGATGCTCAGAGAAGTTAGCTAAATCCCTTGTGATCACAAGAACACATTAGGGTACAAGCTTTGGAACCTGAGTTTGCCTGGACCCCAAAGCCAGTGTTCTTTTCTTTATACCATTCTGCCTCTCAACTTGTCCCACAATTGTGATGCTCAAGAGAAGAGGTAAATAAACAGGTGTGTCTGGATCTCTGCACACTGTGCGTAATCCTCTAGTGAAACCATCTGTGACATTTTTAAATGCCCGATGCTGTGGAAAACAGGAGATCTGCTCATTTTACAAATATTCTCCATTCTTTTTTCAGTGATAACTCTTCCACCTGCTCCAGCTTTACAAACAAAACACCTACTTTCAGCTTGAGAAGAATCGTCAGACAGGCTATTTGCAGTTTGCCACTTAGAGGGAGTGTGAGAGAACTTTGTGTTTTGGGGCACAATTCTTCACTAAGGACCGGGGTGGAGAAGGGGGAAGATGCTCTAAATGGGGCAGCCATCCACCTTCCAGCTTGAGAAGAACAGGAGCTGACGCGGTTGAAGAGAGTGTGGCTGGGGATTCAGGATTGCATAACATCATGAAACCTTCTCTCTAGAACATTCTTGTTAGCATGTGTTGGTTCCAGCAAAGATAACTTCTGAGCTTGTTTGTTCCAAATTTCAGATTCACAGAAGATAGATACTGCTTCATACAGGACGGATCAGAGGACAAATCCTAAATTACCCACCCACGGAGGGGGCCAGGGTCACACAGGTTAGCGGGACCATAGGGGCCAGAGGAGAGAGGGTGGTGGTGAGTCAAACAGACATCCTAGGAGAGGTCCACTGCAGCATGATGGTGGCCCAGAGGTGGTGATAACATACTCTCTAGCTCTGCGGCAGGGCCGTGGGAGGACCAAGAGATCATGGCCGATGTTACTTGCCTGTGAGCAAATGTGAGACACAACCTGGAGACCCAGCAACATGAAGGATGAGGCAGCTAGTGTGGTTAAAAATGAATAGTAATCGTTTTCAGTTACTCAGCCTGCATGTACACAGCCCCGTCCTCAGCTCTTACTTGTGCTATCTCATTTAATCCTCACCACCACCCGATACAATAGGCACTACTGCGCTGGATAAGTGAGTAAACCAAGGATGGAGAGATTGAGCGACTTTCCCAAGTGTACACGCAGGGGAGAGCAACGTCTTGGCTTGGAAGCCAGACACTTCAACTCCAGAGGCCGTGTGCCTTACAGTATTTTGCTCAGCAAATGGGGCAATGAAATATGGGTATTGCTCTTACTGGGGCCCCATCTGAAGCCACAGATCACAGTCAGGCCTGCTGGGGGCATCTGGCTTGTGTTCTGTTGTTGCTTTAGATCAGCCTTATTCACCACTTGACAAAACACGTCCAAGGAGTAGTTAATCACTCAGAAATACTTTACTCTTCAGAATCCACATATGTCCTCACATATGAAACCGTCCACATCCTTGTGGCTACAACAACCTTTCTCTGTTGTAACCCACAATGATGATACCATTACATCCCATAGCATGCAATCACTCTGTCTCATGTACAGATACTCAACTGTGTCATCCAGGGGCTTGTCCAAAGGGCACCTAAGTCTGGACTCGTATATTCACAGAACCACCTGGTCCTTTCTAGAGGAGGGCATGGTGTACACCTGCTGGGATTTTGTGTTTATTTAGAAGTTGCTGCTGCTGTTGTTTTTAGTTCTTCCTCTGGCATTCGTCTTAATGGTCCGAATAGCATTTACTTTTGAACTAGACCTTACCATGCTGATATACATCTGCTAGAGGCTTTCCTAAGTCAACAAGTATGGATTTGTACACACACATCCAGAGTCAGGAATGGGGCTGGAGGGTGAAGAAGCAGCTTGTGCAGGTGGGTTTTAAACAGATACACCACCAGAGGGAGCTATACAGGAATGCCTTCAGGGAATGGAGCAATTCATATTCACAATCCCAGGAGAGTCAATGAGTAAGGTCTTTATCCAAGAAAGACTGTGGTCTGGGGCTACATTTCTGTCATGAAGAAGATTTGCCATCTAATTCCTGCATGTTTAGCTAATTATATTTTCTCAGCTCCCCTTAATTATACAGACCAGATTCTTTATGACTAGAAATAAACTCAAAAACAGAAAGAGCATCAAAGACAAATCATCTGTGACGAAGGGTCATAAATTGAAAGAAAACAACAAATTAAGTAGTCCAGTCACAGTCACAATTCACTTGTCGCAGTTCACCTTCTGAATTCAATTAGTTTTAGCACTGACTGTTATGATAAGCCTTTTTTTAAATTGGAGGCAAAGGGGCTTCCCTGGTGGTGCAGTGGTTGAGAGTCTGCCTGCCGATGCAGGGGACACGGCTTCGTGCCCCAGTCCGGGAAGATCCCACATGACGTGGAGCGGCTGGGCCCGTGAGCCATGGCCGCTGAGCCTGCGCCTCCAGAGCCTGTGCTCCGCAACGGGAGAGGCCACAATAGTGAGAGGCCCGCATACGGCAAAAAAAAAAAAAAAAAAAAAAAATTGGAGGCAAAGTATTTTGGTTTTTTTCTTTTCTTTTTTGAATAAGCAGTAATGGAAGATATCAATGCTAATTTCCATCTCCCCGGCAATAATCAGGATTTCCTGTTAGTGTGTTTTCTCCTGGACTCTTCTCTAATTGTTTATGTGGGTGATGATACCCTATCTGAAGGACACATTTCCCTTATACCTTCCGATCAGCCAGGCTTGTGTGAGGCCTTACAAGACATTGTAAAAAGCACCGGGCTTGGATTTTGTTGGCCTACATTTGAATCTCTACTCTGTTCCCTGTTATGTGGCTGACTTTGGAAAAGCCATGTAAAGTGCCCTGCAAATGGGATTAGCAAACCCTGTTTCACACATGTGCTCGTTCATTTATTCTACAAATATTTTACTAGATTCCTTCTAAGTGCCAGACACCTGGGCAAAGCTCTGGTCTAAGGCGGCTCACAAAGAAGTAAACAGACAATTAAAATATGATATAGTATAATAAGGAGCATGTCCCGGAAGTACAGGGTGCTCTGGGATCATGGCACGCAGGAGTCAGGGATGGCTTCCTGGAAGAGGTGATGACTAAACTGCAATCTGAATGGTAAGAAGGCATTAATCGGGCAAATAGGAGTTTGGGGTGTGGGTCAATGTGCTGGAAGTTTGGGGAGGTAGAAGCAGTTTTCTAGTCAGAGAAAGTGTTCTGTCCAAAAGCTCCCTGGCTGAAGCGAATGAAATACATTTTAGATTAAAAAAAAAAAGTTCAATAAGCTGAAGTTTGGATGAAACAGATAATTTGGAGGGGACATAATTAAAGATGAGGTGGGAGAGCTTGGCGAGGACTTTATATACCATGTGAGGGAGTCAGAGCTGATACCACGGACAGTGGGGAGCCACTCAATGTAACCAGGTGCGTGCTGTGTTCAGATTTGCCCTGGAAATGGTGAGTGCTAATAATATGAGCTGTTACTCACACACTGTATTCCTTTAGCCAACATAGCCTGCACTGTTGTCAACAGTGGTTGCTATCTAAGAACCAATTTCCAAGAGAAGAAGGAAAAGAAAGAGAAGGCTGGCCGGGGAGGGGCGGTGTGACAGTTGCCAGTGGTCATTTGGAATCAATACTCCTTTACTTGAACCCTTCACCCCAGTGGTCGCTGTGGAGTCCAACTGTGACTTTCATCTTTTTCCTTCCCTAAAACCAGAGACCGAGAAAAGATTGAAGGAGAAAGACAGGCAGATCTCCCTAAATCTGCCCAGAAGCACAGAATCCAGAGACTCAGGGCTCCAGGTCATCGCTGGTCCTGTCCTGTTGGGAGAATTTCTGCTGTTTAGGTAACCCCCCGGGAGTCACGTGAGTGGGATCATCGCGTTAGAGGCCAGGCTCCACTCACCTCACACATGACGCCCGGAGACTTGCTGCTCTCAGGATCTCTTTCAGCACAGGACCAGGTCATCAGACGGGAGAAAAAGACTACAATTCGTGTGGTATGTTCTTGAAGAGGCCACCCCTCATTTCTCCTCATTACACTCTCCACATCTCATGTCTTCGTTGTTAAAGAGGAGGGAGATGGGAGGGAGGGTGTGAAGAAAATGGTAGACATTGCCATCTTTTCTAGCTCACACATCCCATGATTCTTGCATTTGGTGAACCTGTCCAAAACAGCTCAGTAGGAGCCAGTGTCTCCGATTCTCCTGGGAAAATCGCTACCTTCATAGGGTGCTGGAAAGCGCACTGCACCAGTCCCAGCCAGATGTCTACCTGGGGATGAAGCCACAGAAGCACCAGCAGGAAGACAGAGATAGTGCCATGGGACCTCTTGAAATATTAATTGAGGCATTTTCCCTTCTCATCACTAGAACCAGACCAGACTTACAGTGCTAAGGAAGGGAAAACACAAAGGAACCCCAAGAGAACAGTTCCATTCTTGACTTTGAGTTCCAAGAGTTTTCAAGTCATGGTTCTCAGTTGCAAGAACCAAGGAATAGGGTGGGAATTGGGAAGGGGTAGATTTCTTTGGATTCAAAAAGCTTAGCTTTAAATATCTGGTGCCAAACCTAGAGGATTCAGAGCCTAGAACAGAGGTCAGCAAACTCTTCTGTAAAGGGCCAAAGTCCTCATCTCAATGACTCAACCCCGCCATTGTGCAGGCAGCTCACAGACAGTAAGTAGACAAATGAGTGAGCTGTGTTCCAATGTAACTTCATTCACAAAAACAGGCTTCAACCAGATTTGCCACATGAGCCCTAACCTAGGGTGTTTTTTGGAAACCAGAGAATAGGAAAGAATAAGGTCCTTTTCTCTTATTGGTCTGGGGGCAAAGTTTTAGAAGGGAATGGAACAGGAAAGCAAGAAAACTGAAATGCTAGTGTAGCCTTCATCTCTTTGCCCTCACCTGAGTGGACAAGGGAGGTGGTAATAAAATCCTGGATGGGCTTGGAGATTTTGAAACAGAGGGCCTTGTACCCATTATTCTTCCTAACTGTAGGAGGAAACAGTCCTAAAGAATACCCCACATCATCATAGGATGGCCAGAGGAGAGCAGAAAAGGCAGTGTGGTGAGTTTAGCAGAGAGGGTCTGGGTCAGCCCTCCCACACCCCCAGGTCTTCCTTGCCTCCCACAGTACAAAGGGAAAATCTGAACTTTCCACATGCCCAAGTAGGGGTGTGGCAGGAGTCTTGTAGAGTCCTGGTCTGGTCAAGAGGATGGCGAGGAGTGAAGAGAGCAGACCCCATAGCAGAGCCAGCAGGTGCAATGCACAGAGGGAAATCACTTTGGTCGGAGCCAAGTGGATGCTGGTCTGCAGAAGACCTCACCCGGCTCCCAGGCAGTCCTCAAGATTGGCCTTGCTAAAAGAAGGGACAAGTAACATCAGTGATGGGTGCCCGGGGAAGAGAATCCGTGGAGCTCAGCTTCTTCCCCGGCACCATCACATGTGTGATGATATACTAACTCCTCGGCTTAGGTTCCTGCTGGGCAAGAGGAAAGAAGAGAAAGAGGGAATCAGAGATTGTCTGGGGATTGAAATATTAATTGAGGCATTTTCCCTTCTCATCATTAGTACCCAGAGGGACATAGGGTCTAAACTGGAATCACCTGGAATTGGCAAGATTAGGTTTTCTATCACAGCGTGAGAAGAGGCTCTTTGAGAATGATCCTAAGTTCAAGTACAGGGAAACAAAGTTATATTTGGGAGCATCAGACTTTGTGACTATGAAGTTGAACTTAGGTGTTTAGAATAAGAAGGGAGAAACCAACGCAAGAGCATGAAAATGTGCACAGGTCCCTAAGGTAGACAGTGTTTGCACCTCAGGGACACATTCAAGTCTGTCCTGGGCTTCAGCTTACATAGACGGTCACCTCGACCCCATCACTGAGGCCTGACGGAATTTGAAGTAGGCGTAATTTTTGAGTGGAGGATTGCAAGGCCTCAGAGGCTAAGGTGTAGAGTCTTTCCAAAGTCTGTGGGTTCAGCTGGTCCATACCTGCAAGTGTGTCCAGCCTGTGTAGGTGTCCTCACTTCAAACAAACATTGACATCTCGGGGACAGAGACGGGGAGGCCCTGAGTGCTTAGAGTTTCCAGCAAATTTCTTTTCACAGCTTATGATTCACAGGGTAAGTAATTATCCAGCATCTGACACGGGGCTTGCATGTTGCAGTTTGAATAAATTAATTAGTTAATGAATACCTCTACCATTTCCTCCTGGTTCAGTTATTTGCTCATCTTGTCATTGTCTCATAGCAATTATGCCGCACTGTAATTATTTGTTGAGCTCTTTGTCTCCCCAGGTGAACTCAAGAGCAAGGACTGTGCCTTTATTATTTTTAGCTTCTATTTATGCAAACAGATAAAACGTAAAACGAATTTCCAAATACTCGATCCATCACTGTTTCCTGAGAGAGAGGCAGGAGTTCAGGGACAACTGAGTGGCTGGCTCAGGGCTGACTGAGTCCCGGCAGGGTGGGTGACAGGGCTTGTCTTCTGCCAGCCACATACCGCTGTCTTTCCCAAGTTCCATTTCACAACCTGTTTTAAATACGTAGATCCATAGTTTAAAACATTGAAGACACTGTCTTAGATGGCATATTTATAGCATTTTAAGGTATTTTTGTGTTTTCATTCTATCTCAGTTTATTTCCACAAAAGGACTCTCAAAATTTGGATCGGTGATGCTCAACACTGAACTTTACACAGAAAATGTACAACTGATGTGAATTGATTGGGGATGAATAACCTGCTCCATCACAAGGAAGAGTTAAGACAATTTTTGCTGAGAACATAGCATAGACTTATCACTAGCATCACAAAACAGTCCCCACTAACTACAATAGTTAGAGGTAGAACTAGATGATAAATCCTTGTGGTTACACTGGGACTAACTGGGTAATCTAGAATAATCTCCCCACCTCAACATCGCTAACTTAATCACAACAGCAAGTCCCTTTTGCCACGTATGGTAACATATTCACAGGTCCCAGAGATTAAGACATGGAAAACTTGGGGGTGGGGGGGGATTATTTAGCCTATAATGCCACCCTTGACATGATGTCAGAACCAGAGCAAGCCTGCCACAGGAAGGCATCCCTTGATCTGCCTGACCCTGGATGAGAAACTCAAGGTCTAGAACAACCAGAAAAATAAGCAGCTATAGCTCTTCTCATCCTTTCCTCTCCCTTTGCTCCACCTTGTTCTACATTCAGTCCGAGATTGTCAGAACACAATTAGAAAACAAGTGAGATTGGGAGTGGGGGACCAGCAGAGGCACATTGCACCCTGGGAAATGTATTTCCTACAAGTAAAGTGCTGTGGGAAGGGCTGGTGACCAGGGGACCCTAATAGAAGTGCACTCTGGTAGTTGTAGGCTGTTGTGTCCTAGCTCTGCCAGAGAATCTGAGGACCAGGTAATGGGGATAGGGATGCAGCCTGCCTCTAGTCAGGAGAACTGACTAAGATAAAAGACAGCTAGAGAGGGTATTGTGCACACCCTCCTGCCATTTATCTAAGGAGCTGAAAGGGGGCTTTGGTCTCTTCTTTTGGTTTGGCTTCTTTCAGTCTGGGAGTCCACCTAAACAGTCTAGAGAGATCTTTTCATATCTGACCCACAACTGAGAGCTAAATTCAAGTTCTATCCCTTGGCATTCCTAGGTCCAAGCCAAACAAGGAATAAGGATTTCCACTTATGTTATGAAAGATAAGGTAATTAGGACCAATCCACCCACTGAGGACAACCAAAAAAGCTGGAAGAAAAAACATTTTTTAAAGCATCAAAGAACAAACAAGTTAGTGAGGAATTTCTGGGTTCAAATCTAGGGAAGGATAAGAACTCAAAGAGGTAAGCCCAGTGTTCAAAGCTCCCGTTGTCCTGGAAGCATCTGCTGATACAAAAGAAACAACTGAATACTGTGTCTGGCAGATATCCAGGCTCAAGAAGACAAAACTCAAAGCCCAGAACACACCAAAAATACATACTGTGTTAAAACATCCCCTATTTAAGCTGGGACCCCAAAGGGCCTTAGCCTCGGAAAAAGGTGAACCAGAAGGAAGCCTTGTAGTGACCCATAGCCTGGTTTTATCACATCTTAGCAGTGGGAGAAAACTCAAGACTTAAACTTAGATGAACAGGGTCCTGGACTAGAAACACCCCTAGGCACCCAGCAAAAATAAATGAAAAAGCTCTCAGGAAAGACATGTCCTCATCCTAGGCCTCATAATTAATATTTCAAAGAACTTTTCAAAAACAATGACCAGCACATAGTGAAAGATAACCAGACATACTCAGAAACCAGAAATTCAAACACCAGATTCCATAAGTAAAAAGGAGCAGAAAGACCAAACAACAGAAAGAGATGTACAAAGACCTAACTACTAGAATTATCATATTCAAACTATAAAACAACTAGGCTTACTATGTTTTTAGAAATAAAACACAAGCTTAAAAGTTTCAGCAGGGACCTGAAATTGCATTTTAAAAGTAATATGGCAGAGCTGAAAAGAACCAAATAGAAATTCTATAATTTTAAAATGCAATAAGTAAACTTAATAGCTCAGCAGAGGGTTTAACAGTAAATTGTACATAGCTCAAGAGAGACTTGGCAAAGTGGAAGATGGGAGAGAAGAAACTATTAGATGCAGCACAGAGAAACAGAGAGATGGAAAATACGAAGCAAAGAATAAGAGACTCCAAGGATCCAGTGAGAAAATCTAACAGGTTTTGAAGTTCCGGAAGAAGAGAGGGGAAAGAATGCAGTAGAAGCGATATCTGAAGAAAGAAATAATTTGGATATGGATATCAGATTCCCTGAATATTCCATCAGAGATTAACTTCCTGAAACATTCCCAAATTAGTTGCCTGGTTAGTTCAGAGCACACAGGAGTCCTCTAGGGGGCAGCGTTGCCTAATGCCAAACACCAGTCTGAACACTGCAGATACGAAAATGTCCAAATGCTCTGGTGGAAGAGGATGCAGTTAGCCAGAGGAACAGGGGAAAGAGAGTTCCAACCTGAGGAAGTTGCATATGCAGAGGCTGGAAGACAGAAGGAGAGTAAGAGACAAAGACAGAGAGGGAGAGAGAATATGAATAACTTTCTAAAAACAGAATGTCTGGGGCATAGAAGGGGATGACAAGATGATTAAAGAGCCCCCAAAGGGACATGAAGAACCTCATGGACCATGAGGACATTTAGGTCTCATTCTGTGGGTTATGGAATTTAAAAAGGGAAGTTAGAAGAATCAGTCTGGGTAGAGTATGGAGAATTGATTAGAGTGGGGAGAGTGACGGCTGGGGACCACTAAGAGACTGTTGTAAGTCATCCAGGTGGGAGCTGAGGGTGACCTGCTTCAGGTAATGGCATTTAAGAAATGACAATACCTAATGTTGGAGCAGGTGCAGGAAACAGGCATTCTCAAACGCTGCTGTTGAGATAGTTGCAACTTTTTGGAAAGCAATTTAGTAAAATGTAACAAAACTTAAAAATGGATATAACCTTTGATTCAATAATTCCCCTTCTAGGATTTATTCAAAATAAATAATTAAGAATGTGAAGTTTATCACAATATTAATTATAAAGGAAAAATGTTGAAAACAACCTAAATGTCCAACACTGGGTATCAAATATATGTACACAAGTAATACCTTAGACATTAAAAACGTATTTTAAAAGATTCCTTTTCTTCTTTATGCTTTTATCTTTAAAATTTTTCTCTAATGTACATGGACTACTTTTGTAATTAGGAACAAATCAATGAAAATGTTTAGAATTTATGAAAACATATACAAAAATTCACAAAGAACACAGAAATGTTTCAAAAATGAAAATCATGCAAGGCACATGCTTCAGCCACCAGAAAATAAAATTCAAAAGTAACGCGATATGTGTAACTCGCTCCACCCAGGAGGGATGCAAGTAATACCACATTTTATTTATTTCTTAAATTAATTGGAACTGGTTTGAGTCCCCACATTCCAGACTGGTGAGAGGTCATGGACTTCATTCTTGGGCCTTTCTCTTATCTATGGGCCCTTACACTCTTCCAAGGGGTTCATTTAGGCAGTTTCAAAAGGAAAACAGGCAGGCTTTTATTCTGAAGCAAAGAAGAACTCTAGCTTCTTTAAGCCTGCTTGCTGCCACCTTCACCATAGTTGCTGCTTGCTTCACAAGACAATTTTGCTAGCCTGGGTCTTCCTCTATCTGTCCAGAACTGCTGGTCCCTGTGTCCCAAGTCATGCCTCAACAATGTCCTTCAAAAGGGAGCAGCATTGTGAGCAAACCCACTTCTTCTATGTGAAGCTCACTCCCCTTACATGGGCCCCAGTATTGCAGCTCTTGGTATCTGGACCTGTCTTCACACACAGCCACTTTCCTCCAAGGTCCTACACTTCAGCGATGTTTTGCAAAAGGGGGTTCCATCATCCTCTCTTCCTTAAACCAGTCTCTGTTCCCAGGACTTGGAGATCACACCTCGGATTGGAGTGCTTTATTTTTTCATCCACTATCACACATCTCCAAACCCTCCTCCTGAAATTAAAGGTCCATCAGGTTCCTTGCTTTTATAATAGGGCTTGCTTGTCTGTGATGAAGTGTCAAACTTTAGAAATACACACACACACACACAAAGTCTTTCTACTCAAAGAGGGATGAGGATGGAAAGATAGTTTCCATTCTTTCCTGATGAGTTACTATTCCTCAAGGACAGATCAGAAGACTTTCTGCTGAAAGAGAAATAAGCAGTGTAAAGATCATCCTAACTATAAAGATAACAAAAACTTGAAAGAATCTTGGACAATAAGAAAACAAAACAAAACAACTCTCCTAAATACTTGGGGCAAACCAAAAGCTAAAGCATAGTTTATAGACAATACTATACTCATTTGAAATTTATGGAATATTGTCAAAGCTATGCTCAGAGGCAAATAAGTAGCCTTAAATGTTTTCTTTATTAAACAAGATAAAATAAACTCCAATTAAATATTCAATGTACAAAATTAGAAATCTAACTTAGGCAAACTAAAAAAAGGTCAAATTTAATGAATTAGAAACAGAGAAACTGTAAATTGGTTCAAGTTCTGTTTCTTTGCTGGGAAAAAGAGCAACAAAAGCAGTTACAACAAAAAATCTCTAGTAAATCTAATTAGTGAAAAAAAGGAAAGCAAAATAAACATAAAGCATTAAAAGGAGGGAATGCAAGAAGAAATAAGTGTAAAAACTTTAATAGAATAAACTATTCTCTGGAAAAATGTAAATTATCAATGTTTATCTAAAATGTTGGAAGTTGAATACACTGTCATGTAAGAAATTAGAAACTTTTTCAAAGAAGTATCTGCAAAACAGAGTTCAGAGCCAAATAAATGTTACCAATTCCTTGCTATGTGAATTACTTCAGAAAACAGAAAAGGTTAAAAAAACTTCACAAACTATTTTACAAAACCAGTATTACCCTAATGCCAAGAGATCTAACTAAGATAACAACCAAAAAAGTAAAATTATTGAGATGTATATATGTGTATTTATGCCAATTTATATATGAATAAAGGTGCAAAAATCCCACATAAATACTAGATAATCAAACTCAACCATATTTGGGGGGCTGGGGTTAAAGGTACTGCTTTTTCAAAAAAAAGTTTTTCAATTTTTTATACAATTTTTAAAGTTTACTTTCCATTTATAGTTATTACAAAATATTGCCTATATTCCTCATATTGTACAATAATCCTTAAGCCTGTCTTACAGCTAATAGCTTGTACCCTTCACTGCCCTAACCCTATATTGCCTCTCCTCCCTCTCCCCACTAGTAACCACTAGATTATTCTCTGTATCTGTGAGTCTGCTTCTTTTTGTTATATTCACTAGTTTGTTGTATTTTTTAGATTCTACATATAAGTGATATCATACAGTATTTGTCTTTTTCTGACTTATTTCACTTAGCATAATACCCTCCAAGTCCATCCATGTTGCTACAAACGGCAAAATGCTGTTCTTTTTTATGGCTGACTAGTTTTTTTTTATTCCACCTTTTCTTTATCCATTCATCTGCTGATGGACACTTAGGTTGCTTCCATATCTTGGCAATTGTAAATAATGCTGCTATGAACATTGGGGTATATCTTTTCAAATTAATGCTTTAGTTTTCTCTGGATATATACCCAGGAGTGGAATTGCTCATTCCACTCATATGGTAGTTCAATTTTTTAGTTTTTTGAGAAACTTCCATACTGCTTTCCACAGTGGCTGCACCGGTTTACATTCCCACCAAAAGTGCACAAATGTTCCTTTTTCTCCACATCCTCGCCAACACTTGTTATTTGTATTCTTTTGATGATAGCCATTCTGACAGGTGTGAGGTGATATCTCATTGTGGCTTGATTTGCATTTTTTCATGTTGAACTTCTTTCCATGTGCCTGTTGGCCATCTGCAGTTCCTCTTTGGAAAAATGTCTGTTCAGTTCTTCTGCCCATATTTTAGTCAGGTTGTTTGTTTTTTTGATGTTGAGTTGTATGAGCTGTTATATATGTTGGATATTAATCCCTTATCAGTCATATAATTTTCAAATATTTTCTCCCAATCAGTACATTGGTTTGCCATTTTGTCAATGGTTGCTTTTACTGTGCAAAAGGTTTTAAGTTTAATTAGGTCCTGTTTGTTTATTTTTGCTTTTATTTCCTTTATTTTAGGAGAGGAGTCCAAAAAGTACTGCTGTGATTTATATCAAAGAGCATTCTGCCTATGTTTTCCTCTAGGAGTTTTGTAGTATCCATATATTTAGAAATGCTATTTTAAGTCAACCATATATTTTAAAATGCTATTTTAGTTTTTAAAAACCTATGCCATAATACATTTCAAAAAGAAAAAAAAGAGACCAGCCCAATATATGTCAAAATTACATTTGATAATATTCAAAACCTAATGCTGGCTTAAAAATGTCTCACTAAAATAGAAAAAGAAGAATATTTACCAAATATAATATAAAAGTACAGAATACAATATATATAGTAAATATAATGTATCAAACCACCAGTCAAGATCACACTTAATGAACACTAGAATCATTTCCTGTGAAATAAGGAATAAAAAGGAGTTATTCATTACTACTCCTCTTATGTAAATTTTTTTCCTCTTACGTAATTTTAACTTGAAAAATAGTGTAATAAGAAACTCCAATGGAAGACTGGTTCAAGATGGCGGAGTAGAAGGACATGCTTTCACTCCCTCTTCTGAGAACACTGGAATCACAACTAACTGCTGCACAATCATCGACAGGAAGACACTGGAACTCACCAGAAAAGATAACCCACATGCAAAGACAAAGGAGAAGCCGCAATGAGATGGTAGGAGGGGTGCTATCACAATAAAATCAAATCCCGTAACTGCTGGGTGGGTGACTCACAAACTGGAGAAAAATTATACCACAGAAGTCTACCCACTGGAGTGAAGGTTCTGAGTCACACGTCAGGCTTCCCAACTTGGGGGCCTGGCAACGGGAGGAGGAATTCCTAGAGAATCAGACTTTGAAGACTAGTGGGATTTGATTGCAGGACTTGAACAGGACTGGTGGAAACAGAGACTCCACTCTTGGAGGGCACACACAAAGTAGTGTGCACATCAGGACCCAGGGGAAGGAGCAGTGACCCAAGGGGAGACTGAACCAGACCTACCTGCTAGTGTTGGAGGGTCTCCTGCAGAGGCAGGAGGGGACTGTGGCTCACCATGGGGACAAGGACACTGGCAGCAGAAGTACTGGGAAGTATTCCTTGGCGTGAGCCCTCCCAGAGTCCACCATTAGCCCCACCAAAGAGCCTGGGTAAGCTCCAGTTTTGGGTCACCTCAGGCCAAACAACCAACAGGGAGAGAACCCAGACCCACCCATCAGCAGACAAGTGGATTAAAGTTTTACGGAGCTCTGCCCACCAGAGAAAAAGCCAGCTCTACCCTCCACCAGTCCCTCCCATCAGGAAACTTCCACAAGCATCTTAGATAGCCTCATCCACCAGAGGGCAGACAGCAGAAGCAAGCAGAACTACAGTCCTGCAGCCTGTGGAACAAAAACCACATTTACAGAAAGATAGACAAGATGAAAAGGCAGAGGGCTATGTACCAGATGAAGGAACAAGATAAAACCCCAGAAAAACAACT
Source organism: Globicephala melas (assembly GCF_963455315.2). NCBI lineage: Eukaryota > Metazoa > Chordata > Mammalia > Artiodactyla > Delphinidae > Globicephala > Globicephala melas. Next base: position 38,015,366 of record NC_083330.1, on the reverse strand, counting down.
AAATGAAATGGAGATAGGCAACCTTCCAGAAAAACAATTCAGAATAATGATAGTGAAGATGATCCAGGACCTCGGAAAAAGAATGGAGCCAAAGATCAAGAAGATGCAAGAAACGTTTAACAGAGATCTAGAAGAATTAAAGAACAAACAAACAGAGATGAACAATACAATAACTGAAATGAAAAATACACTAGAAAGAATCAATAGCAGAATAACTGAGGGAGAAGAACAGATAAGAAATGTTTTTGACAATTCTGACCTAGAAGACAGAATGATGGAATTCACTGCTGCAGAACAAAATAAAGAAAAAAGAATGAAAAGAAATGAAGACAGCCTAAGAGACCTCTGGGACAACATTAAACGCAACAACATTCGCATTATAGGGGTCCCAGAAGGAGAAGAGAGAGAGAAAGGACCAGAGAAAATATTTGAAGAGATTATAGTCGAAAACTTCCTGAACATGGGAAAGGAAATAGCCACCCAAGTCCAGGAAGTGCAGCGAGTCCCATACAGGATAAACCCAAGGAGAAACATGCCGAGACACATAGTAATCAATTTGGCAAAAATTAAAGACACAGAAAAATTATTGAAAGCAGCAAGGGAAAAACGAGAAATAACATACACGGGAACTCCCATAAGGTTAACAGCTGATTTCTCAGCAGAAACTCTACAAGCAAGAAGGGAGTGGCATGATATAGTTAAAGTGATGAAAGGGAAGAACTTACAACCAAGATTACTCTACCTGGCAAGGATTTCATTCAGATCCGAAGGAGAAATCAAAGGCTTTACAGACAAGAAAAAGCTAAGAGAATTCAGCGTCACCAAACCAGCTCTACAACAAATGCTAAAGGAACTTCTCTAAGTGGGAAACACAAGAGAAGAAAAGGACCTACAAAAACAAACCCAAAACAATTAAGAAAATGGTTATAGAAACATACATATCGATAATTACCTTAAATGTGAATGGATTAAATGCTCCAACCAAAAGACAAAGGCTTGCTGAATGGATACAAAAATAAGACCCATATATATGCTGTCTACAAAAGACCCACTTCAGACCTAGGGACACATACAGACTGAAAGTGAGGGGATGGAAAAAGATACTCCATGCAAATGGAAATCAAAAGAAAGCTGGAGTAGCTATACTCATATCAGATAAAATAGACTTTAAAATAAAGAATGTGACAAGAGACAAGGAAGGACACTACATAATGATCAAGGGATCAATCCAAGAAGAAGATAGAACAATTTTAAATATATATGCACCCAACATAGGAGAACCTCAATACATAAGGCAACTGCTAACAGCTATAAAAGAGGAAATTGACAGTAACACAATAATAGTGGGGGACTTTAACACCTCACTTACACCAATGGACAGAGCATCCAAACAGGAAGTTAATAAGGAAACACAAGCTTTAAATGACACAATAGACCAGATAGATTTAATTGATATTTATAGGACATTCCATCCAAAAACAGCAGACTGAACTTTCTTCTCAAGTGTGCACAGAACATTCTCCAGGATAGATCACATCTTGGGTCACAAATCAAGCCTCAGTAAATTTAAGAAAATTGAAATCATATCAAGCATCTTTTCTGACCACAATGCTATGAGATTAGAAATCAATTACAGGGGAAAAAAAGGAAAAAACACAAACACATGGAGGCTAAACAATACGTTACTAAATAACCAAGAGATCACTGAAGAAATCAAAGAGGAAAACAAAAAATACCTAGAGACAAGTGACAATGAAAACACAATGATCCAAAAGCTATGGGATGCAGCAAAAGCAGTTCTAAGAGGGAAGTTTATAGCTATACAAGCCTACCTCAAGAAACAAGAAAAATCTCAAATAAACAATCTAACCTTACACCAAAAGGAACTAGAGAAAGTAGAACAAACAAAACGCAAAATTAGCAGAAGGAAAGAAATCATAAAGATCAGAGCAGAAATAAATGAAATAGAAACAAAGAAAACAATAGCAAAGATCAATAAAGCTAAAAGCTGGTTCTCTGAGAAGATAAACAAAATTGACAAACTGTTAGCCAGACCCATCAAGAAAAAGAGGGAGAGGACTCAAATCAATAAAATTAGAAATGAAAAAGGAGAAGTTACAACAGACACCACAGAAATACAAAGCATCCTAAGAGACTACTACAAGCAACTCTATGCCAATACAATGGACAACCTGGAAGAACTGGACAAATTCTTAGAAAGGTATAACCTTCCAAGACTGAACCAGGAAGAAATAGAAAATATGAACAGATGGAATGAAATTGAAACTGTGATTAAAAATCTTCCAACAAAAAAAAGTCCAGGAACAGATGGCTTCACATGTGAATTCTATCAAACATTTAGAGAAGAGCTAATACCCATTCGTCTCAAACTCTTCCAAAAAATTGCAGAGGAAGGAACACTCCCAAACTCATTCTATGAGGCCACCATCATCCTGATACCAAAACCAGACCAAGATACTACAAAAAGAGAAAATTACAGACCAATATCACTGATGAATATAGATGCAAAAATCCTCAACAAAATACTAGCAAACAGAATCCAACAACACATTAAAAGGATCATACACCATGTGGGATTTATCCCAGGGATGCAAGGATTCTTCAATATACGCAAATCAATGTGATACACCATATTAACAAACTGAAGAATAAAAACCATATCATCATCTCAATAGATGCAGAAAAAGCTTTTGACAAAATTCAACACCCATTTATGATAAAAATCCTCCAGAAAGTGGGCATAGAGGGAACCTACCTCAACATAATAAAGGCCATATACGACAAGCCCACAGGAAACATCATTCTCAATGGTGAAAAACTGAAAGCATTTCCTCTAAGGTCAGGAACAAGACAAGGATGTCCAATCTCACCACTATTATTCAACATAGTCTTGGAAGTCCTAGCCATGGCAATCAGAAAAGAAAAAGAAACAAAATGAATACAAATTGGAAAAGAAGAAGTAAAACTGTCACTGTTTGCAGATGACATGATACTATACATAGAGAATCCTAAAAATGTCACCAGAAAACTACTAGAGCTAATCAATGAATTTGGTAACGTTGCAGGATACAAAATTAATGCACAGAAATCTCTTGCATTCCTATACACTAATGATGAAAAATCTGAAAGAGAAATTAAGAAAACACTCCCATTTACCATTGCAACAAAAAGAATAAACTACCTAGGAATAAACCTACCTAGGGAGACAAAAGACCTGTATGCAGAAAACTATAAGATACTGATGAAAGAAATTAAAGATGATACCAACAGATGGAGAGATATACCATGTTCTTGGATTGGAAGAATCAATATTGTGAAAATGATTATACTACCCAAAGCAATCTACAGATCAATGCAATCCCTATCAAAGTACCAATGGCATTTTTTACGGAACTAGAACAAATAATCTCAAAATTTGTATGGAGACACAAAAGACGCCAAATAGCCAAAGCAGTCTTGAGGGAAAAAAACAGAGCTGGAGGAATCAGACGCCTTGACTTCAGACTATACTACAAAGCTACAGTAATCAAGACAATATCGTACTGGCACAAAAACAGAAACAGAGATCAATGGAACAAGATAGAAAGCCCAAAGATAAACCCACACACCTATGGTCAACTAATCTATGACAAAGGAGGCAAAGATATACAATGGAGAAAAGACAGTCTCTTCAATAAGTTGTGCTGGGAAAACTGGACAGCTCCATGTGAAAGAATGAAATTAGAACACTCCCTAACACCATACACAAAAATAAACTCAAAATGGATTAGAGACCTAAATGTAAGACCAGACACTATAAAACTCTTAGAGGAAAACATAGGAAGAACACTCTTTGACATAAATCACAGCAAGATCTTTTTTGATCCACCTCCTAGAGTACTGGAAATAAAAACAAAAATAAACAAATGGGACCTAATGAAACTTAAAAGCTTTTGCACAGCAAAGGAAACCATAAACAAGATGAAAAGACAACCCTCAGAATGGGAGAAAATATTTGCAAACGAATCAACGGACAAAGGATTAATCTGCAAAATATATAAACAGCTCATGCACCTCAATATTAAAGAAACAAACAACCCAATCCAAAAATGGGCAGAAGACCTAAGTAGACATTTCTCCAAAGAAGACATACAGATGGCCAAGAAGCACATGAAAAGCTACTCAACATCACTAATAATTAGAGAAATGCAAATCAAAACTACAATGAGGTATTACCTCACACCAGTTAGGATGGGCATCATCAGAAAATCTACAAACAACAAATGCTGGAGAGGGTGTGAAGAAAAGGAAACCCTCCTGCACCGTTGTAGGAATGTAAATTGATACAGCCACTATGGAGAACAGTATGGAGGTTCCTTAAAGAACTAAAAATAGAATTATCGTATGACACAGCAATTCCACTACTGGGCATATACCCAGAGAGAACCACAATTCAAAAAGACACATGCACCCCAATGTTCACTGCAGCACTATTTACAATAGCTAGGTCATGGAAGCAACCTAAATGCCCATCAACAGATGAATGGATAAAGAAGTTGTAATATATACATACAATGGAATATTACTCAGCCATAAAAAGGAATGAAATTGGTTCATTTGTAGATACATGGATGCATGCAGAGACTGTCATTCACAGTGAAGTAAGTCAGAAAGAGAAAAACAAATATCGTATATCAACACATATATGTGGAACCTAGAAAATGGTACAGATGAACCAGTTTGTAGAGCAGAAATTGAGACACGGAAGTAGAGAAAAAAACGTATGGACACCAAGGGGGCAAAGCGGCTGGGGATGGGGGTTGTGGTGTGATGAATTGGGCAATTGGGATTGACATGTATACACTGATGTGTATAAAATAGCTGACTAATAAGAAAATAAATAAATAAACATAAAAAAAGAAAGTCCAATGAAATAAGAAAGGAAAGTAAGAGTTGTTGGAAAAAGAGATAAATGTATCATTATTTTCAGATTGCAGCATTTTCTATCTACAAAACTCAAGCAAATTAATTTAAGCTATTATAATTAATAACAGAAGTTAGTGAAGAATTAAGAGAAAGAGAGAAAAGAGGAGAGTGATAGGAAAAGTGAAAAAGAAGAGGAGCTGGCAAAGGAAGGGGAAAAAAAAGAAAAGAGAGAAACCATTGTCTCTGCTTTGTCATAGACACCAAATTCTTCTATTCTTTTTTTTTTTTTTTGGCTGCATTGGGTCTTCGTTATTGTGTGTGGGCTTCTTTCTAGTTGTGGTGAGTGGGGGCTACTCTTCATTGCGGTGCGCGGGCTTCTCATTGTGGTGGCTTCTCTTGTTGTGAAGCACAGGCTCTAGGTGCTTAGGCTTCAGTAGTTGCGGTGTGTGGGCTCAGTAGTTGTGGTGCATGGGCTTGTGCAGGCTTCAGTAGTTGTGGCATGCGGGCTCAGTAGTTGTGGCTCACTGGCTCTAGAGCGCAGACTCGGTAGTTGTGGTGCATGGGCTTAGTTGCTCTGTGGCATGTGGGATTTTCCGTGTCTCCTGCATTGGCAGGTGGATTCTTAACCACTGTGCCACCAGGGAAGTCCCCATAGACACCAAATTCTAAATGCTATCCCTACTGTTGGAAGTCTAAATCAGTAATAGAAGATGCTTTCCAGGGATCGTTTATCGAGTGCATTTTATGAGACAAGAATTGTTTATGTACTTTGTGTGAGTTTTGGGCATTTTTGACTTGTTAGCTGGGACTCAGACACTGTGAACAGAGAAAACATACCCATAGCCAGGCCCCAGCATCTCTGTGCATTCACTCACATATCTGGAGCTTCATTTGTATAACTTGTGATTGAAAGAGGAATTTGAAGAGAAACGATGAGCAAGGTTTTTTTTCTGGCTCCTTGAATAATGTTTAAGCCCAGAAACTGAACTATATTTCTTGAAATAGTTAGTGGGCTCATGGGCCAGAGGTTATGCCCAGAGGTGAAGAAACAGAAAAACTTTCGAGGCTCCTGGCATAGTCTGAGCTATTTCAGGGCTCAGGAAACAAAGTTGCAAGAACTAGGGAATAGGCTATTGTCTTCTTCATGGAAGCCAACATTACTCTGGTACCCACCAAGAAGTGGAAACTTGTTAACAACTATAGGGATAACCTTGATATGAACATTGGCATTCTTGTGAGCAGGAGGGGCTTTCACCCAAGTGACTTTCAGGGGCTGCAGACTTGGATAACTGGGAGTCAGAGAAGAAGAGTGGGAAGACACTGGATGGGTCACCCTGGAGACAATCTGATTTGGAAACTCATACAAGCCCTGCCCTTCTGGACTCTCAGATACTAATGTGATACACTTCAAGGACACTAATTTCTAGTACTTCAGGGCATAGGAAACTGACTCACTGGTTCTAAAATTCATGTGGCAATGCAAAAGCTCAAGGAGAATGAAGGCAATCTTAAAGAAAAAGACTTAAAAAAAGCCTGAAGACTTAACCCCCCCCAGATACCAAGACCTATTACAAAGTTTTAGCAGTTAAGACAGTGTAGCATTTCCACCAGGATAACCAGAAAGGCCAATGGAGCAGAACACAGTTATACATGAACAGAAACCTAACTTATGACAAAGGGGACAGTGCCATATCCTTTTCAGAGGCGAAAGGATGATTTTTTCATAAATAGTGCTGGGTCAATTGGATATATAATGGGGAAAAAATGTATCTTGACCCCTACCTCACATCATAAACAAAAATGCATTTCAGATGAATCACAGATCTAAATGTAAAAGGTAAAATAATAAGGCTTTGAGAAGGTAACACAGGACATCCTCAAGATCTTAGAGTAGGCAATGATTTCATAAACAAGACAAAAAGGGACTCAACATAAAAGAAAAAACTGAAATACTTACAATGTTAAAATTAAGAGCTTCTGTTCACCAAAAGACATCATTAATAGAGTGAAAAAGCAACCAAAGATATTTGTGATACATATATCCAACAAAGCCTTATACCAAATATATAAAGAATCATACAAATCAATACAAAGAAACCCACCACAGATGATTCAATAAAAAAAGTGTGCAAAAGATTTAAACTGATATTTCACAAAAGAGAATATCCAAAATGTTCAATAAACATATGAGAAGATGTTAGATTTCCTTAGCCATGAAGGAAATGTACTTTAAAACCACTATGAGATAACACTATACCTCCAACAGAATTGCAAAAATGAAAATAAAAATACCAAGTTCTGGAAAAAATATGGAGCAACCAGAACCCTCATAGACTACTGGATATATAAATTGGTTCCAATCACTTTGGAAAACTATTTAGCAATATCTACTAAAACTTAAAATATGCATAGCCTGTGACCCTCTAATTTCACTCCTGGGTGTATACTCAACAGAAACACAAGCATATGTTCACCAAAATGTATGTATTAGACTTTTTAGAATTTTCGTAAACCGTACTATTTTTAGGAGCCAAAACCAGAAAGTTACCTAAATGTCCATTAATCACGAAAGGGTAAATAAATTGTGGGGTATTCACACAATGGAATATTATATGGCATTGAAAATGAATGACCTCGAACTACATGCAACAATACGGAAGAATCTCATAAATGTAATGTTGAGTAGAAGAAGCTGGGCAAAAATTGTACCTACTATAAGATTCCACTTATATAAAGCACAAATAAAGGTACAACTAATCTATGCTGTTAGAAGTCAGGATAGTGGTGACCTGGGAGGGTGGCCAGTGACCAGAGGAGCATTAACGGGGACCCCTGGAATGATGGTATCTTCTGTTTCTTGATCTGGGTACTTATTACATGGATGGAAGTTCAGATCATTAAAATCCACTGACTGCATATTTATGATATGTGCAATTTTGAGTATGTATATTATACTTCAGTAAATATTTTTTTAAGTAAAAACCTACGTGACCTGTAGTCATGTGACTATTCTGTAGTCAACCATATGGTAGAGTTACTATTATGTCCATTATACAGAATAATTGAGGCTCAAAGAAATGAAATAACTGGCACAGAGTCACACAGACCTTATGTGGTAGAGCTTGGACTGGCATTGAAATCTGTTGAAATCCAAGGTCACGTGAAAGATTACTCTAGCCCTTCTTCAGGTTCTGATCCTTCCCGATAACCTTCATAACTCTATGTCTTTTGCCTATTTGTCTTTTCTACCTAGAGTGCTCTTACCTAGTGCTCTCCTCTACCAAGAAAATTTCTACTCAGTTTTCAAGGACCAGCTTAAGGTCTTATCCTCTGTGAAGTGTTCCCTTATAACACTACTTCCTTTCTCATCTCCAGCTGTTTACAGTAGAGATTCCAAAGGGCCCCAGCACATACTGTAAACGAGGGAAGCAGCAGCAATAACAGGGAGAAGTGAGGAATGTGACAAAACGCAGTGGGCAAACTCCATCTAAAGGTAGGAGCAGCTACTCCATTCCAACCAATTGCTGCAACTCAGGAATACAATATCGCTGAAGCCAGAAGTCTAGATTATTCTATGAAATCTTTCTTTTAAATATTACTTTTTAAAAATTAAAACCTAACACAAGCAAAAAACACCATCAGCCAAACGCAGCATGTCCGAGGGCCAGATTTAACTTATGAGTCCCAAACTGCAACCTCTGTTTAATTTGGCAGCGTCAGACAAACTCCAGCTGATTAAAAACTGACAGACTTCTTTCCTAGGGGTTTTGCCTTCTTCCTGCTGGAGAGGCTCTTCAGATATGGCAGAGGAGGGTTGCTTACTAAAGTTCCAAGCTTTCATTTTTACTTCCGCATATGTCCCCCAAAACCTGTGAGGAAGGGATGGAAGAAATGTTTTGGGTTCCCTTCAAGCCCACCACTGCCCCTCAATGTCCTATGATGTACTCACTCAGAAACCATTCCTCATTAATAGGTTGTTTCTCAAGGAAGCATGAGAGAAAAAATGAGGCAGCATTTGAAATAGAAGGAAGTCTGCCACATCGGGGCAGTATAACCACATCGGGGCAGTATAACCACATCACGGCACCAATCCCCAACTACCCGGGATTCCAGGTCCCAGCCCCCAATCCCAAAAGAGCAGCCCCAGGCGATGAATGAAGCACGCAAACAGGGAGAGGCTTACAGAGGGCAAAGCATCCGTTTGGGACATTAAAATCTCTAGTTTAGAACAAAAATTGAACTTGAACATACGTAGATCCATATTGTGAGGGAGAATCAAGAGGGAGTTCAAGAATAGAGGAAAATGCATCATCAAGGATCTTACTGGTGTTTTTCCCTTGGGGGTTTCAAAATGGGTAGTTTTTCTCTATGAGTGAGCCAGGTAAACACCTTGTCACGGATCTGTTGTGTTTGGAAGCAATCTAAGTGAAATCTGCTTTTATTAGCAACAAACATCCAATTTCTTTTTTTCTATTCAATAGACAGGACAACTGAATAAACATACCCGAGCTTACAGAAAGGTCATTTCCAAAAGTGTGCCGTTAGGCTAATTTTTTGGAAGTTAGAATGCATTTTTGCACAGAAACAAAGTGATCTCTGAGAATTAACTTTTCATGAACAAGTCAAAAGAAACGATTTAGCCCATAATGAAACTAAAATATTACTTTTGCAATTCAGAATAGAAAATAACTCTGTACTAAGAAAGAATAACTTAGAAATCAGCCAACACACTGAATAATTTAGTAATCATTTATTACATATGTGCTTGTGCAAGATGCAGCTGATTTGAGTTTTATGTTTGGAGGATTAGCAGTAGCCTGTGAGAGCAGACTTAGTGGGGTGAGAGAAACAAAAGCCTGATGAAAGTGGATGAAGGTGGAAGAGGCAGTGAGAAAGTGGAACCAAATAAGATTGTTCTTTCTAGGACCCTGACTGGGGAAAAAGGAGAATGTCATCACGATAGCTGGAGAGGGATTCAGAACCAAGGGGTCAGAGCTCTTTGAGTATGCTTTTAGGCAATTGGAAAGCCAAGACAGAGGGAGAGGCAAAAATACAGGTTAAAGGGGGTAAAATCAATGGATCTATATTCCTGTGACAAAGACTAGTAGTTGTCTCTGCTCTCTGATCTCTGCCTATCTAGAATGAGAACCCTGATTATAATCAGGGTACTGATGCACTTAGCTAGAAGGCCACATTCTCCAGCCTCCCTTGCAGCTAGGTGTGGCCTTATGACTACGTTCTGGCCCAAGGGATACAAGCAGAAATTTTAGTTGGGACATTTCGGGAGATTGTGGACTCAGGTGGGAGAAAGCCCTTCTGTCCTTCCTGCTGTTGAAAACTATAAATGTTAAAAATGTAATTCCCACACATCATCTGAGCACATGCCACAGTATAATTAATTCATTAATGAGGGGAGCCAGCAAGATGACATAGCTGGTTTAGTAGGGAAAAAAGAAATCCTGGAATAAGAATGCTAATGAGATACAAAAATGGCAAATGTTATTCAAGGTAATAAAACCATCTATCCTGAGAAAATTTCATTTGCGTCTTATTGATTTTTTACAAATTAACATCTAATTTTAGAGTCTGAACCCTGATCAAGAGTAACTAAAGGGCCATTCTCCAAGTGAGATGACCCTTGGGGGAACTTGACAGTGTTCTCCTATGACATTGGTAGGACACACAGCCATCCTTTTGCTTTATTTCCAAGTTTTGGGTAACTTTCCTGAACATCAGCTTCCTTCTGCCTGCTGTCTGGAATGTGGATGCAGTGGCTGGAGCTGCAGCAGTCACGAGGATGGAAGCCATGAACTGGAAAGGCAGGGCAGAAAGGGAGAAGGAGCCTGGGTCCCTGATGACTGTGGAACCACCAAAACGGCCCTGCACCACTTTACTCCTGGACTTTTTTAATGAGACAGAGAGAAGGAGAGAAATAAACTTCTCTCTTAAGCCACTGCTGTTTTGGATTTCTTTTATAAGTGGCCAAGCTTAATCTTCTAATGGGGCAGGAGGCAGACAGAGAGAGAAATCATTATTAAAGAATGCTGGAAATCCAGTGGACCATCGCACTCAATGAAGTTGCCTATAGGAAGGGATTCAGGCAGGAAGCCTCTTAGTGAAACTACCAATGGAGGTATGGAGGACGTGGGGCTTTCCAGACCACACACAGTGAAATGCGGTGTCATTCCCTACCCACTAGTGGGTAGTGGTGGCTTTACTACAATCTGGAAGAAGAAACTGAAGAACCAACTAAGGGCTAGAGAGGAACTGATAAAGTTATCTACGAAAACTAGGATGGTGACAGCAAATGGGAAGATGGAATATTCATTAGTTTGTCCAAGGTTCCTAAAAAGCTTACTTAAGTAATCCCTCTTTGGAATTTCATGCTATATATTACTGTATACTTTGTGTAGTCTTATGCAGTATATATACCTTACACCTATATATTACTGTCTGCTTGGTACATTCACACCTATATATTACTTTACAGGACTGTATTCTCAAAGCCACTTTTGACCTATTGTTATGGATTATTTAATTACTATGTGTGACTTTTCCCTTTGTACTGACTTAAGAATCTAATCTCCACCTTAAGATGTGATTCTACCCTAGAGAAGCTGAAGGTGGATCTGATTAACAAGTCTGGTGGAGAGGTGAGACTTAAAACAAGAGAGAAGGAGGGAGGTATAGAAACAGATAAAGTTGTTGGCTAGGAAGTAGGAAATGAAGCAAGTTCTCACTTGATTACCTCAATGTCCTCAGTATGAGACAGCCATCTGTTGAAAGGTGATGGGGTATAATAGAGGAAGACTTACAGGAGCTTGGGGAAGTGATGGAGCTTTGAAATAGCTGCTCCGGGGAATGGGCTTGAGAACTGACCAAGGACTTGCAAGAAGATAAGCAAAGGGATATGCTTAAGCCTGAGACGTGATTGTGATTGGCTCCAAACTGGCATCCTCTTCCTCTCTCTCTGTTTCTAGTCCCCGCTGGGGGAATAGGGGGACAGGGAGGAAAAAGATCGAGCAGTTATGTATTAAACCTGCCCACTCAGAGTAAATAGAGTCAAATTTGTAAATAAGATAACATCTGGCAAGTTGTACAATTTGATTACATTTGGCTAAGAGCTGATATTTTAGTCACTTGTTTTAAACCTAATTTTATTTCATTTTTAATATTCTTTTTAATTGAAATATAACTGATTTACAATATTATATTAGTTTCAGGTGCACAATATCATGATTCAATATTTGTATAGATTATACTCCATTTAAAATTATTATAAAATAATGACTATATTTCCCTGTGTCACTCTTAAAAATCTAAGGATGCATGGTTGTCCCCCTCATATGTCAATTTAGTTCACTAGTTTGTCTCCTATAAAACCAAATGGATCCTAGGAGTGGATTCCCACCGATTCAACTAAGCAGAAGCTCTAATTGCAACTGTCATGCTGGTATCATTACTAAAGTATGTCAGTGTGGCTTCTGGCTCATGGTATGTGACCACTGATCTGGCAAATGTGTTGTCGTCTATTCTCATCAGAAGAGAGTAGTGGAAGCAGCTTGCATTCACGTGGGATAGTATACATTTGCAGTCTCTCTTTAGCTTTTAAGTTAACTCATGCCCTCTGTCACAATATAGTCCCAAGGGCCTCAGACTAACTGGAAATTCTGTAAAACATTTTAGTGGTCTGCCATACTGATGATATTATGTTCATTGAAGTGATGAGCGGGAAGTGGCAAGTACGTTGGAGGCCGTAGTAAGTGTTTTAAACTTATTTTAGAATTAAATTCTGTTCCTGATGCACAGTAGGCACTTCATAACTGTTAGGATGATTGGCCAAATACAAGCAACTGAATGGCCTGTAGCTGTCTGAATTCTGCAGAAGCCATTGTTTAGAAGAAAGACTTGTCAAGAAAAGATCCCCATAAATGGCAAAGAATTCACCTGTACCCCACCTGTGAAGACCTGGGGAGCTTGCATGTCTGTTGCTGCTGTTTCTTCTTGCTTCCAAGGGCGTAACTTCCTTTTTCTTAAAAAAAAAAAACACAAACATCCTTTAAAGTCAAAAAGAATCAGGGAAAGGTGTCCTGAGAGAAAAGGATTTACATGAAGGTTAGAATCTTACATAACATATATTTTTTTATACCACAGGTTAAACCTAATACCGTTTCCTTTAGTGTCTATATTTATTTTTGAGAGCACCGTATTTTAAAATTGCATGCTGGGCTGAATTGCTCTACACTGTCTAGTCTACCCCAGGACCTTCTGACATCACTGGAGTAGCTGGCTGTGTTGGGCATTCACAAATGCTAATGAAGCAAGGCAGCATCTTTTGTGGATCTAAAGGTGGGAAGCACCTTTCATCTCCCCCAGGGTTTTAGACAACGATCAAATCAAAGAGGAGGCAGGAGGCAGAACCTGGCAGCAGCCGCCCAGTCTTATCAGCCTTTTCTCATGAACATGGAGCTCAATTTCTTGGTGTCTAAGGGAGGTCAAGGTCAGTTTGCCATGAGAGGAAGGAAACCCATTTCTCTCTGCAGAAAGTAAACGTCTTCGGTAACTAAAGGAATTTAGTTGAGCCAAGACAGGGAAAGACTTCCTCTTCAGGACATGGGCAAAGGTGACCCTGAATGGAGAACAGACTGGATATAGGACAGAGTTGACAGACCCAGAAAACTTAGTTTGAATTGTCTCCCACAGTGATCAAACATGAACTTTGCATCCAACTTTTGTGATGGCAGCCAGCTTTCGGCTGGGTTACCCTCACTGTTGTAAGAGAGCTGGTGACGTGACAAAAAAGAGACCAGCAAGTTTGCCGCTAAGCTACAAATGCAGAGCCAGATCAGCTTTCTCGAACTCTTACTATGTGCCAGACAAGGAGGCCAGCATACTAAACTCTAAATGGGCTCAAGCCCTGGAGCAGCCGCCACAAAGTCAGGAAGCAGCTGCCCCCTCACCCCCAAGTGGGCTTGGCTGCCTGTCGCCAAGGCTGGGGAGCTGTGAGAGGTGAGGGGCAGGCCTTTTCTCCAGAAAGGGAAATGAAACTAGGCAAAGATGGTCAAACTCACAAGCAGATGAGGTACAGCATAAAGGGGCATTGGTGAGGAACACATGAGCCACTGTCCAAAGAAAGAAGATAACTTGCCGAAGTACAATAACAATAATTCTTTTACGAACACGCATTTTAAAAATATACACAAAAACTCTAAGATAAAGTCCAAAACCTCAGAAGCTTAATGTGACTGAAACGCAACTGGACAAAATCATTTGGGTGCTGTCCTGTTAGCCTCCTGCTTTGTCTCCTCTGCCAGCTGCATAGATGGGGAAGGGGGAGGGGAGAGAAGAGGCGGGAAGTGTTGGATCGGACTCACTAGAGAAGAGGGGCAGAAGGGAGGGATCTGGCCAAGCCAGGAGGGAAATGTGAGGCCCCTAGGATTTATTAGGTTTGAGAGAAGAGTTGAGGGTAAAGGGTTTACAGATTAATCATGAATTATGACTTGGATTATTTAAAATTTTTAGAGATGTAAGACTGAAATGCCCGTTTGAGCTGTGCTTCTTCAAATAAGTGTCCATTTTGAGACTAGACTGTGTGGGCTGTGACTGTGTAAGTATTCTCCAAGCAGGATCATGAGGCTGACTTTTTGCCCTTTTGTGAGCACAGGAAATTGCAGAAAATGGAGTCATTCTCTTTGATTATTTCAAGTACCTTCTCTGCTACCCAAGACCAATCATGTGCCCACTTCTTAATAACCTCCAAATGATGGAACAATACATCCTTACATTTATCTGGGGGCAGGGAGAGGCAGGGAGCAGGTCATAGCTCAAATGCCATAGATCCTCACTGTTCTGAGATTTAGTAGGTTTTCTTGAATAACTGTTTCTTCATTTGCTGTATGCCCTCAGGACAATCTCCAGAGATTTTAAATGGTTGCGTTTTAAAAAATAACTTTCACCAGTTATGATTGTTTCACTGGACAGCAGGTCTGAGAAGTTCCTCCTGTCACCATTCCAGAATTGCATCTTTGGTACTTGTATTTGGCATTTTAGTAGAGAGGCAAAGCATAGTTCAAGTCAGGTTGGGAGCCAGAGAAAATAAATGAGAACTTGGAAGCCAAAAAGAATCCATTGGTCATGGTTACTTACCTGCTGGGGATTTTGTGGTCCAGCTCACTCTAGCGTTAGAACCCTTCTTGGCTGAACCAGCACCAGCAAAGCTGTGGGCAGTGGTGTATGACAGCCTAGATCCACTGTGAGGCACTGATGTTACAGACAGGTTGTTCTTCTGACCAGAGACCAGAAAAAAAGTGGGCTAGAGAGATAAGGCAAAAATGGGGTGGGGTGGGTGTGGGATAAGGGTCCAACTTCATTCTTCTGCATGCAGATATCCAATTTTCCAAGCACCATTTATTGAGAGACTATCCTTTCCATTTTGTGTGTTCTTGGCACCCTTGTTGAAGATCAGTTGACCATGTATTCATGTTTTTATTTCTGGGCTCTCTATTCTGTTTCATTGGTCTATAGGTATGTTTTTATGCTAGTACCATAATGTTTTGATTACTGTAGCTTTGTAATGTATATTGAAATCAGGATGTATGATGCCTACACCTTTGTTCTTCTTGCTTAAAATTGTTTTGGCTATTTGGGGTCTTTTCTGGTTCCATATGAATTTTAGGATTGTTTTTTCTATTTCTGTGAAAAATGCCATTGGAATTCTGATAGGAATTGCATTGATATGTAGATTGCTTTGGGTAGAATGGACATTTTAACAATGTTAATTCTTCTAATCCATGAACATGGGATAACTGAAAAGATATTTGTCATATATTATTAAGTGGACAAACAGGTTACAAATCAATATGTATAGTACAATCTGATTTTATATTAAATGTATATATGCATATCAAAAGATCTGGAAGGATAATAGTGAAAACGACTCCCAGAGCACTTTATATGCATTATTCTTTATAATCCTCACAAAAAGCCTATGAAGAAAGTGCTATTGTTATCTCCATTTTACAGATGGGGAATCTGAGGCACCAAAAGGTAAAATAATTTCTGGGAGCTGGTCAACTTGGGACACATATTTAGGTCAACCTGTATCTAAGCCAGTGTTAATTCCACTATACTGTACTGTCGTCTGATACACTGACTTGTTAATAATTGTTATCATTGAATAGCAAGATAATGGTTCAACTTGATTATCTATTAATTATGTCTGCTTATGTGTATTTTCTAATTTTCTACATTGAGCACTTATTATCTATATAATAGAAATAGAGTCTTAAATTTATTTTTTAAATAGGCTTGTAATAAACAGGATCGTATTATACAACTTGATTTTTTTCACTCAATATATCTCAGAAATGTTTTCTGCATAAAAATATATATTTGGTCATTGCACATCTTGTTTACCAGATAACGTTCAAATTGGAGACATCATCTGTTCAGAAAACAGTTGAATGACCAATGTCTGGGTAACCAAATGTAAAATTTTCAAGAGCATAACAAATTGCTTCAAATCTTAATGTCAAAAACAATGAACAGTTATTTCTGTGAAAATTAATATAGGCATACCCCAGAGATATTGTGGGTTTGGTTGCAGACCATCACAGTAAAGCAAATATTGAAATAAAGTGAGTCACACAAAATTTTCGGTTTCCCAGTTCATATAAAAGTTATGTTTACATTATACTGTAGTCTACTAAGTGCACAATAGCATCACGTCTGAAAGAACAATGTACATACCTTAATTTAAAAAGACTTTATTGCTAAAAAATGCTAACTATTAACTATCATCTGAGCCTTCAGCGAGTCACAGTAGTAACATCAAAGACCAAAGATCACTAATCACAGATCACCATAATAAATATGATAATAATGAAAAAGTTTGAAATAGTTTGAGAATTGCCAAAATGTGACACAGAGACAGGAAGTGAGCAAATGTTGGAAAAATGGCACTGATAGACTTATTCAACTCAGCGTTGCCACAAATCTTCAACTTGTAAAAAACACAATATGTGCAAAGCAAAATAAAGTGAAGCACAATGAAATGAGGTTTGCCTAGAAATAGAAACCTCATTGAAAATGAGGAGGTCCAGGGACTTCCCTGGTGGCGCAGTGGTTAAGAATCCTCCTGCCAATGCAGGGTTCGAGCCCTGGTCCCGGAAGATCCCACATGCTGCAGAGCAACTAAGCCCGTGCACCACAACTACTGAGCCTGCGCTCTAGAACCCACGTAACGCGACTACTGAAGCCCACGCGCCTAGAGCCCGTGCTCCGCAACAAGAGGAGCCACCGCAGTGAGAAGCCCGCGCACCGCAGCGAAAAGTAGCCCCTGCTCGCCGCAACTGGAGAAAAGCCCGCGCACAGCAACGAAGACCCAACTCAGCACACCACGCAAAAAAAAAAAAAAAAAGGAGGAGGTCCAGAAGGGGGAGCTCTCATGCTGTACCACTGTAAATCAATTGCAGCCCCAACTGGAAGAGATGTACCTTTGCAGTTACAACAGGAAGAAAGTTACATTACTACCCAGTAGGAGGAAGGAAGAATTTCTCCTTGCCTGGCAACAGCCCAGCCAATGAGAGACTGTCACAACTCAGCCAATGAAAATCCACTATACTTCAAACTCTGTTTCCTCCAATGGACTCTTGTTTATAACAGCCCGTCCCCCTTCTCCTCTATAAAAAAAAAGGTCCTCTCTTGTGTTCTCCAAATCTGCCTGTGATTTGCCATAGATTTCGTGTCCTGAATTGTAATTTTTTACTGTTCCTGAATAAACCCATTTTGCTAGTAGAATAACGGGCTGCGTTTTATGAGGGTTTAGAATTTGGGTGCAGCTTTTCTGGCTCAGGATCTCTCATGAGGTTGTTAATCATGCTGTCAGCCAGAGTTGCAGCCTTTGGAAACTTGACTGGAGCTGCAAGGTCTGCTTCCAACTCCACTCATGTGTCTATTGCCAGGAGGCACCGGTCTCTTTCCATGTGGTTCTCTCTACAAGGCTGCTCACAACATGGCTCCTCCCAAGAGAGAGTAAGAGTGACCAAGACAGAAGCTGCAGTGTCTTTTATAATCTGATCTCAGGAGGGACATGCCATCACATCTGCTGTGTTCTGCTGGTCACACAAACAAATCCTGGGAGCATATTACACAGGGCATAAATGCCAGGCGATAGGGATCATTGGGAGCCATCTTGGAAGGTGGTTACCACATAGCCAAGTACCCAAACCAATGAACAAGCCCAATAAACACTTGCTAGATTGGACTGAACTAACTGGTGGCTGGCAATTCAATCCAGTTACAATGTTCCAAGACTTTGATGGGTGACTGGTTAGGTCTCCCAAGTTCAGTTGTCAAGTTACCCCATACCCGAGTAGAGCTCAGTGATCGTGCACTATGGTAACTAAGGAATCAAGAGGAACAAAAATATGACTGTGTTTGAACAAAACATACCAGTTCATTAAATGTGAGTGTGCACACGTGAATGACTAATGGCAATATGTGAATCACAAAGATGTTCTCTTGCCTAACCACCAATCCTTCCTCATTTAGAATTAGTCAAGTCTCCCACCTATGAGTAGCTAGAAGCCAGATTTCAGCCTGGCATGGCTCTGGCTAACATCGTTTTGTACTTCTTCCTCCCACCCCTGCCTCTACCAACTCTTGCATCCCACGCCTGCTTGGCTAGTCTTTGCCATCTCAAGTAGTTCTCTAAATGTATGCTAGCTGCAAGGATGCTATGGCCATTGTGTACAGTTGACCCTTGAACAACAAGGATTTGAATTGTGCAAGTCCGCTTATATGTGGATAGTTTTCAATAGTAAATACGACAGTGCTACTTGATCTATGGTTGGTTGAATCTGCAGATGTGGAATCACAGATACAGAGGAACCGTAGATCTGGAGGAATGAAGTATATGGAGGGCTGACTGTAAGTTATATCCAGATTTTCCTGTATGCTGGGAGGTTTGGGGCCCCTAGTCCCCTTCTCGTTCAAGGCTCAAATATACTATCTACCTAAGGCTTTTTCTGCAGTTCCTATCTTTCTACCTCATCTCCCACCGTGGAGATTTCAACAAATGAATTGGGAAACTGAGGAACTGCACACCTGGACACTGCAATGCACTCCTCACTTGGCACACTCTGTGGGTAGCTCCATTCCCCACGTGCTAGACTAACTGCTGGCCTGCATCAGTCTTTGCTGCTTCTTCTGAGGGTCGTTATCTCAGCTTTGCAAGGGCTCACTTGTCTACTGGCCACTTGACAGTCCTCGGGTCTTCTCAATTCCAAAGGGATCATTCTGGTTACACGGAGAGGCTGGGCAATGTGATGTGATTAAACGTGCAGGCTTTGGAATATACAGGTATGGCTTTGTTTGGTGTGTGATGCTGGACAAGCTACGTGCCTCTTTGCACTAGGTAAAATAGGGGAAATCATACTTCAGTTTGTTTTAAGGATTGTATTGGTCAGGTCCTGGTAGGAAACTGATTTCACCTTACATTGTTCAAATGAACGGATTACTCACGGAGGTGTGAGCAAGGATGAGGGAACAGACAGGGTTGTTGAGGTACCCAGAGACGAGCAGTAGTAGGAAGTCTTTACCATCCCTAAGGCTGAAAGGACAAAGGGAGGAATAGCGTGACCTGAGCCCACTGAGAACCGGAAGTGTGGAAGAGGTGCAGCCCTAAGGGGCTATAGTGTGGAGGGACATAGCTAAGGCTGGAGATGTTACTTGAAACATGGAGAGAACTAGGAAGAACTATCCCAGCATCTCTCTCATCCCACCCTCCAATCACCTGCTGGTGCTACCCACTGGTTGAATGGTAATGATAATCAGAAGACAAGCGAGGGACTTCCCTGGTGCCACAGTGGTTAAGAATCTTTCTGCCAATGCAGGGGACACAGGTTCGATCCCTGGTCCAGGAAGATCCCACATGCTGCAGAGCAACTAAGCTCGTGTGCCACAACTACTGTGCCTGCACTCCAGAGCCCGCGAGCCACAACTACTGAGCCCATGCACCACAACTACTGAAGCCCGCGTGTTCTAGGACCTGCGTGCTGCAACAAGAGAAGCCACTGCAATGAGAAGCCCGTGCAATGCAACAAAGAGTAGCCCTGGCTCGCTGCAACTAGAGAAAGCCCGCGCACAGCAACAAAGACCCAACGCAGCCGAAAAAAAAAGAAGACGAGCAAGCCTGGGAGGTGCAGCCTGGAGGAGCTTCCAGGCACACAGGGCAGGGCAGAGATGGCTTAGAGAAGGGGTTGAGGGGCCAAACAGAGACTAGCAGCACAAGTATTAAATGAGAAAACACAAGAGTATATTTTCCACAGGACCTGGCACATAGTAAGTGCTCGAGAAACAGTAATCGTGGTTACCGTTAGCATTACTAAGGCTGCGAGGTCACTGGACTTTCCTGTTATACCTGAAGCCATCTTTGCCCGTCTAAGCAAGAGCCATAGGTGTGTGACCCCACAGTCATGAGGCTTGGTTTAGTAACATACTCTCTCTGGTCTGCTCAGTCTCACAGCTCTGTTTCTACTGACACCAGGGCTTTAATGATCTAGTCTCTGTTTTCATCAGGTGAAATTAGGCTGTTTAACTGGTCCCCAGATTTGGAGCAAGAAAAAATAATTTCTAAGCAACGTTCCTTTGAGAAAACTGTCCATCTGGTCAGTTTCCCTTTCCATGTGGTCAAAGACTTTCTTTTTTCCCTCTTATCTAATGAGCCAAGACAAAATGGTCACGCTAATGGAAACTGCCTTGCATTCCAACTGCTGCTGCCCTAGCATAAAATCCATGATTTCATAAGGGCTTAAAAGTGTTTTTTTCAATCCTTTATGTCACCACTATTCAGCTGGCTGCTGTTTTTCCTCTGCTTTGCTTTCATCCCTGTCACTGGTCCAAGGAGTCAGAGGATCTGATGCTCCCTGCCCCCATTACTGCCTTTAATCACACCACTCTCTTCCTTCTCTCGCCTTTTCTTTTTTCTTTCCCTTAGATCTGTCACGTTTCCCATTCTTCTCAGCTTTTATGCTTGAAGGCTCGCCTCTTAGTCAACACTGCCAGCCTATCAAATTGGTCTTGTCCTTCAAGGAGACAGATTGATTCAATCACCGCAGGTGAGATAAAATCTTTGGTTCTTTGACTCTTCTTGGCTGCTGCTGGTGGCTCAGTGCTCCAGGTCTGAGGTTTCTGAAAGGCTGAATAGGATCACTAACCTCCTTGCACTGTAGTAAAATCTGATTGTTTGGGTTGGTTGAGCATGTGATGCAGGCAGGAAGTACGTCAGTGAACTGGGTATGGCTTAGAAGAGAGGAGAGGTGTGACTCTAGGGCAGGGTCTTACGCTCCCTTGGGGTAGGAAGGTGACATGAATTACTGAGCTCTTTTGGAGCTGGGTGCCAGGTGCTTCCAAACAACAGCTAAAGTTCTTCGCAGGCCCTCAGAGGGCACGCCTCCCACCGTGTGTACAAAAGGAGCTGGGGAAGAGGGCAAGGGTTAGATGGGGACCAGTTAGCAAAGTTTTACTGGGGGAAATGAACTGACTTTTGGGGTCCGATTGACTCGCTTGACTATTGAGTCTTTGAGGTCTCTCTCAATGAACACAAGAAGCATTCTCCCGTCGAGGGCTAAAGGTGTGATGGGCCAATTTGTATAGTGATACTTTTTTTTCTTTTGAATATTCTTTGCAACAGGAAACTAGTTCAATTTTTAGAAATCATTGACTTTTAACTATAAAAATGAAACTAAATTTCAGGAATAAATTATTTCTCTGCATCTAGATTGATGTTAACTTCTGACGAATGAAGAATTTCTTAAAGTTCACTTAGGTTTTTTTTTTTACTTGATGATATGTCTCTAATGTACAATAAAGTGGATGCAGAACATTTTTTATTCAACATTGTGTTGGCTCAGAGAGAGAAACAAAATCCACGGGCCCTGACCTTAAAGAACTGAAAATCTTGATGGACAAACAAGGTAAAGTTAAAAATTAGAACAATTTTAAACCAGATATGTGCATATTTTACGAACCTAAATATTGGCTACATAACTGAGTCTAAATTGTGTGGTCCTTAAAATATGTGCATTGGATAATCGTTATTAATGGCACATGAAATGCATGAATTTCATCATTCTTAATATATTTACTTTGAAGACTTATAATTTGAAAGCTATTTAGAAGACAATACTGTGTATTGTTAGGATTCAATCCAAGGTATAAATTTTGTCATAAGAACCGGGCTGACTGGATTTAATAAGATTAAGCTTGGCTTTCAAAGTAAACTCTGAATGGAACAAAGGAAGTGACCTTCATACTGTAACAAGTTAACTCAGATACCATTAACGTCTTCATTTACCCAGCTTGCCCAGGCCTCAACTTTTGACGATCTGAAAAATTCTATAGTGAATAGCAATTGTTTTATTTATGATAAAGATCATAATTAAGGTATGTTCACCTACAGACTAAGGATAGCAGTTACCTAGACCCTCTTGCTATACCCAAAGACAGAGCTAACAATAACCCATATTCAGGCATGTGTTTGACTAGTGAGCAGGAAAGCTTGTTCTAGGAAGTATTAATTTAGTTTAATAAAAGCAGAGATATTCAAGTCAGCTACACCATCCCAGTCCTAACTTAACAGTCAGCATTTAAGCCACTTCCTTCCCCAACCCTAATCACAGCAATGGCCGATGGAGTGATAAACCAGGACCATCAAAAACCGAGGTATTATTTGTCTTTTTCTTATAGGATAGTCATTAGCTCAATCACTTAATGAACTAAATCAACTCAACAAGATTATCAGTGGGAGAGGTACAGAGAGGTCATTAGCAAAGGACCACTCCCTAATCCCTCCAAATTTTTCACCATGAAACATTTTCATCACTTGTTTAAAGGGCATTTTTTAAAAAGTCCTAGCATTAAGGTACGGAACATAAAACTCACCTGTAATCAATCACATCTGCAATGTTAAATCTATACTTCAACCAAATAATATCCCTGGGAATTGCTAACCTAAAAGTTAGCTCTAAAAGGGGAGAGGAAGGGGGCTAATAATGCCCATCAACAATGGATAAATTGTGATATATTCATACTATGGAATGCTACTTGGTAATAAGGAAGAGACTATGAATACACTCAACATAAATGAACCTCAAAAAAATGAACCACCGTCAGATACAAAAGAGTACATATTATATGATTTCATTTGTATGAATTTCTAGAACAAGTAACACCGATCTATGGTGACAGAAGTCAGAACAATAGTTTTGTGGGGAAGGATTAACTGGAAGGTGGCATGAGGGAATTTTCTGCTGGAGTAATGGAAAAGTTCTATATCTTTATTGGGTTGTGGTTACCAAATCTCAAACTACACATTTAAAACCTGTGCATTTTACTGAATGTAAACTATACCCTCGTTTTGTTTTTTTTTTAAAGTACTATCTATCTAGAGGATCCTAAAGTTAAGTATAATCTACCCCCACAGAAAGCATCTAATGAATCTTACTATTAATTAAAAACCAACACAGTTCATTCAGAAAGCAGATATGAAGCTTTAATTCACTGTGGGCATTTCTCTGACCATTCTCTATATTATATATGAACTTTTCACCTTTCTTCACACAGATACAAGACAGTTGTTTTCCCCAAGTACTGTGTACCATACCACCATCCCATTTAACTAGCTAAGGACGTATTATAAATACCATGAGCCACTGACTAAATACAGAAGTTGATACATATGTTAGAAAGTATAAATTAAAAAAAGTTTAAGGCTAAATACCATGAAAGTTTACACATATTCTTTAATTCTAGATATCAAATCACAGTGACAACCAATTATAATAAAATCTCAACTTTTTTTAGATGATAATATTCATATTTCTAACATCCAATTATTTTCATTTTCATTATTTTCATTTCCATACTGTTAACTCCACACTGCATTTTCACTTCTATAGAGAGTAGACAGGCTTTTGGACAGCAGACCAAGTTTCTTGTGTAATAATAAGAATTACTATCTTGATCATGACCATGGGAAACCAAATTTATATATACTGTACTATATAGAGACGAGACTTTACTAAGTATAAGATAATGTGGAACTCTTTAGTGGTGGTGTTCAAGAGAAATTCAAATAGTAGCCTGAAAATGAGTTTTAACTGCTACTGCATTCTACATATATTTCATTAAAAGATGAAGTCTCTGTCAAAACATTTATAAATAAGTATATAGTACAATAGCTTTTCCCCCTCCAAAATACTGCCTGGGAGGAAAGTTCCAAGCTGACTCAAGGGAAAAAAAAAAAAGGAAAAAAAATAGACCTCAGAAAACAAACGTATGGTCTTCTGAGCTGCAATCTTCCTGAGTCTATTTTCAATTGGAACAAATTTTGCAGCCAATTCTACCTTGCTTCAGTGTCCACAGTACAGAGGGAGTCCTTGGATATCTAGTTCATATTCTACAGAAATCCGAAAGGACCTAAACACCCCTCAGCTAATTACACAAGGGAAAACTGATCATGTTTTGTATTAAAATCTATGTGAAAATCAAACATAGTCATAGCCATTCTTTTATCAGTGATGCTACAATAAGTGATGAAAATATATGCACAGCTGTACATGGATCACCATTAAACACGGGAACAAAATGCCATTTGATGCATATTAAATAAGCTCCCAAAAAGCCAATTTGAATATATTTATTTTCATTTACTTTGATACAGCATTGGAAGAGACTGCATATAATTATGGTGACTGCTGCAAACAATACTTGATGCTGCTAAGTGTTCCATTAAGCATGAGGCATGCACAATAGTTACCTTTAAAAATTTCTCATGTATATATCTTAACATTCCTATTTATAAGCTGCAATATGTTTAAAGCATTTAGTAATTTTTAAACCAATGATTTTAATTGACCTACATCTAAGTGGGGAAAAACAAAAAACTTCCTCCTCATTTCAGCACCCGAAGGTAATATTAAACCTTACTCCCCAAAATTATATATTTAAATTTATTTTATATGTGTCATCCTTAAAAGTCCAAAAGTGATGAAAATTATTATCACTACTAAATTAGAAGTATGATTTCCCAGCAGCAGTCTACCCAGCACACACAGCATGCCACGCTTCGGGGGATTACATGATAAGAGTGACGTGCTCGTGGCTGCAGATGACAGTAATTGAACATATCAGTCTCTTCTCTTCATTCTGGATCTTTTATTTCAAACTAAATAAAGCTTTTCATTAATATAAACTGAAAAAATTATTTTTCCTTTATTTAACATCAATAAGAGTAGATAAAACTAAATACCTTTATTGTCTTCAAGTGTGTGGCAAGATAGAAAATGTTTCAATCACATTAGGTAATCAGGGGTGGGGAAGGGGGTAGCGTTTGTTTTTCCATTTAAGCAGGATTCCAGTCAAATAAGCACACACACTTACAAATTCAGATTACTTGGTTCTCGGTCCTTTATGGCTTAAAGCACTGGATTTGAAAACTACTTCAGGTTAAAATAAAGTTATATGAATAATGCATAGGCTGTATATCTAGGAGATCATGCAATAAATAAATGTTCTCATGTACAGTGGAATCTTGGTGATGAAAGGGGTCTGCAGGTGTGAATAATGTTTTTTCGTTTTACCAAGAGAATATGCCCAGCAAGTTCCTTGCTTTGGGCCTATTCAAGATCCTGTTTGTAAGGTCATCCTGATTTTCTCAGGTTGAAAAAAGAAGCCAATGTCATAAGACATCTGCAGTAAGGAACTGACGTGCCTCAACTGCAAGTGCTGTGAGGTCCGAGCTAAGCAGAAGGAGACTCAGGATCCTGCCACCTGGCTACAAAGTCAACTTGGACTACTTGGCTGACTAGAGTATCAAATGGGGAAATGCTTAGAATGACCCACTGGAAATGTTTACTATATTAGTATCTTTTAAAACTCTATCTGCTCTTTAAATCTATTTCATGTGAGAACTGCCAGGGTAAGATCCACTCACTATTCCTGGTTTTGATATGCCCCTACGACATGAGAATTGAACTGAACTACAATGATTGTAATGTCATCCCTGTACATCCTAGCAAGCTCTTCAGGAAGACTAAGCATTTTGGAGAGGCGCTCGTGATCAACAGCCCCAAACTCGTTGTTGCCCACAGCATGGCGAATTAGATGGGTTGCTGCATTCTGATCCTCAAATACCGATGACATCTTGGCTCTCCTTTCTGTTAAAAGGCCATGCATCTGTCCCAGAGTCACCTTATAGCCACCAACAGCTATTGGCTGTTGGTGATGCATGCCTGTTAGGTACTCGCCCACAATCCTAACCACATCCTGCCTATGCATTGTCTCCCACAATCCATCAGTTGCCAATACCAGAAATTTATCCTGTGGCCTTAATCGGTGGTAAGTTACTTCTGGCTCAGCAGTGAGATAAGGAGGTGTGTAATAATTAGGAGGGATAAACTTGGTATATTCGTTGTCATTCAGCTGGTCTGGGCCAGATTCTATCACTCTCTTTTGAAGGTCAATGCTCCATTTGAACTTTACGTCTCCAAAAGCCCTAAAAGGCATCAGTAAGCCAAGCAGCCGATCCTGTTTCACCACACTCTTGGCCTCATTCTTTGGGTGCTCCAATTTCAGGCGTTCCACTTCTCTTTCATTCTGAGCATTGTGGTCATTAGATAGAGTGACTGCTGACCAAGAGCCGTCCTCTTCCTGAACACCCAGCATGGCTCTGCTATCACCAGTATTGGCCACATGAAGGTCAACACCATCCACATGGGCCACACAAGCTGTGGCCCCAGAAAATGCCACTCGAAGCACCAGGTAGTTGAGGAAAGAATTGGGATCACCGACTTGAGCCTCCAAGGAGATGTCATTATCAAGCCTCTTGAAAGCATTAACCAAAGCCTCCTTAACATCAATTTCAGTCGACTCCCCAGTGTTAAGGTCTATAAGCTCTTGCCAGTAAGTCCTCAAGCTGTTGAAATATAATTTGGACGCCTCCTTACTGAAGTAATCATTGGGATGCTTGTGCCACTGGAGAATGGGGAGCAGTGCTCGACCGCTCTCCACCGCATTTTCGATCTCTAGCAAAGTCTCATGGGGTAACAGAGAGACAGCAATATAATAAAAGAGTCTTTCACTGACTGCCTGGGAGCAAGCACAGCCTGCATGGCCATCGAAAACCCCCAAAAGCATCCCTCTGGTCTGCAAGCAGGTTGCTGCACTTCTCCGGTCCTCAATGGGTGCATTCGCAGGCAGCTGATTGCTGTCAAATCCAAGGACAGAACTGACATTTTTGCCATCAAATTCTGGCACTTTGAAACTGTATTCATTAGCTTTTAGGATGCTGTTGACTTGTGGAGGTGTAAGGTAAAATTTCTGTGGTGTGGAAGCGTATCTCCTTCCTTGGGTGTACTGCCACCAGCTCTCCTTTGGCCTATAAAAGGTAGCATATGCCGGATGGGGTGTGTATCTCAGGCGACTCTGAGGAATGTAAGGGGGTGAGCAGCAGAGATGTCTGTGGTGGCAGTAACATGCAGTGCCATAGATTCTGCTCAGTTCACAGTGACGGATCAGAGGGAAAAACAGTTGAGTTGGTGCTGGCATGGCATCAGAGAACAGCGGCAGGCTGGAACTTCTGACTGGGATTCCTAGACAGCAAAAGTTACATTCTGATTACTTAATCTATTTTTGCTTTCATAACAAATGTTTAGCAGGTGAATCTACAGGCTCCCTGTGCCTCCTAAGGCACTACATTTTACACACATATCATGTACTATTTCTACAGGATATACTCTGTTAAGCACACCTCCCAATCACTTATGGAGCCAGGACTGAACTGTCGTCGAGCTTTACTTTTCTCTCTTCCTTGTATTTCTTTGTGCAGCACAAACTGTGCAGAATGTACAATAGATCTGGCTGGGGAGAGTGGAGGAGACGAAGGTTATATAACATTATGCAGTGGCAGTCTACCTGGCCAATCACCCTTCTCCCTATCCTTAAAAAAGGCCGTGGATCTCCCAAATTGCACAGGGACTTCTCCCATTTATGAAGATCCTGTTTCTAGACCAGTGGTCGATTGTTAGCATTTGATACACATGGCTACTACTATAAAAGTGTTGGGATGCAGCCCCAACCTGTGTGTATTCATGAATTATTTGTAAGTTATATACGTATGCTACTACATTAATATCATGTTCATTATAACCTGTACAAGAAAAATTTTACATAATGAATAAAAATAGAAGCTCCAAAATGCCCTCCCTGCATCCTAGTAGATGGTCTTGCAAACAATGTTTCTCCAGACCACTGTGCCAATTTGGCAGGTTTAGGGACATAGGTCTGCCACCAATTCACCACATAATCCTGGAAAAGCTGGATCACCGCTTTGAGCCTTGCTTTCCTAAGCTGTACGTGAACACATCAGAGCAGATGCTATCTGAGCACGCTTCCTGGACTCTGTGCCTTTATAAAAAGTGTGCATTGAAGTGAGGCTTTGATATTAAATGCAGCGTTCATTTATTTGTTGTTTAATTTTAGTGTATTCTTTGTGATAAAAAAAAACTAAGTATTCTAGCAGCTCTAAAACTCTGTTAATAACATAAATGGTCGCAGTTCTGGAATTTAATTTACTTGCTACCGTTTTCCTCTGCTTATCAGCCATGAAAGAAAGCTACAGAAATATGATTTTCGTCTACAATGGATCCCAAGTAGAATTCACCCCTAGAAAAATATTTTCTCTTACATTTTATAAAAAGGTTATCTATTTGCACTTGGAAATTAATAAACAGTGAAATAGTAGTCTAATGGTCTAAGGTTTGGCTAAAAAAGGTAGAGCATTATAATCATGAATAAACCAAAATCATGTAACTTACTATGTGACACTGAAAACATTTTGCTGGGCATTTATCTAGAAAATTTAATAAACATGTATCATTAATTCAGGTAATTTTTACAAGAAGAGAATCCCTCTTGTAACATATATTTCCCCTGAATTCTTGAGGTATTGCATCAAAGTATTCATCTGGCCTATAAATAAACAGGCTTTATATTTTAAATAAGAAAACAAATGCAGTAAACAAAAGGGAATAAGGAATATAAAACCATCTGAGTCTGAATATCAACTATTCCTTCCTAAGGTTGAACACAGTAAGAAAACATTTTACAAATATCATAGAGAGTGTTAGAATATATTACATTATTTTCACGCACCCTCTTTTGAAACACAGTTAGAAAAAAGATAAGTGGAATGCGGTGAAGGGGGCAGAGAAAACACTGAATTTGCTTCTGTAATAAGTGCTGTATAAGCCAGTCATATAGAACTCCTTTTGCATGTGATAGAAAGTACCGTTATTTTAACTACACTATTTAAGAAGGGATTTGTTTACAAAATTGAGGACAAGATTAGGCAACAGAAGGAAATGATTAGAATTTTGGAAATAAAATCAATAACTAAATAAGTATTCTGAAAGGCAGTCATGAAAAACAGAAATTCCAGAAGAACAGGGATCTATCAAGACTAACCACTTAACTAACGGCACTTCAAACTGAATACCTGAAAGTCATCCAAAGGTTAAGTGTACATGACTGAGCCAGGAGATGTGCTCAAACGTGGGGCCACATGACACTGGCTTCTAGTTATGAATCATATCTCTTGCTAGGTTTGTATGCAGAAAGCACATTAACTTATTTCATGCTTT
This sequence comes from Globicephala melas, assembly GCF_963455315.2. Classification (NCBI taxonomy): domain Eukaryota; kingdom Metazoa; phylum Chordata; class Mammalia; order Artiodactyla; family Delphinidae; genus Globicephala; species Globicephala melas. Next base: position 37,985,739 of record NC_083330.1, on the reverse strand, counting down.
GTATAAAGATTTTTTCTGTTATTAAAAATGTAAACAGACACCAATCTTAATGAAAATAAATTTTCTCTGTAACTTTATATACGTTTGCATTTATGCTTACTTTAAAACTTAAGAATCTTAGAGGGAAAACGTGTATTTCTGTATGGAATGTAGATTGAATCAAAGTACTGTGTGTGTGTGTGTGTTTGGAGGGGGGTTTTCACAGATAGATGCATACCAGGATTTGGCTATATGGTGTCTGATCAAGGAATAACAAGTCCAGGAAACCCACACTTTCCTTAAATTCCTTTGCTTTGACAATCCTCCTGCTTTTGAAATTGACTGCAAAATGAACTATTGTGGCAAAAAGAACCGATTCATGCAGCAGATGCTTTGAGTAATACGTAAATTCAAACAGCAAGCACTCTAACATACATTTTTCCTTCAGGCATAAATTCTCAACATTAAAAACAAAAAAGCAGAGAGTGAATTTTATTAACTCTATCTTTCAGTTACTCAGGGGCTTAGCATATGGACTGACTCCCAACATGCCTCCAAAAGTCAAATTCTTAGGGAAGTTACCTTCTCTGTGATTAATGAACATTCTATCACCACCAGTACAAGTAACATACTCTCTCCATCAGACCAGTTACTACTAGAAGTCGAAGTACTTTCAAATGCTTTCATAAACCATTAAGTGAGCATTCAAAAAACTCTGAGTATCCTTCTGAATATCCTGTGATTCAACAACAAAACCCCATGAAATCAAAACTTCTGTCGACAAACTTGCTAAATTAATGAAGTAGACGGCTCTTGATGAGGCAGGAAGAACCGCAGCAAGGTACAGTTGTGGTAAACTGAAGCACTGTCAAATTTTCCAGTTATTTCTGGCCACAATTTCACTTAAAAGGTCCTATCCCATGATCCAGACTTAGCCACCTTATATGCAGCATCTTAGTCTTAGGCAGATTTTGCCAATTTTGCCCACGACTAATAAGGAAAGATGAGCTGTAACCAGCAACAGGAAAGAGATCCATCCATTCTTACTGATGTGCTCAACAGAGTTTGTGCCAAGAAATGATTCAACTTCATCAATAAACTCGCAGAAGAAATTAGAGAATGCAATTACTGTACCGACTCCAGAGCTCTTTAGGTTTGCAAAAATTTTGGTGTAAACGAAAAAAAAAATGCTATACTAATCATTAAATGTGTCAGAACCCCAGTTTACGTAATTTGATTGCATTAAACACCCTGCATAAAGACTCTCTGCGATTTTTCAGCATTTTTGGTTAATGTCTAGACATTTCACAGCTCCTGTTATCTCTACATGAATGAAGAAACCGGTTGCCTTCGGAAGACACGAAGCCCTAAGCCAGCACTTGTTTGATTAGTTTCCTTTGTCCCTACCTGAAAATTGCACTCACTAAGGTATCAAAGCTATCTATCTCACCTCTTAATTCCACGCCGACCCACCTAAAACCATCCACACACAAAATCAGTCAACATCCTTCCTGGGTACCCAACGCAGGTAGTTAAGTGAATACCTACCAATTCGTCTGGGCCCGGGACACACACACATTCTCCTGTCATCACAACACGGAGCCGACAACATCCACAACCCGCGCGGACAGCAGCAGCGACAGCAGCACCGGCCCATTGAAAGCAAGGCAGAGATGCTCATTAGAGGAGGAGGCGGCGGCAGGGGAGGCGGGAGCGGAGGAGGGGCGAGGTCTCGCCCCAGCCCGGTGAATGGGGCTAGGAGGGGGGAAGAGGATGGAGGAGGAAAAAAGGGGTGGGGAGAAGAAGGAAACCAAACAAACCAACCCACCCCGCGGGAGAGGCAGAGCTACAGTGGAGGCGGCGGGGGCCCCAACGCCCGCAGAAGCGCGCCCCGGGACCGGCCCGTCCATCCAGCCCGGGAGCGGAGCCCACGGGCGCGCGGCATCCTCCGCCCGCCCACGCCGCACCGGCTTCAGTCCTGAAAACTGAGGGTCGGCCCGCGGCGGCTGACTGTGGGATCACCCTGGACTCGAGGTGTGTAAGGGGAAACCCTCAGGCAGAGACGCCGCGCCACCTGCGTCGCACCTCCCGGGAGCCCACCCTCCCGCGGGTCCCCACGGCGCCCCCGGCGCTGACAGCGGGCGCGGCGGGCCCGCCCACCACCCCGAGCCTGCGGCTGCCCCCAGCGCCGCCACGCCCGCTGCGGTCCCGACGCCCTCACGCGCACCTGGCGCTCCGGGGTTAGTCCCTCCGCACGCCCGCGGCCGCCGCTCCCCAAGCGCGCCGGCCGCCCCCTCACAACTTTGGGCTGGTGGAGGAGGATTCCGGAAGGGCCGGCTCGGGGCCCGGAGTAGGGAATACGAACCGGGCACGGCAGGGGAGGAGCCGCTTCTTCTCAACAAGGAGGCGGCCGCGGCGGCGGCACCTCCGGGCGGTCCTTCCACGCAGCCCGGCGCAACTCCCCGTAGCTCGGCCCCTTGCCCCAGCCCGGCCCACTCAGCGACCCTGCCCCGCAGGGCAGCCACCCTACCCCGCCCACACTTTCGGGCCGGAGCTCTTCCCGCCTTCCGATTGGCTGCGCAGTGGCGAGTGGGCGGAGAGGAGGAGAGCTGGCAGCTGCCCGGCTCGTGGGAGCGGAAGAGCGGCGCGCTCCCCGCCGGCTTTGTGACGTCATGGGGGTCAGACAATCCCTTCCATTCCACGCGAGGTGCCCATTGGTTCCGCGGGCCCGCCTCACGTGACCGCGCCCGCGCCTGGTTGCCTGGTGGAGGGTGGGGCTGCGCGCCGTTACTGGGTTGGCGGCGGAACGGGTTGGAGGAAGCGTCTGGCCCGAACCAGCATCCCAAAGCGAGCTGGGCCCCGGGACCGGCTTCTGCCTGCCGGGCAGGCTTCCGCGAATCTCTGGCCTCTGGCGGGGGGCTGGCCGAGCCTATCCCGCGCCTTGCGAATGGGCCGGGGCTTCGTAGGTTTAGGCTGTTGGGGCGGCTCCCTGCCCAACGGGAAACTGCATTCGCTGCAGTCGCCCCTGCCTGGAATAACAAGGCGTAATAACCCGGGAGTATCTGTGGCCTCATTCATTTGATACTTTGCAGATTTTAGGAGTGTTGCCGTGGATGTTTTCTGTCATTTTCTGGGCACCTCTCAGGGCCCAGGGAGAGAAAGGCGGTCTAAACAGCAGCAAGAGGAAGTTGTGATGAAGGAATTCTTTCCCCTGTAGAGTAGGTGTGTGCTCACGTTTTCTGAAGGGCTTTGAAATCAGTATTGACTTACTTGCCCTGAATGGTTACAAGGAAAAGGGTAGAATGCAGTCTGCATTTGTGACGAAGTGGGAAGAGCCCTGGACTCTTGTGTCAGGACTTTCATCCAAGACATTTCCTCTCCATAAGACTCAGTTTCCCCTTCTGTGAGACGAGTTGTATTGGGGTGGTATTGGCAGCTTGGGGTTAAAGGGAAGACATGTCAAGGGCTATTTCACTTCCTTCTGTCCACACGTAATCCCCTCTTTATGGGAAATGAGTCACTGATAGTGACTTCTAAAAGCTTCCTCGGAGATGGTATCAGGTAGATCATTGCACTTAACCCGCCTACTGTTAAACAGTTTACTTTGATTTATTAAGCATGTCTGCTTACTAGAAAATAAAGTTCATAAAGTGATGTGAGCTGGATATAAAAACTGTCATGTTAACAGTATTGTGGAGTTTTGTTTTTATTAATTTGCATTATCTGATTTTTATGTAATAAAGGAAAATTTTTATAGACACAAAACAGTGCCAGGAACTGGTTCTTTATAACTCCTACGTCTTTCCAACTGCCTTCTCTATTCTCTAAATAAATTAGAGGGCCTTTGTGCCCAGCACCAGGCTGCCCATGGAACTCTTGTGGCTATCTTTATGTGGCCTTCATCCCATTTTACATGGGTCTTGCCTCACTTCACCCCTCCTTTCTACTTCTCAAATGAGCATCCCATAAGTTTGTAAATATATATATATATATATATTTTTTTTTTTTTGCGGTACGCGTACCTCTCACTGCTGTGGCCTCTCCCGTTGCGGAGCACAGGCTCCGGACGCGCAGGCTCAGCGGCCGTGGGATCCTCCCGGACCGGGGCATGAACCCGCGTCCTCTGCATCGGCAGGCGGACTCTCAACCACTGCGCCACCAGAGAAGCCCAAGTTTGTAAATATTTTTCATTGTCCTTTATTCTATTGAGTATCTGATTTATGTATCTGGTTTTCTGTGGTCTCATAGAGGCAGTATAGGGTGGTATATAGCAAAGTGAGTAAGAGCACAGCTGGAGATAGACTGCCTGAGTTCCAGTCCCAGCTCTGCAACTTACTGTGTGGCCTTGGGCAAACTCTTCCTGGCTCAGTTCTTTCATAAGTAAGATAGGAATAAAAATAGTAATATTTTAAAACTTTTTAACCTCTGAGGGTTGTATTGAGTTGATACATATCATGTTAAGTAAGTACAAGCAGGTAGTAAGGGCTATATAAGTATCAGCTATTATTAGTATTATAGACATGTCCAGATGAGTGTGTTTGTTTTAATTAAGGACTCCTAGCGAGTAGGAAACCCAGACCCTCAAGTGGAATATGTTCTACAGCTAGATACTAAGAAGTCATAATATTAATAGATTGGAGATTCTTAGAACCTTAGGAAATCAGGTTAAAGTAATTTATTTACATGAGGAATGTCACTGCCTCTTAGCCCCTACGTTGCAGACATGGAGACCAGGTAATTGAAGGTAAGTGGATTTTTATTTTGAGAATTTCTGCCTGAGAACTCAGAAATGAAGTTTACACTAGGCTTGCCTGTTGTCTATAAACTTTTTCCTAGTGATTGTGAAAATAGAATCATGAGACTCCAGAATATATACATCCATATCAAAGACTTCTTCAGATCATCTTGGTGGCATATCTCATTATTCCACACCAACATTGCCATTATTCAGAGCCCTTTTTAAATTACCTTTTCAAATTGTTTTTGGATCTGCCCAGGAAACTCCAACTTAGTTTACTATAACTAGCACCTTGGTTTTTACACCAAAGTAGTATTGATTCCCTTCTGCTAATAGTTCTGAATGACCTATTTCTGAAAATACCACCCACTCTCAAAAAATTGGTATTCGCCACCAGTAAATATAGTCAAAAGAATTTGTCATGAGAACTGAAGGCAATGCCAAAGTATTTCTGGAGTCAGAATAAAGGCTCCCCAAAGTAATGGCTTTGAAATAAACTCATTTAGAGGTGTAAGTTTTGTTCTCTAGCTACAAAGTTGTATGATTCAGTGATAAGTATGTTCTAAATAAAGTCATAGTACGTCTGCAGAGGAACCAACTGCTTGTACCACTGGGGGAGATTCTTTAGCGTCTCAATCTTGTCTTTCCTCTGGCCTGGCTTTCTTCCTGTCTCTAGATGGAGCTCCATTTGGCCACCCAGTAAATAGGCTTGCTTCAGAAGTGCTGTTTGTTTATCACATGGCCATCTGGCCAAGGCCAGGGAAGGTCTTTGGGTTTGCTGCTCTGACCCCACGGACTGTTTTAGTCACCAGAACACCTGTTGACACTGTGACATTGGAAGGTAGATAAAAGTAGCACTGAACAACACAGGATTGTTGTAAGGGCAGGCAAGGAGAAAGGAAGAGGCTTCTAAAATAGTATGGTACAAAGAAAGCACTGCACAAACGTACCTGTTTTGTCTACACAGTGTTTTTTGTGATAACAAAAATGAAAGACAGTTCCTGAATTAGACCATTAACATGTAGTCATTTTCTTGCCCTAGAATAAACCTGGAGATGAGCAAGTGCTCAGCCAGATTGGCCTGGTGTTCTTGTGGGTGGATGATAAAAACCCTTGGGGGTATTGGAGGTTAGCTGTGACCACATGGAGATAGTCCAGTAGAATCTCAGTGGTGCCAGCCAGGAAGCTTAAAATAGACCTGCAAGTGGGTCTGAGGTGCTGTCAGCCTGATGCCTGGTGAACTACCATGGCCTTTGCCAAAATCAGTGATTAGAGGGAAGAGAGGCTGCTAGACACTCATCTTTAACTCCTCCAGGTCTTGGATAGGAAATCAGTAAGTACTTACTAAGTATGTAAGCAATAGGTACCTGTTTTATTACCATCCTGGGGTTGAGAACTGCTTCTTTGAAATTAAATTATTTGGAGTTATGCACTGAGATCAACAAATCATCTGTAAGAAAGAAACAGATCATGTAATACGGCTCATTTCTTGTGGGCCAGAGGCTGTTATAGGTGCATTCAGTTTTGTCTTATTTAATATTTTAAAAGTAGTCCATTCTCATCAGAATACATGAGGCAGTAGTATGTTTGAGGGAAATATATATATCATCGTTCTCTTACAGAATTAGGGACAAAAATCTCCTGGGAAGGAGGAAGCTTCTGTGCATTAATTTAACACGACAAAGAATACGAAAAGTGGGTATCTAGAGTTGCTTTATTTCAGAAATCCCTGCTTATGGTGCTGTCTTTAAATATTAAGGATGATATGTTTGGGGGAAGGGGTATTCTACTCCAGCCATCAGATAATCAGGCAGGATTACTTTTTCATTCATTACTTTTTGTAATTCTGTAGATAATTCTCCAGAACACAGAGGGTAAAAGGTGAAGGGTTTCAGGGGAACTGAGACCTTGGGGTGGGTCTAGAGCACTTTACAGCAGGTGCCCAGTCATGGGTGCCCCTGAAGCAGGTCACGCCAATATGCGGACTTCAGCAGAAGCTCCCACACTGTGAACTCAAAAATAGTAGCTGCTGATCTGCACACTTCTTAAAAACTATAATTCTTTGCTTACCTGTACACCTTAACTGTAAGAGTATAAGCTTCTTAAGGGCAGGGATCCTGTCTCTTTTATACATGCATATAAACCCACAGCTTGGCGTATAGTGAGAACTAACAGGTAGTGAGTGCTTACTTTATACTATCCCCTGTTCTAAATGCATTGTCTCATTATATCCTCATAACTCTCATATGAGGTAGGTGTCACCATTATATCCATTTCACAGGAGAGGAAACTTGAGTCTCACTGAGGGTGATTGGCGCTATTTACATAAGTAGGAAGTAGTACAATCATCTGCCTTGCATCTTAGCTTGCGTTCTAAAGCACTATGTTATAGTGACCACTGCACACAATAGGTGATCAATAATGAACTCGTTTCAAGTAGAGACAAAAGTAGCATGTTGCAACAGGTGAATTGTGATAATTGAGGAACTACAGAAAGTTTCACATTTTCGTTATAGATTTGAGGATAAACTATATCCTTATAATTGCAAAATTTCCACCCTTGTTATTGTATCTGTAACCAGCAATAAATTTTGCACAGATAAGTGTATCACCACTGAATGGCCATTCTTGTCAGAGCACTGAAGTGTTTGGTTATGTTTTTTCAGGAAAAACAATTGTAGTTTCGAGGTAGGAGATAGATGGGCCCCAGGCTGAGCAGCTACAACTGGCCCCTGCTAACACCTTGAGATAAGACACCTGCAGGAGCATCAGGCCCTGACTGGGTGAAAGACAGAGTGACCACATTTTTCACATTCTTGTGGTCAAAGGGATTTCCTAGCCCACACAGGCATAGAGAAGGTCCTCAGGGTTCAAAGGAAGGAGGGGTGTCAACCCATAGTATGTCCTGCCAAGCTCCCAGAAACCTTCACACTGGAATCCATCTGGATTGAGAGATTCATGTAACAGGGAGGGCCCTGAGTCCAGCCAAGTATGGACACTAGTGAGATGATTGGCCAGAGACACTCTGGAAGGCTGTATCCACGTAAGCAACCTAAGCCGTCCCCATTCTGCGCCTCACTCCAAGTCCACCTGTATGATCTTCCACATGTACTTTGCTTCTAATAAATGCTTTATCTCCTTCACAGTCTGTCTCTTTGCTGAATTCTTTCTTCAAAGAAGACAAGGACCAAGGTCCTGCTTCAAGCCACCACACCCCTTACCCCAAGATATCAGCTATAAAACCATGTTTTCCTTGGAAACTAGATATTATAAATATTTGTAGATGAATACCTAATGTATTCAATTCACATCCTAGTAATAAACTATAGTTGACATGTGATATGAAGTGAACAATTTAATCTATTTAAAGCTGTATGTTCAGTTTACAATATTTTATATTTAAGCATATCAACAGGAGAGGGAAAAGTTCACGGAGAGAAAGAAGACAGAGGAAGAATGTTAATAAGATCTATCGAATTATGTATCCAGTTTCTGCTAGGAATAATGGACTCGGGAAGTCTAATCAGAATATTTAGGGGACTTCCCTGGTGTCCCACTGGGTAAGACTCCACGCTCCCAATGCAAAGGGCCTGGGTTTGATCCCTGGTCAGGAAACTAGATCCCACGTGCCGCAACTAAGAGTTCGCATGCTGCAACTAAAGATCCCACACCAGCAACGAAGACCCCGCATGCTGCAGCTGAGACCTGGCACAGCCAAATAAATAAATATTAAAAAAAAATGTTTAGGGAATTACTAAGGTACAATATCTGGGTTGTGATTTTATCCCTTCTGAAGGCATTGTGGTTTTGTAAAACAAGCATAAGTTGGAGCCAGAGACACCAGAGTTCAAATCCTAGCTCTGCTTCCTACTAGCTGGCTAATCTTTCCAAATTTACCCAATAGCTTCAACACTTTTAAAATCTAAAGAGCGTTATAAGGATTAATGATAATCTAAAGGAAAATGCCAAATGATGGCTGGCAAATAGCACAAAATAGTAGCACCTGAATGAATTTCCTATTGCTGTTGTAACAAATTACCACAAATCTAGTGGATTAAAATGGCACACATAGCTTACAGTTCTGGAAGTCAAAAGTCTAAAATGGGTCTCAGTTGGCTAAAATCAAGGTGTCAGCAGAGCTGCATTCCCTTCTGGAGGCTTTAGGTGAGAATCTGTTTTCTTGCCTCAGCCAGCGATGAAATGCTACTGCAGTTCCTTGACCCATGGCTCCTTTCTCCATCTTCAAAGGGAGAGAGTAGCATCTTCAGATCACTCTCACTGTGATCTCTATTGCCTTCTTGTGATTACATTGGGCCTGCTGGGTGATAATCTCTTTACTTTAAAGTCAGTTCATCAACAACCATAAACCCATCTGCATACTTAATCACCCCCGTGCCATGTAGCATAGCATATTCACAGGTTCTGGGGATTGTGGTGTGGACATCTTTTAGAAAGGGGTGTTGCTCTGCATACCATAGGGCTTTTCTCTCTTAACACTTGTTCATTCATTCACATACTTATTAAAGGAAAATATGAATAATAAAAGTATCCTTACCCCCCCCCAAGAATCCTTCTGTTTAGGTAGAGAGCTTAGATTTATACATTAAAAAATTAACTGATAATACAAGATAGTATGAACAAGCCCCAATATGAGCCATTCAAGAGGAGAGATCACTTAGATGAATGAGGGAGAAAAAAAGAATCACTGCAAACTTTGATTTTCTACAATATATAGTAAGGGTGCCCCCTTCCCTCCACAGAAGGTAAACGTGATCTTAGTTTGCATTAAGGTAAGAACTAAGGAAGGGATAGCCTCCCTCCATTTTACCTTGGTGAATCCCCAACAAACTTTGAAGGGTATAAAAAATCTTCAGTGGAGCCAGAGGAGGGCAGCCAACAGGGTGAAGAGCCTAGAATCAGAACATGTAAGAAATTTAGGGATATTTATGGTATGGTCTTCAAATACCTAAGTGACAGACATATGAAAAGAAATCTAGATTTATCTTTGAAACCTCTGGAGTTTGAAAAAACTAGAGTAAATATGTAGAAGTTAGATTTACACTCAGTGTGCTAACTTGATTTGGTTATAGTTTTCTGAAATGGAATGAGCTGAGTTTCCTGTCCCTGGAGGTATTCAAGTAGAATCTAGACAAGTGTCAAAGAATGTGCTCCCAAAGCACTTTGTTCAGGTCTTGAACATTGTACTTACATTGTAATCATTTGCATTCCAGTCTCCCTGTGCAAACTGCGACCTCTTTGGGGGCTGAATCTATCATATTCATTTTTACCTGGCTTAGAAGTTACCAAATGAATGTTGGGTTGGTGAATAGGTGATGCATGAATGAGGCTGAGGGTTGGACAGAGTAACCTTTGGAGTCCTTCCAACTCAGACTCTCAGTTCTCAGCTAGGATTTCAGCTAGGTTTAAAGGATGGAATTGGCTGCAGAAAGGGAGTGGTGGTGTTGTGTTCTGGATTTCACAGTACAGCAAAGGCCCAGAGACAAGAGGGAGCAAATGTGAGTGGAAGAGCTATGTTGGGTGAAGAACAGGAATTAGAGTTGGGGCAGGCGTTTGGGTTCTTTAATATCAAAGATGTCAGATTTTCTCATGCTGCAGCCTGGACCCAGGCTGACACTTGACTAAGTCCGGATGAAAGAAGAGAGAAAAAGTGCTCTTACAATCATATTCATTTTGGTTCTACTGGGAAAGACTGGAGACTTACTATGGACTGAAATGTCCCCCACAATTCTTTTTTTTTTATTTTTTTAACACCTTTATTGGAATATAATTGCTTTACAATGGTGTGTTAGTTTCTGCTGTATTACAAAGTGAATCAGCTATACATATACATACATCCACCTATCTCCTCCCTCTCGTGTCTCCCTCCGTAACCCCCAATGTGAAGGGTTAGGATGTGGGGCCTTTGGGAGGTGATTAGGTTTAGATGAGATCATGAGGATGGTGCCCTCATGAATGGGGGTGGGGGGTTAGTTCCCTTATAAAAAGAGACACCAGGGAGATTTCTCTCTCTCTCTTCCCCTCTCTCTCCCTCTACCATGTTAGGAGACATGGAGAAGGGGGCCATCTACAAGCCAGAAAAAAGCACCCTCACCAGGAAACAGAATCAGCCAGTACCTTGCTTTTGGATTTCCCAGCCTCCAAAACTGTGAGAAATTAGTGTCTTTTGTTTAAGCTGCCGAGTCTATGGTATTTTGTTATGGCAGCCGGAGCTGACTAATACAGGGCTATTGCCTAAATATGACAGTAAAGAGTTAAAACTCAGAGCTAGGCAGTGGCAGCAAGAATATAAAGGAGGGGTCAGATGGGAAGAGACATTACTGAAAACATTAAGACTTGGTGGTGAGGTCAATAAGAAAGTGTTTAAAGGGGAGGGTATCAAAGAGGCCCAAAGCTTTCATCATGAGTGACCATGAGGGTGGACATTTATGTCCACTGCGTTTCTTATTGCAATGTAAGGAATATGAGAAACTATTTGGAATATCCAGGATTTTCCACAGCTGTTTCCATTAAGTTTGTGGGGGAAAAAGGACTATTTTTAATATTGATGAGGATGGAAAGTCAAGAGTATTAGGCTGTGAAGGGAAAACCTTTTTTAGAGATGAGCTGTAGTACTGGTAAAACTCTGCCCTGAATGGCAGTAGTAACAGCAGACACTGTTGTATAAGCCCCACTATGGGCTGGTATGATACGAGACATAGTGTCATCATCCCATTTCCTTAAATTACCCCTGAGTGTGAAGGCCTGAGCCTGTACCCCATACAGTGTCTGCTTTAGGGAGTGCCCAAGGAAAATTCTCATCCATGTTAGCACTAAGTATAATTATATGTTTCTTCAATAATTGGATTTTCTTGGGCTTTCCTGGTGGCACAGTGGTTGAGAGTCTGCCTGACGATGCAGGGGATGCGGGTTCGTGCCTCGGTCCAGGAAGATCCCACATGCCGCGGAGCAGCTGGGCCTGTGAGCCATGGCCACTGAGCCTGCGCGTCCGGAGCCTGTGCTCCGCAACGGGAGAGGCCACAACAGTGAGAGGCCCGCGTACCGCAAAAAAAAAAGGGGGTTTTCTTTTTAAAGTTTTTGGACTCTGAGCTAACATCTGACCTTATGTGTGTGTGGTGCACTTGTGGGGGTGGGGTAGGAGGAGGCTGGAGGAATTATGCTAAGTTTCAGAGCCAGATTGTGGCCCAGTTTTAACATGTGTGTAATGTATTATTATTATTTTTTTTTTTGCGGTACGCGGGCCTCTCACTGTTGTGGCCTCTTCCGTTGCGGAGCACAGGCTCTGGACGCGCAGGCTCAGCGGCCATGGCCCACGGGCCCAACTGCTTCGCGGCATGTGGGGTCCTCCCGGACCGGGGAACGATCCCGTGTCCCCTGCATCGGCAGGCGGACTCTCAACCACTGCGCCACCAGGGAAGCCCGTAATGTATTATTTTTTAACCTCTTTCCCATTTCTTATTTTTCCCCTATCGTTGTTTTTCTATCCTCCCTCCTCTTTTAATCTATGCTTCCTTATATTTTATGTATCCCTGAAAGTAGTCTTAAATTTGTTCTGGAACAAAGGAAATTAAGTATAAATATATTTCTATTTATATCAGTCCCCATTTTATAGATGAAGAAGCAGAGGCTCAATTAATTTATCTAACTTACTCAAGATCACAGTGGGTGTATTAGTTACCTATTGCTGAGTAACAAATCACCTCCAAAATTAGCAGCTTAAACCAACAAACACATATTTTCTCACTTGGTTCCTGAGGGCCAGGAATCTGGGAGCGGCTTAGCTGGGTGGCTCTAGCTCAGTGGCTGCTAAGGTTGCAGTCAAGCTGTCTGCTGGGGCTGTAGTCATCTGAAAGCTTGACTGGGGCTGGAGACTGTTTCCAACTCACTCACATGGCTGTTCACGGAACATTTCAGTTTCTTACCTCACAGGCCTCTCTTTAGGCCTGCTCACAACATAGGAGCTGGCTTTTCCAGAGCCAGTGATCTGAGAGAGACAAAGAGAGAGACTTCGAGGCAGAAGCTGCAAAGTCTTTTATGACTTAATCTCAGAAGTGACGTACAATCACTTCTGTATCCTATTGGTCACACAAACCAACGCTGGTAAAGTTTGGAAAGGAGTCCACAGGGCATGAGTCCCAGGGGTGGGATCCTTGGGGCCTGCCAGCCTCAGTGAGGAAATCATGTAGCTGTGCCTGCATGATGTTGCTTCTACAAAAGCACTGGATTCAGATATGCTCAAGTTTGGCCCCCAGAGCTGTTTTCATTTCTTTAGCCTGAAGAATAGGTGAATGAGCACAGCAAGCTGTGAGGCTCTGGGTTTCAGTTTTCTTCCTCTGATCCCACTTACTGTTGCCAATGCTGCCACAATTTTATCCATAAAGCTTCGTGTAGCTTCATAACTATTTAATCACTGCTAAAGGTAAATTTAAATTTGATCCATGGGACAACACTAAATGATTTAACTGTTGGGTACCACTAAGAAGTGAAAAGTAATAGCTAACATAACACTGTATAGGCTGACAGCCTCTGAATTTGTCAATTGTTTCTTAAGAGACAGTCTAGGAAACAATTGATTATCATTTTAATTCCTTCCCCTTTTTATGTTCTTTGCTTCATGGAGATATATGTGTATAAAGGATAGAAGTTTTTGGTGTTCCGCCCCCCATAAGGTGATTCCACCCCTCATTTGTCAATGTAATGAGAAAATCCATAAAGATATTTTTATGGAATATATTTTTACTGCATTGCTGATCTGTGGCCAAATTATGTCAGGGTAATAAATTAGGACATGTTGTTTTCCTGAATTTAGGAAACTGCCGGGTCAGTGTTCAGTATTCAGACCACAGATCCATGACTCACCAATAAACCACCTGCATAAATGAACACAGTGGATCTCATCTGCTGCTGGCTATTACCCTACCTCTTGATTCTTACTCTGTTCTGCATCAGGAAATTCCATTTTCATTTGAGGTATGTATAAATCGATGTCACTCTCCATGTTTAAACACGACCCCAAACCAATTTCTTAGCCGAGATTGTTTTTCAGAACAATGATGTTGACTAATTATTTAAACTTCAATTAAAATTTGCAAGCCATAGCTGTGTGCCAATGGTATTTGATGTTGTTATAACTTCCTTTACATACCTCTAGGACCTCCCTCCAGGGCCTATTGTGGTATGCCAGTTTGCAAATAAGATGGTCAGTTTTGTCTAGGGAGAGAATTTTCTCTTTACATTTGACTGACTTATGTACAAATTAATTTGATAAGTTCTCTTAGAGTGCTTACTGTGTTCTAGGTTTTGTGCCATGTTCTGTACGTGGATAAAAGGGTAAGACACAATCTTTGTGCCTTTAAAAACTTGTGGTCTAGCTGCTAGATAAATATTAACAGGAATAATTATGAGGGCTTCCCTGGTGGCGCAGTGGTTGGGAGTCCGCCTGCCGATGCAGGGGACACGGGTTCATGCCCCGGTCCGGGAGGATCCCTCGTGCCGCGGAGCGGCTGGGCCCATGAGCCATGGCCGCTGAGCCTGCGCGTCCTGAGCCTGTGCTCCGCAACGGGAGAGGCCACAACAGTGAGAGGCCCACGTACTGCAAAAAAAAAAAAAAAAAAAAAGGAATAATTATGAAACAGTGTGATATAGCAGAAGTATTCACAAAATGCTTGAGGAGAAAGAAGGGGATTAGTTCCACCCAGTGGTGGAGGGAGATGATAATCAGGAAAGACCTCTTTTAGATCAGTGGTGGCCAAATGTTGCTCCCAGGACCAGTGCCAGTCTCTGATAGAATTTTCACTGACTTGTGGCAGAGTGAGAATAAAACTAAATTCCATAAGCTAACTTTAAGATTAAAACAAATTCTTTATTTTGCAATTATGTACTGACATTCTTTCTCCTATTATGTTGTCCTTTGCTTTATGAAGTCATGGTGGTAATATGTATTATTATTTGTTTTCTTTCATTGCAAATTGAAACTTGGCAACCTTGGATCATCCAAAGTTTCATGTGTTCATTCATTTATTGGTCCTTGAAATCCAAAAGGTTAGGAGCCCTTGTTATGGATGGTTATATTTGTGCTGGGGTTGGAAGAAAGATACACTCATATAAAGGCATTCCTGCTGTTTGCCTGTCAGTGGTTTAACCACATCTACATTAAGGGGAAATTAATTTGTGAGAAAGAAAAAAAATACACTTGCTTTTTATTTTTTAATTTAATTTATTTATTTTGCGGTATGCAGGCCTCTCACTGCTGTGGCCTCTCCCGTTGCGGAGCACAG
Source organism: Globicephala melas (assembly GCF_963455315.2). Classification (NCBI taxonomy): domain Eukaryota; kingdom Metazoa; phylum Chordata; class Mammalia; order Artiodactyla; family Delphinidae; genus Globicephala; species Globicephala melas. The sequence continues at coordinate 37,970,727 of NC_083330.1, read as the reverse complement.
GCTCCAGACGCGCAGGCTCAGCGGCCATGGCTCACGGGCCCAGCCGCTCCGCGGCACGTGGGATCTTCCCGGACCGGGGCACGAACCCGTGTCCCCTGCATCGGCAGGCGGACTCTCAACCACTGCGCCACCAGGGAAGCCCCACTTGCTTTTTAAAACTGGTTTTGAATGTTTTGCTAGTATGTGTCTGGGGGAGTGCAGGGGGAGGGTAGGTGTAAGAGAAAAACACTGTGCCTGCACTGGTGCAGAATTTGAACTGTAGCATTGGAAAGCCGCTGTTGCCAACATGAATACTAGTTTTAGAAGGATTCCCACCCCCGTCTCACCCCCACCCACATAAAATCTTAAGAAGTTTAGATAAAATTAAGCTTGATGATTGTAAACCTTCTACTTCTTTCCAGGTGTTGGATTAAAAAATAACCTTTATATATACGGGCCCTTTATTTCCCCTAATTTTTCACCAGGGGACAGGAGAAAGAGTGAGCCATTGTATCTGTGTGTCTGAGCAGGTCAGTGGCAGTAGCATATTTAACGTGTCACATTTTCAGTCTGCCTTGTTCATCTCACCTACAGTAGAAAAGCTTTTCATCTATTTGCAAATGGATGCCTCTCAGGAGTTGAGCTATAGCCATAATTTTAGAGAATGTTTCATCTTTGAAGAGGGATTCAAGGAGAATGACAAAGATGATAAAAGGGCTGAATATCAAAAGATATTAGATTTAAAAAGAACACTTGTAGGGATTCCCCTATGTGAACTCTTACAGGAACTTATCTGCCCTTAGTTCCTCCCAGCATAAATACTTTAAGAAATGATCAAAGATTTCCTTGAAAATTTACAAAACAACACTTGCAAATAACAGGCTCTTCTTCTACTGTGCGTTTGGAAGCAGCCCCGTGTGTGGTGAAGTAAGAACCTCTGAAGTCAGAGGATTCAAATTCTTGCCCACTCCTTACTACTGTCAAGTCACAACCTTGCTAAGCTTTAGTTTCCTCCTCTCTACAATGGGAATAACAGTCTTACTGCATAGGGCTGTTGTAAAAGAAGTAATAAGCATGCAACAAGCACAAACTACTACTATTCTTATATTTAAAGTTTTATTATTGCTACTTTCTCCTGGAAGGAGAGCCTCTCTCCTGGCCCTTCTCTCCTTCTCTGCTCTGCACTGTCTTCCATCTCTGAGTCTGGAGGGTCTTGATTCAAGTGAATATGTGTATTGGTTGATTCTTTCAGCTTCCTTGAAACCTCCATCTGCACATGAACAATGACAGCAAAATAATGTTTATAGGGCAGATCATTTATTTTGCTTAACTGTCATATATTAAAGCAAATGAATCAAAATTGTATGTCACAATATTTCTAGACAAAATCAAGTACAGAAAAAAATGTGGGTTTTTTTTGTTTTGTTTTTTTTTGTTTTTTTGCGGTACGCGGGCCTCTCACTGTTGTGGCCTCTCCCGTTGCGGAGCACAGGCTCCGGACGCACAGGCTCAGTGGCCATAGCTCACGGGCCCAGCCGCTCCGCGGCATGTGGGGTCCTCCTGGACCGGGGAATGAACCCGTGTTCCCTGCATCGGCAGGCGGACTCTCAACCACTACGCCACCAGGGAAGCCCAGAAAAAATGTTATTTAAGCAAATTATACACTCTATTAACAATCCACAGGCTTCGTTCTCCCCATGACCTTTAGCAACTCAGCAATGGAATATTGGAAGAATATAAACACACTAGTGATGATGAGATGATGGAATATTCCATGTCCTTCCTGGTTCCTGCTTTGCTAAGAGAGAGAGAGGTAGAGAGAGAGGGAAACATGGCCTCAAGGGATAGAATCGTGATGTGGTCTGGCACACAGAGGTGTGCTGTCCACCCTGAAATGACCAGCTAAGCTGTTGGAGATTAAGATAGAGAAGTTAAGAAGGGCCCTTTACACACACTCCCAAGCAGCAAATTTTATAATTAAGTTAAAAGATGGTGAAGGGGTCATGAGGTTACATCTCTTGCTTAGAAATGTTGAACTGACCTAACCTTGAAGAGTACTGAGTCATTCCTTCATTCAACCAATAATTGTTGGACACCCAACGTGCACCAGACACTGTTCTGGACACTGGAGGGCAAACAGGACCAAGCCCCTGTTCTCATGGAACTTGCAATCCAGTGGGGAAATCAATGTGTTAGGGGAAACACTGACTGAAGCTGCCCACCCTGGCCAGCACCACAGTAACCATTTGCATGAGTTATTTTACAACAGGAGGTCCTGGTAAGCACATGGAACTAACAAGCCACCACCAACCAGAAGAATTCGGGAAAGGTCAAAAGGAGACGCCAGCCGTATGTCCTACCAACCTCCCAGAATCCTCCTCGCTGGAATCCAGCTTGGCTGAGCCATGCGTGCACCACCAGGAAGGACCCTGAGTCAGAATGATCAGCCGGAGACTAATCCAGAAACTAATCCCATCAGCATAAAACCCGGGACTGTGAGCCACGTGGCATAGCAGTCCCTCCTGGGTTCCCTTTCCCTCCTGCTCTCCACGCGGGTGCTCCTTCCCACTGAAGTCTCTTGCTCTGTCAGCACGTGTGTCTCCTCCAACAATTCATTTCCGAGTGTTAGACAAGAGCCCACTCTTGGGCCCTGGAAGGCGTCCCCCTTCCTGCAACAAATACAGAAAAAACTCCACAGGAATTCACAGCAGAACCAAACATCCGGTGGCATAGGAAGGCCCTGAGGGTGGCCTTGGTGACTGATGGGTCATAATCACCCTGCTTAATGTTCACTCAGAGATTTACGTGTGTTTTCGTGTTATTATACTAATTACCAAGGCAGTAATTTCCAATTAAAGCCACAAGGGGTTTTGACCTCTCAGAAATGATTGACATGGCTTTGGAGATCTATTTTTGTCCTGCTTTCTCAAGTTCATGTTATTTGTGGTAGCCAACAAGGAAAATACCATGCTGCCACAAGTGTAATTTTATAAGCTCTATGTTATCCGTGACACTTGGGCTGTCATGATGCTGACATGCTGAGAAGCAAACCTTTGATTTACCTAATGTAATTTTGTGCTTTAAGCATTGGGGTTTTCTACCTAGGGCTTTACTCTTTGATATAGTTAACTTTTTTTGGTATGCCTTCTTAAGTTTCAATGTAAATTTTAATGAGTCAGAAATCTTGCCTGAGACCAAAACTTCAATAATATTATATGTGCTGCTGAAGCCATGAGAGTGACCTTCAGATTTCTGTGGGCAGGTGGTTTGTAAAGGAGGAGGGTTAGTTTTAACCTTAACCCCCCTAGAACCCTTATGGAAAACATGTGGTAAATCAAGTAGGGCGTGTTAGGTGTTGCATTTCAGCTGTGGAGTGATATCTAATACCAAGTCAGCATTTGTTGTTTACTCTGGATGTACTGTACTAAGTAGTTAAGAACAAGTCTTCTCTCAAATATCCCCCGCAGATAATTCATTAATTACAACAGGAAAAAAAATGGTAACTTTACAGTGGGGAGACCTGACAGGTACCACCATCACCAGCGAACCCAACATCCTCAGCGATGGCGTTGTTGACCGCCATGAAGTTCTGCCAGAGATGCCATGGGAAGTGCACAGCCTCACCTGGGTAATATTCCTACCAAGGAATGGTTAACCTGAATCTAATCATGAGGAAACAAGCAGACAAAACCAGACTGTGGGACACTCTGTTAGGCAATTGGCTCTGACTCTTCAAAATTGTAATGTTGGAAAAGATAAAAAAAAAAGTGGGTAAGTGCTCCCAATTAAAAGAGAAAGAGACCTGGCAGCTGGAGGATAAGATGGTGAAGGAAACTGAAGGAAAGGACAGTAGAGGGAAGGGGAGGGGAGGAAGGAAAAAACTATCTATAAAAGATATTTGGGGGGAAGTTGGAGAAATTTGAATATAATCTTTACTTGATTATCCTTTTGGTGTTAAATTCCTTGAATCTGATCATTATGAAGGAGAATGTCTTTGCTCTTAGGAGATACATGATGAAACATTTTAGATGTGAAATGTCCTGAGGTCTGCAAACTTTCAAGTGCTCAAGACAAAAGTAAACATAGAAAGAATGAGAGAAATAAACACGGCAAAATGTTAATTGGTGAGTGTAGGTGTAGGGAATATGTGTGTTCGTTGTGTTATTCTTTCAATGTATCTGTCTAAAGTTTTTCAAAACAAAAAGGGGGAGACAAGGGAAGTCTATTTGAGGGAAATTATTATAGAAATCTGGAACAAAAACAAGAAGTAAGAAAACATACATGCATACAACTTAGCTGTGGTGCCTCAGAGGAATAAAGCCCAGGATGGGGGACAGACCCTGGAGTAGGAGTCACAAAGGTTGTGTTCTGGTGTGTCCTCGGCCATCACCCTCCCTGGGGTCATGGGCAGTTTGCCTAACTCTGTATTCATTTCCTAGGTCTGCTGTAACAAGTGCCACAAACTACACAGCTTGAAAAAAACAGAAATGTATTGTCTCACAGTTCTGGAGGCTGAAGTCTGAAATCAAAGTGTTGGCAGGGTCAGGCTCCCTCAGAAATCCAGAGGGAAGCATCCTTCCTCTCCTCTTGCTCGGTTCTGGGGGGTTGCCAGCAGTCCTAGGCGCTCTCAGCTCGCAGCTGCAGCCCTTCAATCTCTTCCACCATCTGTTACGTGGTGTTCCTCCCTCGTGTGTCTGTCCCGGTATCCCTCCTCCTCTAGTAAGGACAGCAGTTGTATTGGATTAGGGTCACCCTAGTGACCTCATCTGAAGCTTGATTACATCTGCAGAGACTCTGTTTCCAAATAAGTTTGCATTCACAAGTGCTGGGGTTAAGGCTTCAACAAATCTTTTCAGGGGATACAATTCAACCCATAACACTCTCCATCCTTGTTTCTCCAACTCCCAACAGATGTGGGGTATGTGGTGGAGCTGGTCAACCAGAAAGCACCCTGAGGTCCCTTCAGCTCAGAGAGTCTGAGGCTCCAAGTGTCCACCATTCTAAGTGCAGAATTAGTCATCCTTGGACAACTAAGGAGCCCAAGAGAGAATGATTAGAAGGAAGTTCCAGGTCATTATAAAACAGATAAGAAACATGGTCTTTGGAAACATGATTCATGTACATTCTTGGTATAGCAGGCTATTTTGCTCGTCACAGTCACCGTTCTGGTTTTCATTTTTATTTGTTGAATGATTGTTGGTTAAAAGTTTTCTAAGCTGAATTCCCATCCTGTTACCCATAAAATTACATAAAATGAGTTGCTAGAGTTAAAAAAAACATAACTTTCACATCACAACTGATTTTAGATGTTGGCTAGGCTGCCAGCTGGAGCAGATTAACAAGGAAAATCAAGACTCCTCTCTCTGTCTTTGTCCTTCAGGCTAAAAAAAGGCAAGATAAGAAGAGAGGACGCTCTGTAATGAATAAGGGTGTTCGTGCCTCCTGCTGGGTCAGCCCTGGGTATCTGGAGGAGGAGACCCTTTGAGGCCCTGGGGGTGGGTTCTGGCTGGGAGGAGAATTGCAAGTGGAGGGGTGGGGGCAGCATAAATGGAGATGAGAACTGTCTACACTCTCTCCTGATGTTCCTGTCCTTCAAAGAGAAAACTGTGTCACAGCCCGGGAAGGGGAAAGCACTGATCACTGAGTTGAAAGAGGACATTTTCCCAGAGTTCTAGGCCCACAGTCCTCAGTGTGACATGTGTACAAAGATGCATCTGCCTCCCTCTTGCGTCTCCCTCCACATGACCTAGGGTGGACACCAGATATGTAAACAAGGACAGGGCAGTGTCCCATCTGGAAATCTCTGACTCGTGTGCCAAAAACCTCAGCAAAATGGAATCTTCTCCAAAATTAAATAGTGTTATTTTTTTCCTGGCTTTCAGAAATTATTTAGTTAAACAATGGGTAATTTAATTATAATGTTATTATGAAAGCCCGTCCTGTCACCTGCTGCCAACGCAAGGTAAAAACACTGGGAATTCACACTGTGTTGTTATTATTCTGGTCTTTCTTTGCCACTCCTTCAGCAATGGGAGTTATGGATTTGTCAGCATTTCCATTATTACCTCTTATTTTCAAGGCTTCTGTCTTAGTTGCTGAAATTGCATTGTACTGGATGGAAGCCTAGAGGTAATTTCCTTTAGTGTTATAGCAGCTGCATTCTTTCATGGTTGTGTGTGACTGTGCAAGTGATTTCAATATCTTTTTATTAAAAAATTAATTCATGCGTAAGTCTAATTCTTTTTTTTTAATGCATATAGCTCTTATACAAGATTGAGGTATGAATCATATGAAGTAAACATTTACGAACAGTCCACAACTCAAGAAAGGCATTGCCTTGGCAGTAACAAAACAAGGTGTGGCAAGGAAGTAATGAGATCAGTGTGGTGATTATTAGTCATAGTTCTTTATGGTCATACATTGTGTATCTCTGAGATTTACAATGTAAAACAGAAGGAAAAGCAGATATGGTCTTTAAATTGTGAATTTAAATGATATAAATTATGCTTGTATAGACATTGGGATCTTCTCATCAAATCTTAGAATATTAGTATCTGAAAAAGACCCTAGATCTTCTTTTATCCATCAGTTGTGAATACCTATTCTGTCAATTCCACATTCCCTCTTCTGCCCTTCCTGTAATATATCAGTTATCTATTGCTGTGTAACAAACAATCCCAATACTTGGTTTTTCGTTAAGGAAACAGTCACTGAGTAGTTCACAATTCTGGGTGTTGGCAATTTAAACTGAGCTCAGCTAGGTGGTTCTTCTGCTAGTCCTGCCTGGGTTCACTCCTGTGGCTACAGTCAGCGGGCGGTTCAGCCAGAAGCTGATTGAATGTGGACGGCCTCATCACATGTCTCGTGGTTGGCTATGGTGCAGAGGCAACTGTGCCATGTGTCTGCAGCACCCAACAGGCTACCCCAGGCTTTTCACTGGCCACTGGGTTCCAAAAGCAGCAAAAGAGAGCAGATCCCAATTCACAAACTCTTTTCAAGCCTCTGTTTGTATCACCCTTGCTAATGTGTCATTAGCCAAAGCAAACCACATGGCCAGGCTCAAGTGCAAAGAGGTGAAGAGATAGGACTCCATCTCTCGATGGAAGGGACAACATAAATGGAAGTAGGCATCCATTTGTTTTTTATTTGGAAACTGGGGTGCCATCCTGATAGCTTCAACTGAGATCTCCCTAGTATTCAATCTCACCTGAGAAGAAACAGGAGGGGAGGTAGTTATGGGCCGCTGTGCGTAGGACCAAAAAACCTCCTAATGGAAGTGACAATTCATCCTAAAGAGAGAGGAGAGTCCAAGATTGTCCAAGGTCATCAAGTCAGTGACGGGGGTGGCTACACCTCAGCACAGCCCTTATCTGTCCCTCAGATGGCCCAATCCTGCCCCCATGATCTGTACACAAGACCTGTACACAAGACCTGGAGAAGAGGCTGCAATTAAAAGAAAAAAACAGAGTTTCAGTGAAGTTTCTAGGGAAGAAGTGGGGATTTGGAAGGTGAAGGGAGTTTCCTCATTTGGGTCTCCTCTGGGGATGGGGTGCGGGGTGTTGGGCTGAACCCAGTCTGCTTCTGGACCAGGGTTGATGTGGGAGAGGAAACTGGCCTGGGACAGGCAACCAGGCGATTGACACAGGCTTCGATGGAATGTGCAGGAGAACCTCACAGCCTTAGCAGGTCAAATCGGGAGAGAGGATTTATTCCCAAGAGCACATAAGACACCCTCTCCCGGATGAACTGGAGGACGCTGAGGGAACGCAATACTTATACTCAAGTGTAAGTCACAGCTCCTGTGTTTAAGCCAGTGTGTGAGTATGTATGTGTTACTCTGTGATGATGTGTAAGCCATAACTTATATAAGCAACAGTGCTAGAGAAGGGGATCTGGGAGCCCTCGATCAGAGAGAGACTTCAGGGAAGGGATAAGACTGAAGATAAATCTGCAAATATGGGAGGACTCAGGAGAGGATTAAGATGGAGAATATTCCAAAGAGTAATCAAAGTAATCTACCAATGAGGGTAGTTAATACTTTACTGAAAACCCAGCTCTTTTACTAAAAGCTATTTTGTCTTAGATCACCGTGGTGGAGACATGAGAGAAATTGTAGGATCAGAGGAATTTGGGAGGAAGTCTGTCCCCTGATGCCCTTAGAATCTCAATATTTAGAATCACTATGGAAATCAAATTACTTTAGCAATGGCATTGATGAACTACTGCCAGAGTATAAATGAGTGGGGCGTGTGTGTGTGTGTATGTGTATATGTGTGTATGCGTTTAGAATCTCAGTCTTTATTGGCTGCAAGGCTTAAAACACTCAGGCCCAGTGCCAGGGCTCAGATCTTGTTGAAAGCAGCAATGTCAACGCTCAGCACGTAAGGGGGCAAGAGGAAGCAGAAAGAACATAGAAGTCTTAGATAAAATGATGAGTAACGTATAGCCCATTTATTAATATGTATTTATTTATACGCTATCTTTTGCAGAAGAAAGGTAGGGTGACTTAAATGAATACATTCATATATTATATATTACATACATATAACTTTACATACATATAACTTGAGGGCATACATTTCAAACAAGGATGAAATAACTAGCATAAGTTTTTTCTGCATTACTATATTTATAGCTTTGCACTTGTGGGGACAATTGAATGGTATACTTCCCTACTCCGACCTATGTAAAAGAAAAACAGGTGTCTGTTGTGCAAGTTGGGTCCCTTCTGAGTCACCACCTACTGTGCATCAAGTTTGGAATGAATTCTACAACCTCACCTGGTTTGGGTTAAGGAATAGGCTTTATTGGGGAAAGGGAAAACCTAAAGGCAGATTACACAGAAAGAGAGTACTGGGTTCCCTACTTCCCACAGTCCCACAGAGAGACAGGCAAGCGTGCTTGGCAGGAAATATGGTGTGGGTTTATGTTCCAGTAGAGGAACAGTATCCCTCCTTATTCTGCCTTTTCTATAAAGCAAGTATAAGCTGCCTTGTCAGTGGGAGAATACTCAGGCAGCTTGATCCAGTCTGGATTGGGGGGCCCAGCTGTTTACAGGGGCTGCTGGGAAAGCCAGCAGGCAAGGTCCATAGGATGCTGCAGGCGAAGGATACCACCAGTCCCATGGGAAGCCAAGCTTGGGTGTAGCACTTCTACTGGGAGAAGGAGGTCTCTGGTGCCTGCTAGCTCATTGGTCAGGCAACCAGAGTCAGCTGCCATGGTCATTTTCAGACTGTTTTGCTCATCACACTATAGTGAGTGAGAAGTCTGCAACCAGGAAGCCTAAAACTTGCTATGGTGGCCTTACAAAATTCTCTTCACCTGTCTGACCCTAATTAGAGGTTCTAGTACTTAGCCTACTCTGTTGGTTGTTAGGGAATCAAATGAGATTGACCAGAAGAGAAACAACTAAAATGGGAGGCTGGCAATATAGCCAGCAATATTTTTCAGCACTCTGCTTTTAGAATTAAAAGGTAAATCATACAAGTGAATGTTCATAACTTATCCAAAGTATGCCTTCCAAATTATAAATCCAGCCCGTTCTTCCAAGCCTCAACGTATTTGAACTCAGTATAATAAAATAATTGATGCTTAGAATAGTGAGCTGGGGGCATTTCAACATCCCCAGTCATCAAAAAGAAGGAATACGGACCAAAGCACAGGAGAGAAAAATTAACTAATACGTAAATCAAAACCCAAAATAATAATAATCATAATAACAATAACGGATGGTTGTGGCAGACACTGGTGGCCAATCACCCACCAGGCAGCCCCTTCTTCCTTGCTAGAACCCCCATTTTGCTTTAGCTTTCACAGGGCACCTCCACAGCCTATGAGTAGATCTTTGTTATCCTAAGTCAATCATGGTGCTTCCACAGGCTTGCGATGCGATTCTGGTCAGAGTTGTGAGAGAAGGTCTTCAGGGGACTCATGGGAAAGGGTCTCCTTGTCCTCGAAGAAGGGTGGCTGCTGAGAGGTGTGAAGTGTGTGCTGCCTTCAGAATTGCTGCCAAAGTCCCGTCCTCCGAACCCTGTCCCCAATGATGCTGCCTGCCCTTACGGGGTCTCCCGGATTGCTCCCTCTCTCCCCGTCAGAATGACTCTCTCCTCCAGGGCGCCCCATCATGCCGGACCCTAGGACACATTCCAGCTTGCACTATGTAAACTCTGTGGTGATGGAAAGACCATGGGCTCTGGAGCCCTGCTACCTGGGGGTGCCCCCAGGTCCCTGGCTACCTATTTGGATGCCTGTAACCTACTATCCCGTAATTATCCTGTTACTGACTTTCCCCATGTGACTGGGCCCCACCTCAGGCCCATGTCTAATCACCACAGTCTCCTCAGCACCTAAAATGTTCATGGCACCAGAAGCAGCCAGAAAAGTTTTCCTGAAGGAGTCAGAGAGGGAACTAATTTATCCCAGTTGCTTTTATTCCAAATGATGCAACCTTGAGAAAGTGATATAACCTGTCTGTGACTTTATTTCCTTACCTATAAATTGAGGTGATAACATCTGTTTGTAAAGGTTATTGAGATAATGTATTTTTTTTTTTAGAAACTGTAAATACTGGGGAGAAGGAAGGAAAATGAGGGAAGATCCGTGTCACATGAGTGGGGAGGACCATGTCAAGTAATAATGATACTATTAATAAGAGCTAGAACCTTTTTAATAGCTGTCACATATGTTATACCGTTGTCTCATTAACTACTTCCAACTCTTTGAGGAAGGCATTACTGCACCCATCATAAAGATAACAAAACTGAAACTCAGGGAGTAAAGTACTAACCAGGTGGCAGAGCTGAGATTCAAAGCATGCCTTAGAGGCTAAGCATTAGCATTTCGGTGCCCATCTCAGGGACAAGCTGGTAGCTGGCTCCAGAGAGGCATCAGGCTGAAGACCTGGTCCAGGCTGTCCTCATTTAACACCTATTCTTAATAACTTAGAAGAGAGCAGGCACAGCGTGTGCTTCAAAGACCAGAGACGGAAACCAGAGCTGACGTCCAAAGGAGCTGGTGCAGAGTGGGAGGGAGGAACTGGGATTCGGTTTGGGGAAGTACAAACCAAACTAGCCACAGGGAACTAATCCACAGCAAAGGTAGAGAGGCCAGGAGAGAAAGGACAGCTGAGAGGCTGAAAAGCACCTGGGCAGACTGATGGACGGGAACGGAGATGCTGCTCTGTAATGTGATGAGGCCACAGTGAGGCCAATTCTATTCTAGGCAGCACTCACTGGAGCTATGAAGGACAGGGGAGGCCTGCTCCGTGCTTCTTGTTTATAGAGGTGAGTCCCTATCACAGGTCCAGTGTGTGTGTGTGTGTGTGTGTGTGTGTGTGGTACACACACACTTTAATACTGACCCTTGTGACCCCCATGAAACACACACATATCCACACACACACTTTGACATTGACCCCCATTAAAGACACACAAACACATTTTGATACTGAGCTCCGTCATACCCCATGAACCTTTTAAACTTTCTTCCTTTCCAGGCTTTGTCCATGTATTTCCTAGTGTCTCTAAGAGAAGTTGCATCTGTAGAATGCGGGGTAGAGTTCAGAGTGGACGGGGAGGCAAGAGTGAGTAAGTGAAGGAAGCAGCGCTCAAGCACGCTGAGGGGCTGGTCCCAAGTTCCAGAAGCTCTGCCTTCAGTCGGAAGCTCTGAGCCTTCTTCTAGCCCGTGCAGAGGCAATGCTGCTTAGTGGTGAAAGGCAGGAGCCAGCACCTTTCACCACCTACGTAAATGTAGGACTGTCAAATGATTCACATTCCAAAATGCGCAAAATTCACCCACAGAGAGTGACACTCAGTTCAAAAGCACAGTCATTTAGGACATTTAATGGAGATGTTTATCTACCTATTATAAAGGAAAAACAGCTTGTAAACATTTTATTAATTGAATAAATCAAATACTACAAGAACAATTCAGTTTCATGTATCAAGAGAAAGGTCAGTCTTGGCCTGTTCATAATTTTGCTTAGTCAGTTCTGCAGGTAGAAGACAATGGCATACATTATAAGGCATTGATAAGGATTATAATGGTATCTCTTGATAGAGAAGGAGGGCATGGTCTCCCCTCCTCTCACCCCTTACATTCGTCCAGCAGACCTGCTTGAGAAGCTGATCTGGTAGATCCTTTTTTGAGAACTTTGCTTAGTTTTATCTGACAGAGATGCTGAAATGTTTTGCCAGTTTCCAAGAAGACCAGTGGGGAAGACAGAATTACTGCTGGTCAGATGCAGTACAAGGGGGTGTCTAGGTGCCTCCCATATCCAGTAAGCCACGGTTCTCTCAGGCACAGCACATGCCCTATGAGCTGTGCAACCCCAGGCAAAGTCATACAACCTCTCTGGATATCAGCTCCTTTATTTCAGCAATGGGAATATTCATAGCATCTCTATCTGCCTTATATAGTTGTTGTGGGGATGAAAGGGCATAATGTATGACAAAGGGCTTTGCAGAGGCAATAAGCCATACAGATGCAGGGGGTAATTTTTGTGCTGTTACGGCTGTCTGTCCTCAACTGGCATCAGTCTGGAGAATTTTATTGCCCCAGGTGAAAACTTCTTTGTTTCCAAGTTAAAGTGGTTAAATATCATCAAGGGCTTGTGGGATAAAAGCATCCATCTTCCGCTCTCACTGGCAATGGAACAGTATCTCTTGGAGACAAATCTGAATGTTATCTGTGTACCCACTATTACTAAAAACTTTTCTAGACATAATGTCCTTGGATTTGAAAACCATTACCTAAAAAACTCTTTTCCTCTGCAGTTCTGCAGAGCTATTGTGCACCCACACAGATCTGGCCAGCATGGAGCTCAGACACAAGAGCTCCATGGAATTTCAGACACAAGACTCGCTTGTGGTTGAAGAATATTTCCGGAAACATGCAGGGACTTCAGGGGATGGAGCTGAGAGGACTTCACTATAAAGACCGGTTTATTCATAGAGTCATAAATACTAAATTTGGAAAGTTGTCTAGGCCAGACTCCTCATTTTAAGATGAGAAAATATGGCTCAAAATAGGTTACAGGCTAAGCAGTTACTTTGGGAAAACTTAGTTTTTTCTGATTTCCAGGCCAATGTTCTTTCCATTACATCATTAATAATATGAACAACATCAAAAACCACCACAACAGCTACCATTTATTGAATAATGAGTATGTGTTAGATATTGTGTTGTTTATATACATTCACCCATTTAACTCCTGCAATAAACCGATGAGGCAGGTATTGTTCCCATTTTACAGATGAGGAAAATGAAGCTCAGAATTACTAACTACTTGCCCAAGGTCAGGGTACTGATATTTATGTAAGTCCACAGTATAGAGAGCAAGAAGGGGTATATGTGTCAAGGATCGGTGCTGTTGTTTACATACGACAGAGTGTCTACAATTTTTTTTAAATTTAGAGATGAAAATTACATCTTACCCCAAATATCAAGGGCCCTGGAAAATATACTCTGAATTGAACTGTCACATAAAACTTACCCTGAAGTGCAGCCTGACTTTCCATTGACAGGGATTAACTAGAAACGAGGGTGTGGCACCTGCCCGTTCTTCCGCATGCCAGGCTTTTAGAATTCAGACACGAGATGAGTCATAAGAGAAATGTGCAGGCTTTTGGCCACAATGGAAATACTCATTTTCCCAATCGCTCAGCAGCAAAACATTGAGGCCAATTATTTTTGTGTGCTAGGAATGTTAAAAGCATTTTTAAAAGCGTTGCTTTTAAAATCATTAAACCAACTTCTGTTGCCCCTGCTGTGGTTTCATTCTAAAGATCTACGCTCAGGCTCTTTCTCCTCCTGCTTTATGGGAATTATGATGAGAAACTCACTAGGCCTACAATCGTCAGTTGCCACAATAAATTTGCCTGCTCCCTAATGTTAATTTCATATTTTTCCAACTTTCATTAAAAAGCATAACTCCTCTATAGTCTTCCCCCACTCTGGCACAGGTTATAGAACTGGAATTTTAAAATTCCAAGTATGTATTTAATTATAACTCAAAAGATCAAAGAACACTTTTCAGAAATTCTGTCTTCCCTAAAATGTTAACTTTACATTCAACAATGCTATGAACGAAGGTCCTAAAAACACCAGAATGAGTTCTTGAGATTTCTCCAGTACAAAATAAAAGCCTAATAATAAGAGCCAAGGCTCTTTAAGCCCAAACAGACACTGGATGAAACTTGATAAAAATAAAAGAAGAAAATCTTATGAAAACAATTCTGTAGTTGATTATTAGCTGTTATTGGAACACAGTGTAAAACAATGATGGGAAAGAAGTTCATGATTATTCACTTAACAGGACATTTAAAGAGAAGAATGAGCTGTGATAACTGGGATCTACATCGTCACACTTTCTTTGTCTCTTCTATCCTTTTATCCATATGTTCATATATCTATTCATGCCCAGCCTTTCAGCACTTAGGGACTCGCGTCCCTACTACATGCTAGACCCTCAGAAACCAAAACTTAAACCGTCATGGTCTGTGCCCTTGAGAAGCCCTGTTAATTGGCAGAAATGGACACTACGTGAACCCCTACAGTATGTTGTAATAGCTGCCACGATGGAGACAGGTACAAAATGGAAGGGGGCTCAGGCTGTGTACCCTTGGGCAATCAGGGATGGGTTTACTGAGAAGGGGACATCTGGATGCTAATCAGTGGTTAACCAGCCAGGCGGAAAAAGGGAAAGGGGCCCTCCAGAAAATGGGAACAGTGGGTGCAAGAGACACAAATGTCTGAAAGACCATGATTAGTTTAAATGGTGGTATTGGTCCTGGGGAAAGAGAGGAAGGAAGGCTGAACCAGTAGGATGGGGTTAGAGTTTGAAGGACTTTTTACTCTAGAGGAGGAATTGGGAGCTATAGGTAACTAGGAGGTAGAGAATATCAAGAGAAGGCCTGGCTTGCTCAGATATATGTTAGAAAGATAACTTGGCTAGAAATACCGAGTAACTGGAAAGGAGAGAACCCTGGAACAGAGACCAACGAAGATGACAGGGTTACAGGACTACCCCAGTGTTAGCCAGGGTGCTTCAGAAAAATAGACCCAATCGGATATGTGCGTGTGTGTGCACGCGTGTGTAAAGAGACTTCTTATAAGGAACTGCCTCACATGATTATGTTGAGTATCAAGGCCTGGGAACTAGGACAGCCAGTGATGTAAGTCCCAGTTTAAAGGCAAGAGAAGACCAATGTCCCAGCTTGTAGGCAGTCGGGCAGGGAGAGAATTCTTTCTTCCTCCGCCTTTTCTTCTCTTTAGGCCTTCAGTAGTTTGGATGAGGCCCACCCACCAAAGGGAGGGGGATATGCTTCCCTCGGGTCTACCAATTCAAATGTTAATCTCATCCAGAAACACCCAAACAGACACATTCAGAAATAATAGTTAACCACATATCTGGGTACCCCATGGTCCAGTCAAGTTGACACAGAAAATTAACCATCACACCGAACCAACTCCCCATTCACTAGTCCCCTGGCCCCTCCAAAACCCTGTCCCATCAGCTTCCAGAATGCTCTTCCCCAGAAGCCAATCTGGCTCTGGCACTGCCCTGCATGAAATCCTCCACAGCTTTCCCTGCCTTCAGGCTAGCTCTAGGCAGGGGCAGGTCCGTGTTGATGATCCTGCATTTCTAGTCCCCGTAGCTCAATTTCTCCTCCTCCTACACCCTAATCACACTCTCTGGATTGCTCCAGAATGAGCTATGTGCACTGTCCTCCTGTCCACTGGCATCACCCTGTACCTGAATACCTTTAGCCTGGCCTCCCTCTCTCTTCTCCCTCCCCTGGCTAACTCCTGGTTAATCTCTAAGACTCATTTTAGGCCATTCTTTTCTAGAAAGCCTGCCTTTGCCTCCCTCCTGATCTAGGTTAAGAACCATGCCCCTATGTTCCAAAGCATCCTATTGCATGCCCCTATTTGACTCTTGTCCCACTGTAATGTGATAGTGACAGAAACTGCTCATCATTATTGAATACCCACCATTTGCCAGGCTCCATGCTAGATGCTTTGTATGCACTACCTCATATAATCCTTGTAACAATCTTTGGTGATAAGTATTAGGATGAACCCCATTAAGCCGATGAGAAAACTGAAGCTCAGAGAGGTCAAGTAAATTGCCCAAGGCTGCAACTAGTAAGTAGGAGAGACAATTCAAATCCTGGTAGTTGGACTCCTAAACCTGGGCTCTTGACCACTGCACTACACTGCTTGAGTTTCTTTGCCCTAGACCATGTGCATTTTAATGATAGGAATGCTCCTTGTCATTGTATCCACATTACCTAGCACAATGCCTGGCATATAGAAGAAAAAAAAAAGTTTGTCGAATGAATGCAAATGCATGAATGAGAGGTGAAGGTAAGGAGAAAAAGGGAGATGAGAAGTTGTGCGGAGCAATTGTGGAGAACTCCTTTGTGGATGGTAGCTAAGTGGAGAGAAAGAGAGAAAAAGAACAAATAGGGTAATAGCCAGAGGGATACACAAAGTGGAGGAATGTGTGTGTGAGCGTGTGTGTGTGTGTGTGTGTGTGTGTGTGTAGATGGAAGGGACTTAATCACATTTCTACGCTGAAGAAAAGGAGCCAATGAAAATGGAAAGACTGAAGACATAGAAGTGAAAGCGATCCCTTGACAGAGCATGTTCCCAGAGCTCTCGTGAAGAGATGAGATCGAGTGAGAGCTTGGGTGAAGTGAGTCAGCCTTTGGGGATCATATGCACATTCTAAGTTCAAATTTTTACCCGATAATGATATTTCTCGAAGGATGTCTCTCCTTGAGCCTTCCATTTAGAAAGCGTTTTAAAAATATTTGCTATGGGGACTTTCCTGGTGGTCCAGTGGTTGAGAATCCGCCTTCCAATGCAGGGGATGTGGGTTCGATCCCTGGTCGGAGAAATAAGATCCCACATGCTGTGGGGTAACTAAGCCCGCACAGCAACTACTGAGC
Source organism: Globicephala melas (assembly GCF_963455315.2). Classification (NCBI taxonomy): domain Eukaryota; kingdom Metazoa; phylum Chordata; class Mammalia; order Artiodactyla; family Delphinidae; genus Globicephala; species Globicephala melas. The sequence continues at coordinate 37,953,793 of NC_083330.1, read as the reverse complement.
CTGTGCGCTTCAGGGCCCACGCGCGCCTCAACTATTGAGCCCGCATGCCACAACTACTGAGCTCTGGAGCCCACACGCCACAACTAGAGAGAAGCCCGCACACTGCAGCGAAGAGCCCACATGGCACAGCTAAGACCCGACACAGCCAAATAAATAAAAGAAATAAATTTTTTAAAATATTTGTTATGGTGGCTTAAATGAATAAAATAAAATCATATGAATCTAATTATCTTGTTTTACCCACATTTGCAGCTGCTCTAAAGGTCAAGTCTGAAACATGCTAAGTAACAAGACTAGGCAGGGCACAGAACATGAGAAATGAAGAGGCCCAAGGAAAAAGATAGTCCAAAGCACTCACTGTGCAGAGGAAACAGAGGCCCAGAGAGGACAGGTAAGTGACCTGGGACTACACAGCTACTGAAGGCCAGCAGAGTCGTACCTGGGCGCTGAATCTTCAGACTCTTACGCGGGGGCTCGTGAACCTCACCTTTAATCACTTGGCATCATGAGCTGCACACAAACGGGGAGTCAGGCAGACCAGAGACAACACTTACGTTTGCAAACTACCTTGAAAGGCTATTATGAGGATTAAGAGGTAGTGAGTGTGAAGCACCGCATGTGTTACCTGACATATATTAGGTGTTCAAAAGGTGTCTGTCAACGGTGTGACTCTGCACTGAATCTCCCCAGCAAAGGTGTGCGATTGTGCAAGCGTGTTCGCCTGCATCAAGCCAACAGTTACCCAGGCTGGTTCCATCGCATTCCATTCAGACGCCTGCCGATGCAGGGGACACAGGTTCGTGCCCCGGTCCGGCAAGATCCCACATGCCGCGGAGCGGCTGGGCCCGTGAGCCATGGCCGCTGAGCCTGCGCGTCCTGAGCCTGTGCTCCGCAACGGGAGAGGACACAACAGTGAGAGGCCCGCGTACCGCAAAAAAAAGCAGTCGTAGATATAGTGAGTGCAACCTGAAATAGAAACGTTTCAATGCTCCTTCTGGGAACGTCTGAGTTTGCTGACAAAATCCATTATCTGCCCATCTGCAGGACCCGGTCTCAGATCTGAAGATGGGTATTTCACCAAGTGCAGTCTGAGGCCCTCTGCCCTGGGCCTGGCAAATTCACCAGATTCAGAAACATTCCGCTGCCCTGCGCTCCCCGTTCCTACGTCCCCAGCTTGTAGGAGGCCTTGGATAGGCAGGCTGGCTGGTTCTGCACACCTCACTCACTGTGCTCTCCACCACAGGCCTTCTGCAGCCTCCCCAGTGGGGCAGGAAGAGAGGCCACTGCGAGGGGGCCAGGGGAATACCCTTGCTGGGAGGCCAGGCAGAAGAGGCTAAGGCTTTGCTAACTTAAGAGGTTTAGGCATATGTTTTTTCAGACCCCTTGGGCCCTAACATCGAGAGCTCTAAGGACTGCCTGTGTTCCCTTCGGCTCCCACGGCCACTCTCCTTTCTCTGTCCTCACTATACTCCCTCCCCGCTCACGCCCTGCCGGCAGGCCGAGGGAGCCTCGTATGAGCCGCTGGACTGGACTCCCCTGTGTGGTACAGGACGTGCTCCAGGCTCCCATCTTCCGCCTGCTTCAAACCTCTTGTCCAGGACTTCCCACCCTCAGCCCTGTTGACTTCACTTCCCAGATTCTTCTTTCTTTCTGGATTTCATTTAGCAGCATCTTCGGACCCACTCCCTCAGCACCATGCTGACAGCCTAAGGGCAACAGAAGGCCTGCTCTTGGCCAGACTTCAAGGGAGGGGCTTCAGATAAGGTCTAGGTTCTGTTCTGCGGCAGGCAGACATTGCTTTGCCTTCAGCCCAGCCCAGCCACACCTTGACCTTAAAGTTCTGGTATTTGCATCTCTGTGCCTAAGGGCCTTTGCCCCCAGCTTTGCTCAGAAAGGCCACAGCCCCCAGAGCAGTTCTCAGTGAAGACTGATGGGAGGTGGTATACAGATGCCCAGTTCCCTCCTCCCCCAAGGGGTGGGATTCCGAGGAGTGTGTTCCACACCATGGTTTCCCCAGGGGTCAAGGTCTAGTCACCCCCTAGGGTAGCTGGCTTAATAGCCCACACATTATTGGCTGCTCTCTCTTCTCTATCACTTTCCCATTCCCCTGCCGGTGGTCCCTGTGTCTCCCAAATAAATGACTTGCCCTCAAATCTCTGTCTCAGAGTCCACTTCTGGGAGAAGCCCAACTAAGACATTTTCAAAATTCTTTCCTTGGTGGAGACTTGAAAACAGATCAGACTAGAGAGTTAGGTGCAAGCGCATAACATTTAAGGAGGCCTTCCCTCTCAGGGTCCTGCAAGTGGTGACCATGCACTCGAGTGGCCCCGAAAGGGAGGGCCTCCTTAAATGTGAGCCCTGGGCAGCTCACTGGTCTCACCATGGTTCTGGTCCTGCTTGGGAAGGTACAGGAAGTGGCATCCAGGACTAACTCCTATTGTCTATAACACTCTCACCAGTCTAGAGTTCTTTAATCATCTCATATCCATGTGTTTGTTGTTTATAGAAGTATATTCCATTTTAAAATATAATCTCTGAGATGGGCTGTGATGATTTGAACTGTTGCTACATTACTCAGTATGGACCATATGTTTAAAAAGCCAACACTACTGAGGCAGGAGATAGATGATCTCCAGGCTAGACATTTACTACTGGCCTCCTCTTCACACTTCCTGCGGGGAGAAGAAGATGGGCTCCAGGCCAGACATTCATTATCAGCCCCCTGTTTACATTTCCGGAAGTAAGAGACAAACGGGCTCCAAGACTACATGTTTATCACTGGACTCCTGTCTATATTTTGAGATCTGTGCTTCGTTATAAAAACCAGCAACAGAAATAGGGTAGATAACCGGACATTGGACATTTTTATGGCAGGGACAGAGTGGGACTAAACCCTGTTAAAAGATCAAGAGGTCATACATTTCCCATTCTTGGGGCAAGGGAAACATTGCACATGTGCAGAAGGCTCCTTGGGGGTCAAAAAGGAGGGGGCGCCACCCCATAATATGTGATGCTAAGACCGTCCCATAGGCCTCTGGGCTGTAATCCGTCTTGGAAAAAAGTTGCACACACATGTTGGGGACGGTCCTAAGGTAGGTCAGGTGTGGAAAAAGAAACCAGATAATTGGCCAAAGGTAAACAAAGACTTGGAAGACCTGCCCTACATAAATGACTTAACCGCCTCTTTACTGCACACACACCTCCTCCTTCGGGAGGACGCCCACACCCCTTCTCTCCAGGTGTGCATCACTGCCTTGCTTCTATCTTAACTAAACAAATTGTTTCTCTGTGTACTCTCCCAGTTGTTGTTCTGCTATGTCTCTAATAATAAACTTTGTACCTGTTTTCACGGTTTTGCCTCCGTGAGAAATGCATCTTTCACTAAGGGCGAGAGCCAGGGGGTGTGGTGACTAGGATTCTGGTTTTCATCCAGGATACCCAGGTTCAGTTCCTGGGCAGGGAATTAAGATCTCGCTTCACTCCACCATTCACTGCTGCCTCTCTGAGACCACTATTACCTTCATTCATATGTTTTCTCATTCATTTTCATAAATATTTAAGGAATATCTACTATGGGTGACAAAGATATAGTGACGCGGAAGATGCCCTGGGAACACAGACATGAATACCATTCCCACCCCTGACTCAAGGGCCATGTCATTATCAGCATTATTATTTTAAAACACACATTTGGACACGTACCCATGGATTTAGTCCTTCCCGTGACTTGCATTTCTTTAGGGAGGTGTCAGTGATGATAGAACCCGACCCTGGGCCCTTTCCAGATGTATTTCCAGTCATCCTCTCTACTTCCCACGTATTCTAGCCACGTAGGACTATTGGCGGGGCTCTTTCAATACTTTGTAACTTTGCCTGGTCCCGCTGGAATGCTACTTTATCCTTCCAGATTCAGGAGAAATGGCACTACTTCCAGGAAACTTTTTGGATTCTTCCTGAAGAATTAATTGCTATTTTAACTGTCCTGGTAACGCTTTTGCACCTCTATTATAGTATTTACCGTATTTCACAGTTTAAATTTTACACATGTGCTTCCAGAGCTAGACTGTAGGTGCCCTCAAAGCAGGGCCTTCTCTTCTCTGATTACCCTCTCACACCTTATACGGAGACCCTCTCAGAGCCGGTGCTAAATAAACGTGAAGGGACCCGTGATTCCTTTGGGAACTGAAAATCTATTAGGATAAACCATCCACAAAATTATTTTGTGAGTCAGGCAATCCTCATTCATTTTCTAAATAAATATTTTAAGAAGAACTTGTGCATAAAGATTTACATTCCTCAGCAGGAACACAGTTCATACGGATTCCTAAGAAGTATTAATTAGGAATAGGTTCAGGTGTAAAAAACAAAACAAAACAAAAAATCCCCGAGTAACTGAGGTTTAAAGAAGACAGAAGTTTATTTTTCACGCATGTAGAAGGGTCCAGAGGCAGGATCCAGGGCTGATGTGGTCAAACCATGACCCTCAAGGACTCAAGCTCATTTAACCTTGCTTTTTTGCCATCCGCCATGGCCATCACATCTATTTTTCAGCCGGTTTGAAGGAGAAAGAGCCAGAGCAGGACATCACGGCTCCACCCTGACCCCACCTAACCCCTGACCATTTTTGAAAGTTGCACAACACCTCCACTTGTATTTCGTTGGTCAGAACTTAGTCACATGACCATACCTAGCATCAAGGGCAGCTGGAAAATGTAGTCTTTATTCTGAGGTGGCCAGAATATTATGAATATTAAGTACCAGAAGAGTAAGTGTTCCATTACTAAGGAAGAATGGCAGAAATGGATTTGAGGCGGACAATTAGCAGGCTCTGCTAAACCCAACTTACATATCCTGGACCTTGTTTACTTAAGCAAATATAAGCTACTGTCAAACATGTTATACCTAGTACCATTTATACAGCTAGTCCACCAAAATAATATATTTCGTATGAAAAAATGTACTCTGGTCCTCTAGAATAGACTTGGCATTTAGTAAGTAATAATAACTAAGAAAGACCACCTGAGAGGGTGGGGAGCGGGTGAATGGATGAAGGGGGTCAAAAGGTACAGATTTCCATGTATGAAATGAATGAGTCATGGAGATGTAATGTACAACATGGTGACTATAGTTAATATTGTATCACTGTATGTAATATTGTATTGCATATTTGAAAGTACCTAGGAGAGTGGATCTTGAAAGCTCTCGTCATGAGAAAAAAATTTTGTAACTAGGTATGTTGATGGATGTTAATTGGAGTTACTGTACTGTTAAGAAAAAAATGTTGCCTGCCATTCCAGTTCTACAAGGATCAAGCCGTTAGCCACTGCAGTAGTCCACCGACAGTGTACCCTGAAGGGCAGTCACGATGGAGAAAAACAGGAAACATTCTTTGCTTTGGATATACGTGCCCCGAGAATTCCCTGGTGGTCCAGTGGTTAGGACTTTGCACTTCCACTGCTGGGGGCAAGTTTCAATCCCTGGTCGGGGAACAAAATCCTGAAAGCTGTGCGATGTGGCCAAAAAAAAAGAAAAAGCCATGGATATACTTGCCCCTAGATAGTTAAGATGCCTATCTAAGGAAAAATTTCAAATGACCACAGATTCTTACATCTTCCTATATAGAAAAGCACTAAAATCATTAACTCGAGATGTCTGTTCTTAGTAATTAGCAGTATTCTTTTGATGCTTGACTACATGCTTTTCCTAGAAAAAAAAATTTCACATGTATCCTGGCTTCTCCTTTGCCACTTTGAAATAGTTCCTCAGAGCTTTCTGACAGGCTGCTTCCTGGGCTATAGACCTCAGTAATGTACTCAAATAAAACTTAACTCACAACTTTTATGTCGTGCAATTTTCTTTCCTTTGACAGTGGTGATATTTTGCAATATAGAACAAATATCAAATTGTTACGTTGTATACCTGAAACTAATATAAAGTATGTCAACTATAGCTCAATATTAGAAAAAAATTTAAACAAAAAAAAAAAAAAAGAAGGATCACCTGAAATTGCTTTGGACACTGCATTTTCCTGATTAAACTGAAATAAATACATCCTCCATAAAGATCAGTTTTGTTACTCAGAAGGTAGAACTTGATATACATGTTCCACTGAAATGAAGCACTTGGAGCTATGTTACCAGTGATTTTGTTGTTGTTTTTAGTGGCATTAGATCAGAATTTTAGGTCAAAACAGTGAGGCCGCAATAAGCCAGCAACCTCAAGTTGGGTGGGAGTTATGCATTCTCTCCTCCAGCCTCTGTTTCTCCCATAAGGAAGAATAATACCTTCCTTCCAAAGATTTTATGACAATTCAATGAAAAAAGTACATATGTGAAAGGCCTTTCAATTCTGTTTTTTTTCTTTTTTTAATGTTAATCCCAAACTCCTAATTTATCCCTGCCCCCTCAATTTTCAAAATACACCACAGTTTTAAGACTTTTAGGCAGTGAGCAGATATCAAACCATTTGATGTAAAAGATAAAGTAAAACGCAATAGCTGTTGTGCTAGAGCTAACAGAGATTTAAAAATAGAAGGACTGCTCACAGATTGTTTGAATCTCAGGGTTGGACAACCTGCGCAGAGCAGACACACCTCCACATGCTGGGCCAGCAGCCAGAGTTCCCAGGCATTCTACCCCACTCCACTCCTCCTGGAGATGATCTGCATCATCTCCCACCCTGGAGGGAAGAGAAGGAAAGCCAGCAGGGGCTGGGCCATTGGCATCTAGCTGACTGACCCGGAGACGCATGTGGATTGTGGAAACTGAAGCTGGGACTGGAAAGTTCCTGCCCTGGCTGACGTGTCAAGTCGTAGAATCCTAGGGAAAGCCTCAGGCCCCAAATTAGGAAGTGCATGTAAAAGTAAAGGAGGCACACACCAAGACCTGGGAATCGAAAAGAGACAAAATCAAAGCAAAAGCAGATGGAGAACAAGAACCTGGGAAGATAAATGGGAGAGGCTGATTCTGAGGAATCTCCTCAAATAGCTTGAGGGCCTACAGAGTACCTAGAAGAGACCTGGCTTACAGAACCACCTGGCCAATGTGAAAAATGCCTCAAAGGAAACGTTGACCTACCTTGAGACCCCCTCCCTTTCCCATAATTCTATTACTGAAAGCAGGACTTGCTGCTACAGTGGAACCTCTTTTTACGGATGCTGGTGGTTTTCAGTCTGTGTATGATTTACATACTGCACAAATGCATCCCAGAGGTGGGGGAACAAAGGGGACCTGAAATCTAGCCCACACGTCCTTCACCAGGCCATATTCAGGTGTGGAGCTGCGTCTGCCCAGAGGGAAGAAGAAGCTCATCCTTTGCTCAAGGGCACTGTTATGGACTGAATTGTGTCCCTGCACCCCACAATTCATATGCTGAAGGCCTAACTATCAATGTGATGTTAGAAGGAGATGGAGGTTATGAGGGTGGAGCCCTCATGATGGCATTACTGCCCCGCTAAGGAGAGACCCCAGAGAGCTTGCTTCCTCATTCTCTAGCCACACTCCCCAAGGAAAGGCCATGTGAGGACACAATGAGAAGGCAGCTGTCTCCAACTCAAGGAGAGAGCTCTCACCAGACACTAATCCTGCTGGCACTATGATCTCAGATTTCCAGCCTCCAGAACTGTGAAAAATCAATTTCTGTTTAAGCTACTCAGTCTGTGGTATTTTGTTATGGCAATTGGAGTTGACTAAGACAGGCACCTGCAGGTCTGCTTCCATCACAAAGCCACAATACAGGACGACGGGAGACCTGGCCTCACCCTTGCATGCTGCAGTGCCAACAAACTGTGATTCCATTTCATTTATAAGACATTTAACTAAATTTTAAAGTATATTCCCCAAATGCACTCAAGTGTATTATGTATTTTTATTTTTATAAATTTTAAATTTATTTGAAGACCATCAAACCACATTATTCTATCTGGGGATAGAATAAAGATTCTTGCCATCTCTAAGCACATATCTGAACTCTTTATCAAGGTGTCTTATATTTTTGACAGTTATAGCTCTGCACTGGACTTGTACTAAATTCAGACCTGCATGTAATTGAGCAAATGACCTGGGAGTGGTCTGCTGGGGCTAGAAAAAGGACCCCATAAGGCTAAGATGGGTCACTGTGCCTCAGTATTTTGGGATGAGAAGGGAGGCAGTGTGGTGGATGGTGATCTGACCCGTCTTTTTCTCAGGCTTTCACGAAGGTGAGGACCTCAGACTATATAACCAATTCCATTTTACATTTAACTCATGCAGGAATCTTTCATCGCCCTGAACCCACACCCTCTGTATTAGTTTGTGAGGGCTGCAATAACAAAGAAGCACAGACCTAAACAACAGACATACATTGTCTCACGGCTCTGGAGAGCCTAGAGATTGCAAAATCAAGGTGGCTACAGGGTTTGTTCCTTTCTTCTAAGGGCTGTGAAGGAATGGTCCATTCCCGGCTTCTCTCCTGTCTTCTAGACGGCTGTCTTCTCTTCACATCACCTTCCCTCTACGTGTACCTGTCTCTGTCCAAATTTCCCTTCTTTATAAGGAAGTCAGTCACACTGGATTAGGGCCCACCCTAATACCTCATGTTAACTCAATTACCCCTGTAAAGACCCTGTCTCCAAATAAGTTCACATTCTGAGGTACTAGGGGTTAGGACTGCAACATATCTTTTAGGGGGTACACAATTCAAGCCCGGGCACTCACCAAGGGATCTTCTAGAGACAATTTGGCTTCCCTGAAGTTTCTCCTACGTAGAGAGAATATGGGTAACGAGTAGTTGGAGCTCTTCTCCCTGTCAGTAAGTGACTTGTGTTGGGGACAGAAACTAAAACTCCCTGCCAACCCATAAAACCTGTCCACAATAGTAGAGGAGAAAGGGAACATTTTTATCATTGAATAAGCATTCAACCAAGATGTGATGCACATCACAGGCAATCTGCTAAGAGATTGCAAAGACGGAAAGACATCTCACCTTGTATAGTTAAGCAGATACAACTTATTATTTACATATTTTAAACAATAACTAGTCCTAAAGTAGGAGGACTAGGTAGTACCATTTGTCACACATAGTAATTGCCACTTGGTAATCGCAGTGACCATTTATGTTAGCTATTGGCTTTATCCCAAGGAGAAATAAATGACTTATATCCTTTTCTCTCCAGTTTTATTGAGATATAATTGACATATAATATTGTGTTAGTTTAAGGTGTATGACAAAGTGATACATGTGTATATTGTAAAGTGATTACTGAAATAGGTTTAGTTAACATCTATCACCACACACAGTTGCAAATCTTCTTCTTGTGATGAGACCTTTCAAGACCTACCCTTTCAACAACTTTCAAATATACAACACAGTACTGCTAGTTATAGTCACCATGCTCTACATTACATCCCCAGGACTTATTTAGCTTATAAAACTTCTCATATCCTTGTGACAAGAGGTAGGTTTGCAAGTCAGAGCCAGGTGCACCACCAGAATTAGGCTCCTAGCCTCCCACAGAAACTGGCTGCATTATCCTTCTTGACAAACACATTTCAGAGATGACTCCTAGGTTCCTGAGAAAAGTATTCCTGGGTCTTAAATCTGGTAAGAGGCTTATTTAACTTTTAAAAAGTTTACGCTCATCTCAGAGGGACAGAGAAAGAATTTATAATTAAGTTTTCTAAAGTAAATGCTGAAAGAAAAGGGGGAGGGGATGTGGGTCTCCCTTTTTGTACCGCGGAATTTTTTTTTTCTTTTTTGATTCATATTTACCCTTGTACTTGGCATTCTTATTTATACACCAACTCTTTCTGAGTTTTATTAATGTCATTCAGAATGCCCAAGCCTAGTTCACCATGAAAGCACAGGACAAACTGAGTTGCTGAAGATAAAAATGTAAGGGGAAGATATTGAACAGAGTTGATTCTACCTTGTGAGATCCTGAGTGGCCAGTTGGGTTTCCTAATGATCCCTCTATCTAATAGCTCTCTGACTCCAATAGTAGTTAGACATTTTAGATATTAAATATTTTTTTTAACATAGTAAATCCAGAACTAATCCAAAATTTAGTTTTTTGTTTTGTTTTTGTTTTTTTTGTGTGTTTTTTTTTTTGCGGTACACGGGCCTCTCACTGTTGTGGCCTCTCCCGTTGCGGAGCACAGGCTCCGGACACACAGGCTCAGTGGCCATGGCTCACGGGCCCAGCCACTCCGCAGCATGTGGGAACCTCCCAGACCGGGGCATGAACCCGTGTCCCCTGCATCGGCAGGCGGACCCTCAACCACTGCACCACCAGGGAAGCCCCAAAATTTAGTTTTGTTCATAGGACTCATTTTCTCTCTCTCCTCTCTCTTTCTCTCCATACCAAGAAAGTTTGCAAAGTCCAGTGGGAGACTAGAGCTTAACCATGTGGAAAAGTCTGGGAAGCAGTGTAAACCACATGCCTCAGAATTATCCGACCAAAGAGTGAGAGAGCTGGACTATGTATACTCCACCTCCCATCAGTCACTCACTGGTGGAGAGGGCTACTCCTAGATGTTAATTCCTGGGTACTTCTGGCTTCAGGGGAAAAAAGGCCCTGGAAGTTTCCATAAGAAGTCATTAGGTGCAAAGATGTAGATGTCAGTAGTTGGAAGTCTGCCATTATGTGGCAGACCATCATATCATAGAAATGTTAGCGTTTGAAGAATGCCAGCAATCACTGACAACTACACTATATAGAGGCTTTGTATATATCATGGTAAAAAAATGGCTCAACATCTTGTATTTATGGAGCATATATTCTATTGAAGGGAGACTAACAATAAACAAAAAAATACAATAAATAAGTAGATTATATAGTATTTTAGAGGTTGATGAGTATAGGATAAGAGAATGGAAGTGTTGGATGGGAGAATGGCAGGTTGTAGTATTAAATATGGTGGTCAGTGTAGGCATCTTTGAAAGGGTGACATTTGAACTGAGTCTTAAAGGAAAAGAGTGAATTAGCCATGCAGATACCTGGGGAGAGCATTCCTGTCCAAGGAAGAGCCATTGCAAAGGTCTTAAGGCAGGAGCATACCTGGTGTGGTCAAGGAACGGCATGGCTGATGTGGCTGGAGTGGAATGAGCAAGGAGAGTGATAGATGAGGCAAGAGAGGTAAAGGGGCCACATCCTGTGGGGTCTTGGGGGCCACTGCTTTTACTCTGGGTGAAATGGGAACCCACTGAAGGATTTTCAGGAAAGGAGTGACAGATCCAGAGTAGACCAGCAAGCAGTAAGGATGGAGCCCATTTAGGGAGCTGTTGAAATGCTCCACCTAGAGAAGATTATGACTTTGCCCAGTTGGAAGCAGGAGAGATGATGGAAAGTGGTCAGATCTTTTTGACCTTTTGGGTAGCATCAAAAGGATTGGCTGAGGAGCTGGATGTGTGAGGGGAGGGGGATAAAGTCTAGTCAAAGACGACGTAGAGTTTGGGATTGTAAGGACAGTGTCACTACCAACTGAGACACTGAAGAAGGTGGCCCTTTATACATTAAACATCCTTGATACATTAAGGAAATTTGCTCTTTGCCTCTCCTCCATTTTTGTGTCTTTTGACTTTGTTTTTGCTATTTAAAAGTTTTCATTCTGTTATAATTAAGTTTAAATCTTTTCTTTTTTTTCTGAGTTTTCTGTCTTGCTTGGAAAGGTTTTCCACAAATCTTATATTTATAAAATAATACTTGCATGTTTTATTTAGAATTTGTATGGCTTTATTTTATTAGCTTTAAATCATTAATCCATCTAGAATTTGTTTAAGAATCCAATGTTGATGGGTTTTATTTTCAGATGACCACCTAGTTGTTTCAAGGCTTTTATTAAATAATGTTTTCCTCACTGATTTGAAATGCCCTCTTACCATATTCCAAAATTCCTTTGTCTTGGGGTCTATTTCTGATCTCTATTCTGTCCCATGGATTAGTCCATTCAAACTGCTTTAATTAGGATAGTGTTATAATATGTTTTAGAAACTGATACAGGTCATTCTTCCCTTATAACATTTTAATATTTTTCCATATATATTTAAGAATCCATTTGCTTTCCACCAGCAAAAGTGTATTGATGGTTTTAGTGGAATAAGGTAAAATGTATAGGTGAATTTAGGGAGTAATGTTATCTTTATAATATTTTTTTCCTACACAAGTCTTTGTTATGTTTTTTCATTTATTCAAGTATATTTTACGTTTTACAGCAACATTTTAAAGTTTTATGTTGAACTCATCCATTTCTCAAGTCTGTCATTAGTCATAGTATCCTTTTTTGTTAGTATAAAATGAGATATTTTATTCCATTATATTTTTCAACTTATCTGTATATAACAAAACTATTGATTTATTATGATGTTGATTTTGCTGCCACTCATCTTACTGAATACCTTCACTGTTTAATAGTTTTTCAATTAATTTTCTTGGATTTTCCAGGCAAGTCAATCATATTGCTTGCAAATAACAATAATTTTTCTCATTCTTTCCACATTTTTTACACTTTTATTTAAACTTTTCTTCTAATTGCAACAGTTAGTGCCTTCAAAATAATGATAAATAAAAGACTAGTAGACGTTTTGTCTTAGCTTTACCTTAAAGAATGTCTTGCATTTCACCATATTAAACTCAATGCTGTTTTTAGATCTGATTGTTTTAAATTAATGATTATTTAAAAATTTTACAGGCATTAATAAGTTACTCTTCTAAACTAGTCATTTGAATTTACACTCTTATCAAGAAAGTATGAGAATTTTTTTTCTTACAATTTCACCAACCTGTAAAAAGATATTTTATATCTTTGCCAATATGATAGACAAATAGTGATTATTTTTATTTGTTTTTCATTACTGCAGTTAAGGTTCTTTTTTAGGAACATATTTATTGGATAAAGCTTTTTCTTCCTTTTATTTCAACTCCCTACATAATCCTTGGACCACATTTCTATTGGATTGTTTTTTTTTTAATCAAATTTTAGAAGTTTAAAAAATATATTATGGGCACTATTCTTGTGTCATATATTTTGCAAACACTATTTTCCCTGTTTGTCTTTTTTTGTTTCCATTTTTATTGTGGCTTTTTTCTATACTGAAATTTTAATATTTAAGCAAACTGGTAAATCTTCTTTCATAGTTTCTTTTCTTTAAAAACTATGAGATTAGTCAATATCTGAAGTTCTCAGATTTAAAGTCCTTTCTCCCAGTCCAACCCTGGCCTAGACAGGGGTATTAATCTGGATTTACACTCAGTAAGTGATTCCATTATCCGAGCCTCCGCTTCCAACAACGTTCTTTGAATCAATGAAACTCAAATGTACTTTTTTCACCTTGAATTACCCACATTAAAAGAATTCAGTATTAAGTTACTGAAGGTGTAACAGCATTTAAAGAAGAATTTCTGGGCCATGACTGATGTGATTAGGAAAACATTCAGGCAATACCGGAAAATACAAAAGAATAAGCAATAATAAAACTTGGCAGATCACTCACTGAATTGCCATTAATCGCCTTGCAGTTTACTTGAAACCCGGCAGAACAGGCCCTTCCTAACAAGCCTTTCATTCCTCTACTTCCCACAATAGCTAGATCCTCAATGTTTTTCAATCTTGCTTTGTAAAAATCATCTTTTATTCTCCTTCACAATCCATTTCTAATTCTACTTGCTTTTTTCAGCTTTCCCTAATGTTCACTGTCTTTGCTGGGCTTCTGGTGCACTATTGCCTTTATTTTCAGTCTAAAATTCCTAACAGTTAGAACGTGGAGGTGAGGGAAGGATGACATGAGCAGCCTTGAGAAGCTTTGAGCTTCCCGGATTGAAAGTGTTCCAGAGAAGAGGAACACCTGTCAGGAAATAGTGGGGCAGGGATTCTAATACTGAGTGGAGTTTAGATTACACGATCTGCAATATTCTTCTCAGAACAAAGATATTGTTTCCAAAGAAGACATACCAATGACCAACAAGCACATGAAAAGATGCTCAACATCGCTAATCATCAGAGAAATGCAAATCAAAACCATAATGAGATATCACCTCACGCCTGTCAGACTGGCTATTATCAAAAAGTCTACGTATAATAAATGTTGGCGAAGATGTGGAGAAAAGGAAACCCTCGTACATGGTTGGTGGGAATCTAAATTTGTGTAGCTACTATGGAAAACAGTATGGAGGTTCCTTAAAAGCCTAAGAATAGAAGTATTATATGGTCCAGCAATCCACTCCTGGGTATACATCCAGAAAAAAATGAAAACACTAATTTGAGAAGAAACATGAACCCTAATGCTCATAGCAGCATTACTTACAATTGCCAAGATATGGAAGCAACCTGTGTCCATCAACTCATATAGTGGAATACTACCGAGCCATAATACTACTCAGAATAAAAATTTGCCATTTGCAACAACATGGATGGACCTGGAGGGTATTATGCTCAGTGCAACAAGTCAGACAGATAAAGATAAATACTGTACGTTATATAGAGACCAAACTAGTGGTTACCAGTGTGGAGCAGGAAGGAAGGAGGGGCAAGATAGGGGTAGAGGGAATTCCCTGGCGGTCCAGTGGTTAGGACACTGTGCTTTTGCTGCAGGGGACACTGGTTCAATCCCTGGTCAGGGAACTGAGATCCTGCATGCTGCTTGGCACAACTAAAATAAAATAAAATAGCTACAAAGATATATTGTACAGCACAGGAAATATAGCTGTATATAATAATTTTAAATGGACTATAATCTATAAAAAATTGAATTGTATGTTGTACACCTGAAACTAATGTAATATTGTAAATCAACTACATTTCAGTAAAAAACAAACAAAAATATATTGTCTCCAATAAGCTTTAGCACATGCACACACTCAGATTCAAAAGACACAAAAACTATTCTGTAAAAGAGAGGAGTGTCTAGGTTAGAAAAATTCTTTATTACCTTATAATTTCGGCTCATTGTTTTGACCAGACCACTTTTAATTTCTAAATTTATCCAGTGTCAGATAGATGGCTTTGCTACATTTAAAAAGTCTAATGATAGAAGGAAGGAAAGAAAGAAAGGAAGGAAGGAGGAAAGGAAGGAAGGGAGGGAGGAAAATGAAAGAAAGAAAGAAAGAAAGAAAAAAGAAAGAAAGGAAGGAAGGAAGGAAGGAAGGAAGGAAGGAAGGAAGAAAGAAAGAAAGAAAGAAAGAAAGAAAGAAAGAAAGAAAGAAAGAAAGAAAGAAAGAAAGAAAGAAAGAAAGAAAGAAAGAAAGGAAGAAAGAAAGAAAGAAAGAAAGAAATGATGACACCAGGTCTAGGGCCACAAGGAGCTGTTTGGCTAAGTCAGTTAAGGCAGCAAAACCATGGCCCCGGAGTTCATGACGGACAGTGAGAAGACTGGCTCTCTTTCATACAACTTGGTTTTAACTCAGAAGCAAATAGATCTTCCGTCCCTTCCACACTCAAGGCGTCCTGAGGAAAGAGCAGGGGTTCTGTAACACGGTGTGTTGAGAAAGGCAGCCTCACTCCTTGGTTGGCTTTCAGTTATTGGGGCGTGCAGCAAGTTAGGTGGACCCACTGAGGATATTATCTTGATGTGACTAAAGTAGTCCCAACAGAATGGATGAGTGGCTTAAAATGATTCCTGCAAACAACTGGTACGAGCTCAAGGGAACACCAAAGAAACGGCAGGGCTGGTGCTCCTCCAACTCGGAGAACAAGCTCTCTGTCAGCCACATTGAGCTAAAAACAGAATCAAATCTGGCGAGAAGTTGGTCAAACAGAGTTAAAATTATCAAAAAGGCTATTTAAAATATGGATTTACGTCCACAACCATTAACAATGTAAAGAGCTGTAAGGAAGTATTATGCCTCAAGATATTAGCCTATGAAAATATGAAGCCATCATGACTGTCAACACATTTAAAAGGTGAGCATTCAGAACATTATTAATAATGGTATAATTATAATGAGAGCAAAGGAGGTGAATAACATTAACAAAATAAAGTGTAAGATCCATTTCAATGTAGTCAATACATAATCTTTATCTCATCATTTTTTAATTTCTGTTTTTTATGCCTGTTGTAATCGTACATGTATAGAACTGCACACATGTATAGAAATATACCTGAATAGAAACATATGACATATTACCGATGGGGTGCCCAGTGCGATATAGGACAGGACGGTGGATTGCACCCAAGTGACCACCCCAATAATCAGACACTTGATCTCACATGTATCCACTGACAGGAGAAAACAATTATTAGGCTTAGAACTATGAGTCTAAAAACAAACAAACAAACAAACAAAAAAACCTATGAGTCTGGGAGATAATGAGATCTATCACTCGAGCTGTTCACACTTAGGGTAAATAGATGGTTATTTGATTATGTTGTAGAGAGATTCAAGTAGCCTTTGGAGAATTAGATTAGAAGACTTTTAAAGACCTTTTAATCCTAAATTCTATATTCTCATGATTCTTCTGTTTCCAATGTATTTGGGGTCAACAAGTTTATCTTACTCTGCCTTTTATTATATTGATTTATGTATGTGTTTGTCTTATGTATGTCTTTGTCCCTTCTGGTAGCTTAAATTTTTTGAGGGCAGAGTTTACTTTGTATTACTGGTTGTATCCCCAAATTACCTGAAACCATGTTTTGCAAATTGGAGGCATTCAATAAATGCTTGCTGATTTAAAGAGTGAAGTGTTATCATCTTTAATAAAGCAAAAAATATTGTCTGACTACTTGTGGGATAAAATAAATCAAAATCCAAATAAAACAGTAGAGTAAGTTGTTCAGAGGTCTCAGATCATTTTTGATATTGAATACAGATCAATTTCAGTATTGAATGAACCATCATTTATTAAAATGTTGTCCTTGTGCAGAGAGGGTAGGGGCTGCCTCATCACAACAGGTTGTGGCATTGCATGACGTTTTGCTTTCCCAGTGATTATCAATCTATACGTATTTATTGAGCAGTTATCCTGTGTCAAGAGCTGTGTTGTACACTGTGAGTATTATAATAAATATTAATATGGTTTCTATTGTCAAAGAGCCCAGAATTCAATTCAGGAGACAAAGGAGAAGGCATGTTCATGAAGCAGAGAATGCTGAAATACAAGATATTACGATGCTATAAATTGGTTTCAACTGAACTCTCTGTTGCTCAGGGACAGGAGGGTCCCTGTGGGCTGGAATGATTGGGGAAGGCTTCTTGGGATAGAACGGCTTTGAGCAGGACTTTGAAAGCACCAGCTGCTTTGGTGTCTGGCGAGAACGGTATCCCCCATCAAGGATAAGCCCTTTTTTAGTGATCCATTTGGACATTTGCTCTTAGAATTCTGGGGTAAAATTCAGGCCACAAATCAGAGAGTTTCTTTGTAATCAGAAACATTGATAATATGCTTTGTTGCCATCATAAAGCCCCCAACTCAGTGTTTTTATCTATAACTGTGACAAATTATGGTCGACCTGGTGCTGAAAATCCCTTCCAGCTGTAAAATATCTGTAATTTCATGAGAAAAGAAAATCTCCAGAGAGAAAGACGGATCCAGGGCACTTGGCCTTGCAGATGGTCTGTCTAGGTATAGCCCGAAGAAAGCAACAAAGCCCTAGGGATACGTGGAGAACACAGCTGGGTGAGGAAACGAAAGCACTATGCTTGATCTCCGTGCTGCGGGCGACTCCAGCACGGATGGCCCTGCTGAGGCTGCTTACCAGGCTTGTCCTTGTGAACATGGACCTGGTTCCCACCTGTCTTCGTGGAAGCGGCAGTCCTGCAGCCACAAAGAGAACTGATTTGGTTTCATGCTTCATCAAATCCATCTTGGCTGCTAAGAAGAACTCAGAGACTCTCAAATGACAGTTCTAGAGAAATGCTTTGCCATTAATGGGTCAAGAGAGAAAGTGACTGTGAGCACAACACGTAGGACAAGCAGAACTCAGTAAAGCTGTAACATCTTTTCTATCTGCTGTAACCGAGGATGAGGATGGCTACATAAGAAGCCAACTATCAGAGACATTTGTGTATTGCTTTTCATTTTTTCACTTAACAAATACTGATTGAGCAAAATGTACTCATCTATGTAACTGTTCATCAGCTCAGTAATTCAACAACTTTATATGGACGCTCTAACACATCAGGCATTGTGCAATGTGTTTGCAGTGTGGAGACCAATACCGCCCTGTCCTGCCCCCTAGAAGATGGCGGTTTTCGGAAACGCAGGAGAGGAGGCAGCAGTTCCAATCTACTGTGACAAGTGGATGCCAAGGTAAACCAGAGAGCAGATACTGGTGGCTCATGGTTGGGAATCAGGGAAAACGTCAGGAATGTGAAGCCTTGGTTAAATCTGCAAAGTCTGAGAGGTGGGATGGGAGAAGAGAACCCAGGAAAAAGGATCAGCTGAGGCAAAGGCACAGGGGTGAATATGGTGCGTTCTATGAAATTCATTTACTTCACAAATATTTATTGAGCCTCTCTTATGTGCCCGGCACTGGGTTGAAGCATGGAACACAACAGACAAAGTCCCTTCTCTTTATGGAGCTAATATTCTAGCAGGGCAGACAAATGAGAAATAATAAACATAACAAATAAGTATGCAGCATGTTAGAAAGTGAGACGTACACAAAAAGGGAAAGAAAAAAAAAGCCGAGCAGGGTAGTGTGGGTGTGGAACACCCAGGATAGTTTGATGCTTCTAAAGGGCAGGTGCAAGCAGGAGGTAGCTGGGAACTACCTTGAGCTGCTTCTCTTCTTAACTTCCCGGTTGCTCCTTCCCCGTCCATCTTCCAAACTTTTTCTGGAGTGAACTTCCTGAAATTGATCTTATCAGTCCTCTGATTAGATCGTTCACTGGCTGCTCACTGATTTCAGTTTCAGTTCTGAACCCCTTAGCAGGGCACGTGTCGTCTAACCTCTGCTCACCTCAAGTCACTTCTCCTGGGGCTGTGGATGTCTATTGACTGCCTCCCCATCACCAATTTTCCCCTTCATACTTCCTCTCTGCCCAGCTTCAAGTAGAAGCCGATTCACTTATTCTATACCTTGAGTAGAGTAACTGGTTGTGGGGGTATCAGATCTAAAGAGACCCAATGAGGCTTGTGCCTGGAATCTGGGCATTTTTCCTGCTCTGGACCACGTCGTATATAGACATGAGACCTGGAACTGGGCTAGACATTTTAGCAAAACCCTCCGGAAGATAAGTTGAAAGATGGAGGTTAGAAGAAAGGGACTAGTAGAGAGCCTGAGCCAGAGTCCCAGAGACATAGATGACATATGAGCCCTACCTCACTGGTAATTGACGCAGCCTCATCACCACCTGGCAATGGGTTAGAAATGCAACTTCTCAGCCCCCATCCCAGACCTACTGAATCAGAAAGTACAGGGTGGAGTTCAGCAATCTGCGTTTTAACAAGTCCTGTAAGAGATTCTGATGCTCTTTAACGTTTGAGAAATACTGACCTACAGCAGTTACTTAAGCCTATAAATCTGCTTTCTAGTTTAAGTCAGTTTGAGTTGGATTTTCCGTTACTTGTGTCACTTGCACAGTCCTGCTGAACCAGTAGGACTCAGGTGGTGTAAAAACAAATGCAACTTCATTTGTGTCCCTCACTGCCCCTGTAAACCTGTTCAGTGTGGGCAGTCCTCTTACCACTAGGTGAAAATTTGGGCAGGCCCCATAACTTTTCCATTCCTTTTTTCCCCTGTATTTTGTCTATTGTGGCAAAATATACTTAATCATAAAATATACATTAAATTTACCATTTTAACTATTTTTAAACGTACAGTTCAGTGGCATTAACTACTCACACTGTTTGTAACCATCATCACCATCTATATCTTCCCAAACTCAAACTCTGTACCCATTAAAAACTAATTGACCATTCCTCCTACGCTCAGCCCATGGTAAGCTCTGATCTACTTTCTGTCTTTTTAAATTTGCCTGTTCTAGATAGCTCATATAATTGGAAATGTAAAATATTTGTCCTTCTGTGACTTGCTTACTTTGATTAGCATAATGTCTTCAAGGCTTGTCTATTTTGTAGCACTTGTCTAAATTTCATTCTTTTGGTTTTTTTTTTTTTTGCGGTACGCGGGGCTCTCACTGTTGCGGCCTCTCCCGTTGCGGAGCACAGACTCCAGACGTGCAGGCTCAGCGGCCATGGCTCACGGGCCCAGCCACTCCGCGGTATGTGGGATCTTCCCGGACCGGGGCACGAACCCGTGTCCCCTGCATCAGCAGGCGGACTCTCAACCACTGCGCCACCAGGGAAGCCCCTTCATTCATTTTTAAGGCTGAATGATATTCCGCTAGATGAATACAAGACGGTGGCCAAGATGGCAGAGTAGGAAAACCCTGAACTCACCTTCCACGGACACACCAAAATTACAACTACTTACAGAGCAACTATCAATAAGAATGATCTTAAGACTGGCAGAAAATATTTCCCATAACTAAAGACATAAAGAAGGAGCCACAGTGAGACTGGTAAGAGGAGTGAAGATGTAGTATGGTCAGGACCCACACCCCCAGGTCCTCAATTGACAATGGAAGGAACATCACAATCGTAGAGGCCCTCACTAAGGAGTGAGGGGTCCACGCTCCATAAGGGGCTCCTCAGCCCAGGGGTCCTACATTGGGAAGATGAGCCCCCCAGAACATCTGGCTTATGTTCAGGAGAGACAGAGGGCTGTAGGAAACAGAGCCTCCACTTTTAAAGGACACATGCATAATCTCACACTGCGTCCCAGCATGGAGGTAATAGTTTAAAAGGGGCCTGATTCAGACCCTCTTGCTGATCTTGGAGAGACTCCTGGAGAGGCAAGAGACAACCAGGACTCCTAGTTCATTAAGGTGCAGGATACAAAATTAATATACAGAAATCTGTTGCATTTCTATATGCTAACAATGAACTATCAAAAAGAGAAATTAAGACAACAATACCATTTACTGTTGCATCAAAAAGAATAAAATATTTAGGAATATATCTAGCTAAGGATATAAAGACCTGTATCTGGAAAACTATAAGACACTGATGAAAGAAATTAAATATGACACAAACAAATGGAAAGATATACTGTGCTCATGGACTGGAACAATTAATATTGTTTAAACGACCATCCTACCCAAGGCAGTCTATGGATTCAAGCAATCCCTATCAAAATACGAATGGTATTTTTCACAAAACTAGAACAAATAATTCTAAAATTTGTATGGAAACACGAAAGATTTCGAATAACCAAAGTAATCTTGAGGACTTCTCTGGTGGCGCAGTGGTTAAGAATCCGCCTGCCAATGCAAGGGACACGGGTTCGAGCCCTGGTCTGGGAAGATCCCACATGCCGCGGAGCAACTAAGCCCATGTGCCACAGCTACTGAGCCTGTGCTCTAGAGCCCACGAGCCACAGCTACTGAGGCCCACACACCTAGAGCCCATGCTCCGCAACAAGAGAAGCCACCGCAATGAGTAGCTCATGCACAACAATGAAGAGTAGCGCCTGCTTGCCACAACTAGAGAAAGCCCATGCGCAGCAACAAAGACCTAATGCAGCTAAAAATAAATAAATTAATTAATTAAAAAGAAAAGAAACAAAGTAATCTTGATAAAGAAGAGCAATGCTGGAGGCGTTATGCTCCTTGATTTCAAACTATACTACAAAGTCACAGTAATCAAAACGGTATGGTGCTGGCACAAAAACAGACACATACATCAAAGAACAGAACAGAGAGCCCAGAAAAAAAACCCAAGGGTATATGGTCAATTAATCTATTACAAAGGAGGTAATAATATACAATGGGGAAAAGACAACTTCCTCAATAAATGGTGTTGGGAAAACTGGACAGCTAAATGAAAAAGAATCAAACTGGATTACTTTCTCTGTATACATTATGTACGAAAATAAACTCAAAATGAATTAGAGACTTATAGGTAAGACCTGAAACCATAAACCTCCTAGAAAAATACATAGGCAGTACACTCTTTGACATTGATCTTAGCAATATGTTTTTGGATCTGTCTTCTCAGGCATGAGAAACAAAAGCAAACATAAACAAATGGGACTACATGAAACTAAAAATCTTCTGCACAGCTAAGGAAACAATCAACAAAATGGAAAGGCCATCTACTGCATGGGAGGAAATATTTGCAATGATACATCTGACAAAGGGTTAATATCCAAAATATACAAAGGACTCATACAACTCAACATCAGAAAAACAAACGACCCAATTCAAAAATGGGCAGAGGACCTGAATAGACGTTTTTCCTAAGAAGACAAGCAGATGGCCAACAGACACATGAAAAGTTGTTCAAGACCACTAATCATTAGGGAAACGCAAATTAAAACCACAATGAGATACTACCTCACATCTATCAGAGTGGCTATCATCAAAAAGACAACAACTAACAAGTGTTGGCAAAGATGTGGAGAAAAGGGAACCCTCATGCTCTGTTGGTGGGGTTGTAAATTGGTGCAGCCACTATGGAAGACAGTGTGGAGGTTCCTCAAAAAATTAAAAATAGAACTGCCATGTGAGCCAATAATTTCATCTTTGGACATTTACCTGAAGAAAACAAAAATATTGATTTGAAAAGATGTATGCACACCATGCTCATTGCAGCATTATTTACAATAACTAAGATATGGAAGCAACCTAAATGCCCATCCATAGATGCATGGATAAAGAAGATGTGGTGTATATTTACAATGGGAAATTACTCAGCTATTAAAAATGAAATATTGCCATTTCCCACAAAATGAATGGATCTAGAGGGCATTATGCTAAGTGAAATAAGTCAGACAGAGGAAGACAAATACCATATGGTCTCACCTGTATGTGGAATCTAAAGACAAAAGTAAAGACAAAGCAGAATGAAAACAGACTCATAGATACAGAGAACAAAAGGATGGTTGCCAGAGGGGAGGGGAAGAGGAGGGCAAAATAGGTGAAAGGGATTAAGAGGTACAAACTGACAGTTATAAAATAAATCAGCCAAATGGATGTAATATGTAGCAAAAGAAATATGGTCAATAATATTGTAATAATTTTGTAGGGGGACAGATGGTTACTACCATCTTATTGTGATCATCATTTCATAATGTATGCAAATGCCAAATCACTACATAGGACACCTGAAACTAACATAATATTGTACATCAACTATATTTCAATTAAAAAAAATAAATTTAAAACATTTTGCACTTGATGTATATACCATATTTTGTTTATTTGTTGAACGTTTTGGCTTTTTCCACCTTTTGGTTATTTTTATCTTTTTTAAGAATGAACAATACCTTGATCTCTTGAACACAAAACACAGTCCTGATTCAGAAATTAGGAAGCTCATTTCAATGCATTAACACTGCAATCTTCATTGAAATGCAAGACTTTCTAGAGGTCTATCCTCCATACCTGCCAGGTAGGACCTCAGCTCTCTGCCCTGGGGTTGTGGAGGAAGGGGTAGGGGCAGCTTCTCCTTCCCTAGATCCTCCTGCCCTTCAGCACTGTTTGTGATTGTAAATCACACCTGCCCAGGACTAGCTCAGGAAGGAGGGAAGTGGGGGGAAGGGAAACAAAGAAGTTCTTATATGATAGTTTGCACTCTCTGGACCCAAGTGCTATATTGCAAATTTTTTTGTGGATTCATCAGAGATTATAGCATCTGGAGGGGGAAGTTACTTTCAAAAGTCAGCCGTCTGCTCTGCAGCCACAGGCTGCCTTGACTCTCTCAGGCAGCCGCCAGGCTCCAGTGCATGGTTCCAGCCACTGCTAGAAACCCACATTAGACTCATCTCCTTGGGACATGGTTAGGGTCAGGACCTCACCTGGTTTTCTTCAGAAAAATTCCTTTATCTAATTAATCTATTTATTTTCATTTTAAAAATATTTATTACAGTAAAAATACGTAACATAAAATTTACCATTTTAACCAATTTTAAGCGTACAGTTCAAAGGCATTAAGTGCATTCACATAGTTGTGCAACCGTCATCACCACATACCTCCAGAAAGGTGACATCTTCCCAGACTGAAACTCTGTACCCAATAAACACTAATTGTCCATTCCTCCTATCCCCACCCCCAACCCCAGCCAGCATTCTATTTTTTTCTCTATAAATTCGGCTACTCTAGGAAACTTATATGAGTGGAATCATGCAATATTTGCCCTTTTTGACTGGCCTATTTCATTTAGCATAATGCCTTCAAGGTTCATTCATGTTGTAGAACATGTTAGAATTCTAATTTCCTTTAAAAGGCTGAATAATGTTCCATTGTATGTATATATCAAATTTTGTTTACCTGTTCATTACTCAATGGGCACTTGGGTTGCTTTCCCCTTTAGACTATTGTAAATAACACTGCTATGAACATGGGTGTACAAATATATTTTTGAGTCCCTAATTTCACTTCAGAGAAATTTTTATCACAAATCCACTTCACGAATCCTCTCTCACTCTCTACTCTCTCCCTTTGGGATGAGGGAGGGGATTTTAGTGTCCTGAAGTGGGTCCTGGGTACTTGGAATATTTTCTCTTGCATCTCAAAGTCTCTGTTAAAATGTAGAACTTAAAATCCTGTTATACAACTGAAAACACATGAACTAATGTTAATCTCTTTTTTTTTAACAACTTTATTAGAGTATAATTGCTTTACAATGGTGTGTTAGTTTCTGCTTTATAACAAAGTGAATCAGCTCTACATACACATATATCCCCATATCTCCTCCCTCTGTGTCTCCCTCCCACCCTCCCTATCCCACCCCTCTAGGTGGTCACAAAGCACCGAGCTGATCTCCCTGTGCTCTGCGGCTGCTTCCCACTAGCTACCTATTTTACGTTTGGTAGTGTATACATGTCCATGCCACTCTCTCACTTTGTCTCAGCTTACCCTTCCCCCTCCCCATGTCCTCAAGTCCATTCTCTAGTTTGTGTCTTTATTCCTGTCCTGCCTCTGGCTTCTTCATGACCGTTTTGGGTTTTTTTTTTTAGATTCCATATATATGTGTTAGTATACGGTATTTGTTTTTCTCTTTCTGACTTATTTCACTCTGTATGACAGACTCTAGGTCCATCCACCTCACTACAAATAACTCAATTTCGTTTCTTTTTATGGTTGAGTAATATTCCATTGTATATATGTGCCACATCTTCTCTATCCATTCATCTGTTGATGGACACTTAGGTGGCTTCCATGTCCTGGCTATTGTAAATAGAGCTGCAGTGAATATTGTGGTACATGACTCTTTTTGAATTATGGTTTTCTCAGGGTATATGCCCAGTAGTAGGATTGCTGGATCGTATGGTAGTTCTATTTTTAGTTTTTTAAGGAATCTCCATACTGTTCTCCATAGTGGCTGTATCAATTTACATTCCCACCAACAGTGCAAGAGTGTTCCCTTTTCTCTCCACACCCTCTCCAGCATCTACTCTTTCTAGATTTTTTGATGATGGCAGTGTTAATCTCTTGTGATAGTTCTTTAAGTATGAGTCATAGTCCTGACCTCAGAGAGGAAAGGAAATGCACAACCATTTAGGAACTGCCACGTGCTGGGCCTCAGAAAGAGCTTCGTATGTTTCTACGTCATTAAATTTGTGTAAGGACCCTGCCAGATGAGGGTTCTCATCTTCTTTTCAGGCCAAGAAACTCAACTTCAGATAAGACAATTAGCTTTGTGTATGTGAGGTCCCACAGCCAGAAAACGAAATCCAAACACAGGTCTGGTGATCTGCTAAGCACTTCCATAATCTTTGCATCCTATGCCAGAGACAAAACTGTGAATAAGTAAATTCTAGAGTACTGATCATATGATAAATCTCAGGAAAGGGGACTATCAGTGTGGGCTGTACTGATTTGAGAGTAGTCTGTGCTTAATGTTGAACTTGATCTTGAAGCATGAGGAACATTTAGGCAAACGGAAATTAGAAGGGAGGGCATTCCTGGGGTAAGGACTATACTAGGCAAATAAAAGGAGGAGGGAATTAGTACAGAGTATGTGAGGGACAGAGACTGGACCTTCCTCATTAAGGAGATGGTGCCTGTCGAAGAGCAGCAGGAGATAAGTTTCGATCAGAAGAGTCAGCGCACATTAGAACAGAACTGGAAGTCCAGCGTGGCGTAACACATACTGCATGGGGATAGACTTGGATCACTGCCTTGTCTTACTTGTGAAATCTTGGGCAATTCATTTAAACACACTGGTCCTCAGTTTCCTTACCTGTATGGTAGAGACGATCGTACACGTGTTGTAAGAAGTAGCGATGATATTGGGTTGGCCGAAAAGTTCGTATGGGTTTTTCTGTAACACCTTACGGAAAAACCCAAACGGACTATTTGGCCAACTCAATATATGTATAAAGTGTTTGTCCCAGACCTGGCACATAATAAGTGCTCGATATACGGTAGAGGCCTTTGCTACCATCACCATCATTATTGTCCTCATCCACACGTTAGACGGTAGGGAAGCAACGGATATTTCTAAACATAGGAGTGGCTGAGCAGAGGCAGTGTTTCAGGAAGACCTGCCCGCAACAGAATGCAGTCTGATTGCTGAGGGTGATGTCGGAGGCAAAGGGGACTGTCAGAGGACCCTCAGCTTACTGGGGTGTGAAACCAAGGGCTTGAGCAAGTGGAAGGAACTGGAAAGAAGAGGGAAGAGCAAACTAGTGGTTCTTTGAAGGAAGAGTTGGCAGAGCTCTCAGAATCCTGGAAGTGACGTACCAGGGAGAGAAAAGATTCTAAAAAACAGCACACTTTCTAGTAAGAGAGATGAAGGAGGAAGATGGGAACACCAGTGCTGTGAACTAAAACGAAGGAAGGAGGGCTGATTGGGGAGTGGAAACACCACGGGGGAGCTGCTCTGGTCAGTTCTGGGCTTGTTGAGACCTCAAAGTAAGACAAAACCATACATGGGGTGAGCGGGAACTGATACCAGAAAAAATGAGGAAAAAAACAGAGTATCTGAGAGAGAGAGCAAAGCAAGAGTCAATTAGAGTTGAATGAACCGGCAACAGTACCCTTCATACAAAGAATTCTTGTTGTCTGAAGCCAATAACAGAAAAACAGTGCACTTGTTTGTACTGTGGGAGCAGCCGCAGAAAGCCGGGAACCACGAGACCCTGCAAGGCTGTCCTTTGCCTACTTGGCCCATGGGTACTACTGCACTGGGCACAGTGCTAAGTGGTCACTGCTGTGGCAGAAGGAGGGAAGATGGTGTTATGGGAAGTTGCACGTTTCCTCTGCTGGGGAACTCTGAGCTTTTGTCCACACATACCTCATGTGTCAGCTCATATGACATGAAGGCAATGCAGCAGCACTGACCCTAATGCTAGGGTGCTGGCTGATATTTGATGTATATTCTGTTGGAAATCCCCTTAACACTTCTAGGTTGCTAGGATACTCTTCAGAACCACTCAGAACTTTGCATGTCTTGAAAGTGTTCATGTAGATCCCCCAAGACTTTAACTGTGACCCACTATATTTAAAAACTAAAGTGGAATTCATCTGATTTAGCAACAGTCACAAGGTTTTATCCTTTGTTTTTTTAAAAAATCGTATTTCAGCAAAATTTACCTAATGCATGAGTTATTCTCAGAGTAAAGGGTTTCTTTTCATTTCAAATCATGTCTGATTATTTCTGTGTTAATCACAATGTTGATCATTATTCCAAGAAACAAGACCGTCAGCATTTGGTACATTTTTTTTTTGGTACATTTATTATTTGAGTGAAATGGCGTACATCGTTAGCTGGATCCTAGATATGGCTTCCATTTTATTGGTATTCTGAATTCAAGCAGATTCTAAATTAAAGTATTAAATTTTATACAAGCAGTACAGTATCGTCAGAAGTGCCTTCTGGATAGGAAGGGGAGAGTAAGGAAGAGATTTTATTCTTGCTTCTGTTGCGGGACTATGCAGATCAGATGTCCAGTTGCCAACTTGACAAAAAAGCTCAAACCTGAAATTGTCGTGTCACTAGCTTTTCCGTTTGGCCCATGTTGCATTATCATGAGCTGGTAGCCCTGGTGATTTTTATTATAGAATTTACATAATAAAATTTAAGATTTACTGATGATGCCCCTCCTATGTTCCCCCAACCTTCTCTAACACAGAAACACTGCAGTGTGTTTAATTAGCATTAAATTGTCAGTTCTATGAAGAAGAGACCACGTCTGCTTTATTTACCATTGTATCCCCAGTACAGTTCCTGTGTCAAATTGTGACATGCATCCAGTACACATTTGAATATCTAAACCCATGAATGATGGCAACAAGCTGGTTCATGTGACTAGTTACATGAAATGCTAAGATGTTTCTTGAGTCATTAGAATTTTTCCCATCACCTATTGTTTTACCTTAGAATCATAGAAACTTAGAGTTATAGAGGCCTTATAAGTCACGTAGCGCAGTGGTTTTCAACTTTAAATGCACACTGGAAGCATCTGGGGGCTTTACAAAAGACCAGTGCCTGGATCCCCCCACCAGAGATTCTGATGCAATTGGTCTGGGATGTGGCCCAAGGGCTGGGAGTTCTAAAAGCTTCTCAGAAGACTCCAATGTGCAGTCATAGTTGAGAGGCATTGCTATGTTGCAGCCTTTTAGAGATAAGGAAGTTGAGGTCCAGAGAGACTAACTGACTTGCCCCACATCACAGAGTTAGCTAGTGGCAAAGGATGGAAACCCAGGTGTCCTGGCTCTCAGATCAGTGTTCTTCCCACTTATACCTGTGTTTTTCAATCTGGACTCACTCACAAACCATTTACTCTATCATTCAGTATTTTCCCTTAAAGGGACTCCTTTTTTAGCAGTTAACCGATTTGTCTTAAAAGAAAATTTTATATCATTTGATAACTGGAAAATCTGTTTCACTTGCTATACATAGATGAGAACTAAAAATAAAAATGTTACTAAGGGGCTTCCCTGGTGACGCAGTGGTTGACAGTCTGCCTGCCGATGCAGGGGACACGGGTTTGTGTCCCGGTCTGGGAAGATCCCACATGCCGCGGAGCGGCTGGGCCCGTGAGCCATGGCCGCTGAGCCTGGGCGTCCGGAGCCTGTGCTCCGCAACGGGAGAGGCCACAACAGTGAGAGGCCCGCGTACCGCAAAAAAAAAAAAAAAAAAAAAAAAAAAAAGTTGCTAAGTTTTAGCTCGATGAAGTTGCCTGCTGAAGACTCTCAGTCTGAAACGTGTTCTCTCCCTGAAAAGAACAGCAAGAAGAAACAGGTAACTCTCATTGAGGCTTTCTCCTTAACAAGAGGACTGAAAGGGAATTGAAATGGAATGACTAGACATAGAGAATGGAGATTAGGTTTGACATAATTACACTACCAAGTGTAAAAGATAGCTAGTGGGAACCTGCTGTATAGCACAGGGAGATCAGCTCGGTGCTCTGTGACGACCTAGATGGGTGGGATGGGGGGTGGGGTGGGAGGGAGGCTCAAGAGGGAGGGGATATGGGGATATAAGTATACATATAGCTGATTCACTTCATTGTACAGCAGAAACTAACACAACATTGTAAAGCAATTTTACTCCAATTAAAAAAAAAAAAAGAAATAGTGGTCTCCAAGAATCAGCAAATAGGATATGAAATCCCGTGAAAGAAAGATGGCACTTGCTCCCTCTTCTCCCAGAGGGCAGAATCATTCATTCATTCATTCATAAAAAAAGAAAAAAAAAAAAGAAATGGAATGACTTTTTAACTATATGAGTCAAATAATAAATTTTAGAAGAATGAATGAATTCTTTTATTAATCATGGATTCCGTGTCCGCGTAGCACCTACAACTGCCTCAAAGGTCAAGGTGGGCCACATCACATCCTCTCTGAAATCCCATGATGCAGGTGTAATTGGAGCCACAGCTGTTTCGCCGCAGTGGTCATCTAATCAGAGTGGTTAAAGACCAAAATATATTAAGGGTAGAATTCTGGCATAAAAGAAACTGTATAGAAAGGGGAGAAAAGAACAACACAGCATTTTCTTTTGATACGCCAAGAAAGGAAAAACTCACCAAGGATTTCTCTTACTGGGTTTAAAGCTCTTTCAGATTTTTCAGTTATCAAGTTCTGATGCAGATTACAAACTGGTATATTTACTAAGTGCTCTCTCCAGGCAGAAAAAGCAAAAACACTGGGTGGAATGAAAATAGAAGATAAAAAGTGGGTGGAAGACCCTGCTGAATTCTCAGCTAAGTCAAGTCTGATTAGACCACATTTTCTAAAGCAGATGTTTATGTTCTGAGGCAAAAGTTAAACTTATCAGACACACATGGCATGGACAGTGGAATGGGACAAATTATGAGGGACACAAGCCTGATGTCTGTTTCCTCAAGCATTATTCCATACCGAGGAAACGTTTGCTGGAACAATCCTTATGTTCTCCATAGCATTTGAACTTATAGGCACTCATCCACAGTTTCTTTCTTGGAGGCTGAAAACGTCTTTGTCTACTTTGTGCTGTTTAAAAGTTGTCTAATCAACGTTGGCCTAATGCTCTGTCCTTCCTGCAAAAGAGCCAGCTGGGATCTTTGGTTCCATCAGGGGGTAAGTTATAATACAGCCATTTCCCTTTTAACACATTGGCTGGGAAAACTCCCCTGCCAGGAACTAAAAGGCTTTAATTTTATGAATCATCAAAGCTTTTTCTTATACATGATGTAGAATAACCTTTTCTTTTCAGAAGGTCTAATCCCACAGCCTCCCAGAAATCAAGATGTCACCAAATGGCATGTGCGTGGAGCTCAAGAATAACAAAGGCAAGCTCTATTCAAGGCCAAGCTGCCTTCTTGCAGTCTTGCATAACACCCGGTGTTAGAAAACCTCGACCCATAAAACACTCACCTACTTTGTGGAGTTTAAATAAAGCAGAATGGTGTTCCTTTTTAAAGAAGTGCTTTACAGTTATCTTCCTGTCAGAATTTCAATTATTCTATGACTCAGTGGGTATATGTCTAGCTTTTTTTTAATTCTTTTTTTGGGTAAGAATGTGAAGAAGTTTTTCGGAGAAGTTTGTAAAGGAAACGTTTATATAACAATGCTAAGCTGCATCAAATACAAATACAGCTTATTTCATTCTTGGAAATACAATATTTTAAAAGCAATGTTTTAAGAATTGAGCCTTATCTATAAAAGTGAACAACATTTTCTTTGGTGCATTTGAAAACATGGTAGTTCACTTGGGAATTAACTGACATTTATGGCAGAGTTGAGGTTATTCAATATTCACCTGTCTCAGTCCTTCGGATTCAGACTTCCATAGAAGAAGATAAATCAGGCTGAAATTTCTTACATGCAAGGGATTCATTTTTCCTGGTTTTCACAAAATCTGAGCATCTGTCCTTTCTCTCATCTAGAGCATAGGCTGGCCAGCTGCCCCCTATACCCACCTCCACCTCTGAACACACAGCTAGACTACATTCCCAGCGCTTCGTGCCCATGACTAGTTCTGGCCAGCAGAACGTGGACAGAAGTGGTGCGCTTTTCCGGCCTGGCCCATAGAAACTCCCTGTGACACCTGCGCCCATCATCAAATGGCCAAACACCCGGGGCGGACACTGAGGCCACGTCACAAGCTGAATGGCCATGTGCCAACCACAAACGTGCACAGCACTGAACTCTGAGTCTGAAATAAGCTTTCATTGTGTTAAATCACTGAGAGTTTAGAGTTTTTCATTGTTTTTAACAGTAACAACCAATACATCACTGTTGTCTTTTCTTCTCTCTTTCCGTCTCCTTCTGCTGTCCTCTTTCCTTCACTCGTTCCTACTGTCTCTCCTTATCGTGTGATTAGGTCTCTCCGATTTAATAACTAAACCAAATTGCTTTATTGGATTTGCGATTAAGGCCTTAACAGTGTTGAAATAATAAGCAGACTCAATTAATTTAATTGGGAGAAAAACTTCAATCAATTCGACTTTTCAAAAAGCGTACAAGTTAATATTTAGGATAATTTGTATTAAACAACTGAGTAAATAGTGAACATTTTATCTCATTTAGAAATCACATGAGAGCCTCAGGGTAAGTTATCTTAATGCTAATGACCCAGCAGATGTGTACATGACAACCATCTTCTAATGAGGAAAACCGGTGTCCATGCCCTTGGAAATCGATATAACCTTATGTTCTCAGACAACTCTATTTGAATGGCACTGTGACTTCCAGTGGGCAAGCATGGGCACTGTCACATCAGGCAGGCCAGAAAAAACACACTCGTACTACATACGACAACGTGAGGCTTCCAAAAGAATTAGAGTTTCAAAGTGGCTTTTAGAAGATCCAAAATGGAAATTCCGATCTGATCTTGTGTAAGCTGCTTTCTTTCAGACTCAATATGGCAATTAACCCTCCTCCTTCTTTTCTTGCTCCAAGTTGGTGATTCTCAAACTGGACTCAGGGAAGCCCATTTAGAGGTTATCTCCAGAAGTAGGCTCCAGGCAACTCACTCCAGATTTGACTAGAAAAGCTTTATTTTGATCTGTTTTGCAAACTGGGTTTCTGCATAAGCATTTATTTTTGTGTGTGAGTGGAGAAGATTCTTCTGCTTTAAAGCAAAAAAAAAAAACATAGCTTTATATGTTCTACCTGGATATGACATCTACTCTCAGAGTTTTAGTCACACAAATGTCCAAAGACGTCCAAATGTGAACCTCTAGCACATCATCCCACTTGTATTTCACCACCTCCGCTCGCTGGATGCCTCATAGCCACCTCTTCACAATATTCCTGAAATAGAATGCATTATCCTGCCTACCCTCTTCCTGCATTAATGACATAGCCTCTACCTGATTACTCAACAGAAAGCTCTGAATCATCCTGACCCCCTTTCCTTTTCCTCCCCATATCCCAGCAGTCGTTTAGTCCAGTTTGTAAACCGTCCTAAGTATCCATTAAATATGTCCTTCCTCTCCATCCTCGTTGCCACGGCCTTAGTCATACTCCTTCTGGACCATCACAATAGTCCCCAGTGGCTCTCATGTTACTCTGCCCCGACGGCACTGAAATACAGTAGAAATCATAATAGTTCATATTTGTCTTTAGCTTGGCAGTTAATAAAATGCTTTCACGTACATTGTCATATTTAAGTATCACCACATTCCAGCAAGAAGACATTGTTAGTCTTCATTTAGATCAGGAGGCCTCAGAAAATTATCTTGATCAGGCATCCTCAGAAAGTCAAAGAGCTGGTGCTCGAACCCGAGGACTCTGAAGCAAATTCAGATGACATTAACCACACTACCAAAGACACATCAGTCCTTGGCTTTAAGACCTTCAATTCCTCACCACTGCCTACAAAAGAAAACCCAGACCTTTTAGCACCTCGAACACAGCTCGCTCTAATAGTGCCCCAGGAAGCTTTAGAAGTTAGTAGTAGTAGCTAATTTAGTAGTTAACATTCCAGCTCTGGAGTTAGAACACACATTCTAGTGTAAAACCTTGGATAAGTTACATAACGTTTTTAAACCTCAGTTCCTGAAGGTGCAATGTAAGGCTAATAATGGAGTTAATCCCACGAGGTTGCTGTAGGGCCTAAGTAAGATTGTGCCCGTGAAGTGCTTTACACACTGCCTGTCCCATAGGAAGTGCTCAGTGAATGTTGGCTGTGGGGGGGCAATTTACCAGCCTCTTCCTGCTCTTTCTATCCTTTCTATCCTTTCTATCTATCTATACTTTCTATCCTCCACCCTTCAAGCAGCCACACTCTCTACGATGTCCTCCATGAAACCCCGAAAATCCCATGTGGTAAGCCCCCCACCACTTTGTACACACCTCTACAGTTAGATGCTTGGTTGGGTTATACCACCCGTAAGACCAGGGGTGGAATGTTCCCTGGGGCTGGTCACAAGGTCTCGGAGAAAGTCCCCACAATGGAAGCCTCTTCCCACAAGCTCTCCTAGGTCTCTTGCTTTAGGTGTCTTTGCTCTGCCTCTCCCCCAACCCCTGGCACTTCTGACATCAGTGTTGTTCTCCAGGCTTGCCTGTGCCCCAGCCGGATAGCCCTGCTGTCTAACTCCAGTAGTTCGATGGCTATGTGACCTCAGCTCCGTGTCAGCACAGTTGTTCCCCTTCGGTGCAAAGCTTTGGCATCTGGTCTGGGTTCTTTCTGGCATCTGACCTCCAGCTTCTAGCTCTTCCGAAGCTGATGGCTCCCAGAGTCTGACCCAGAATGGGTCAGATGGGACGATCATGAATCTTATCACGCTGTTTTGTGTTGTTTGTCTTGTCTTTGATCTTGGTAGGTCCTCCACAGCACCTGGTTTAGAATAAACACTATCAGTGCTTGTTGACTGAATATGAGACAGGCTGGGACCTGCAACCTGGGACCCTTTGCTGCAGTGCTGGCACCTGGACAAATGTCTCCTCAAGCAACAAAATGTAAAGAAACTTAAGGGACTACAAACAACTGTGTGCATGCACAGTTGGGGCAAATTATGGACAATAAGATACAAAAAAAAAAAAAAAAAAAAATCCAACTGCCACTTCTGAAGAGCTGGGAGCAAAAGGAGGGTGTTGGGAGCAAAAGCGGGGTACTGTGCATGACCCCTGCACACAACACTACCAAAGGGGTGAGCAAACCATCTAAGCTACCTCTTCAGCCCGATCCCCGGACAAGGCCCTACCCTCACCCCAGATAAGTAACAAGCTCCCCCCCGCCCCCCCCCCCAGGGAGTGAACAAGCAAGTGAACTTATTGCTTGTTTTTGCTCCCCCCTGCTGTAGCAGAGGCCCCAGTAAAGCTTTGCCTGAATTTCTTGTCTGGCCTCTTATCAATTTCTGTTGATTAAGGAGGTCAAGGACCCTGGTCCGTCCCAAAGGAGTGGCTGTGAGTCTTGGGAACTCCTGATATATAAGTTCTTAAGACCACCTAGGGGCATCTGACAGCGAACTCAGTCTTCTGAAACCTCTCAAACACCACAACATTCAGATCAGTGGGAAGTACACGTAACTGTGGTCATACGTGAGGGTTTTATCCCCAGTGGAATTAAGAAAAGCATTCCACCTGTAAAGTGTTTTTTTTCTTGTTTTTGTCCATTATGTAATAATAAGCTTCATTTTCTGTGTTTTCAAGATTGACTGCTTTTTGCCAAGCACTGTGTTGATAGTAATTCCTCGCAACTGTACATAATTCCTTGAAAGAAGCCTTATCTTTGTGTACTTTTTCTTTCTGGTGGCACCTTGCTGAGCAACTTTATGAAAAATGCATGCCACAAAATGTTTCTTAAGTTGAAATACACTGCAGTTTTCCAAGTTTTGTAGCTGAGAAATATTCCCATTTTGTGTTTGATTCAGTTATTATGGCTTTCATTGGATACACTTTTTTAAACCACTGGGCGTTATTTTTGTTTTAAATCTGTAAAACAAAAAAAAGTTGCCTAAATGATTACTGTTTCTTCTCAACTCCAGCTATCTGTAGTGTATAGTTAAAAACCCTGGTGTCTCCCCGTCTCAAATGGTCTCAGAGTTAGTCAGCAAAGATCCTAAAATTCTACTGGTTTACTAAAAATAAGAATACACTTTGAAATTATTAAAATTTTAAAACATACACTTTAGAGAAATGCAAATTGATGCAGTGAGATACTGTTACCAAATCCAGGCTCACTCTACGACAGGCCAATGAATCGGTGACGAGTTGTTGAGGCAAGGAACACGACTTTAATTCGGAAAGCCAGCAGACCAAGAAGATGGCAGACTAGTATCTCCGCAAACCATCTTTTTGGGGTCTGGATGCCAGTTTTCTTTATAGAACAAACGGGGGGATGAGATGAGGAAGTAAAGTAAAAAGGTCATAAGTTTTACAAATATCCCCTGGTATGGACAGCCTCGGGGAGGGGATGTGTTAATGTTAATTTCTTCTTTCTTACAGCCATCCACAGGTGGACAGGGTCCGGATGTTTCCCTGAACAAAGGCATTTTGGTTTAACATTCAAGCACAAGGGTAGGGCTCCCTGAGGCAGGCCATTATGTATAGACAGTATCCTTTTAGTGAACAAAAGCAATGGGATGCAAGGGTTAAAGTAAAAAAAAAACAGATCCAACATGTAGTCAGATTTGGCTCCTCCCTGTTAAAATAGCACAAATTGCCTACCAAAAAGAATGATTATCGCCAATGCTGGGAATATTATCAGACACCACTGGTAGGAATGTACAACCATTATGGAGGACAATTTCACAATATGTATCACCAGACTTAAAAATGCATATTTAAAAAATGCATATAGGGCTTCCCTGGTGGCGCAGTGGTTGAGAGTCTGCCTGCCGATGCAGGGGACACGGGTTTGTGCCACGGTCCGGGAAGATCCCACCTGCCGCTGAGCGGCTGCTCCCGTGAGCCATGGCCGCTGAGCCTGCACGTCCGGAGCCTGTGCTCCGCAACGGGAGAGGCCACAACAGTGACAGACCCGCGTACCGCAAAAAAAGAAAAAAAGCATATAAACTCTGAACCAAACATTATTCTTCTAGAAGTTTCTCCCAAAGAAATGATCGAGGATAGATGCAAAGCTTTATTTTTTTTCACATCTTTATAGGAGTATAAATGATTTACAATGTTGTATTAATTTCTGCTGTACAACAAAGTGAATCAGCTATATGTATACATATATCTCCATATCCCCTCCCTCTTGAGTCTCCCTCCCACTCTTCCTATCCCACCCCTCTAGGTGGTCACAAAGCTTCGAGCTGATCTTGTGCTATGCAGCAGCTTCCCACTAGCCACCCATTTTATATTTGGTAGTGTATATATGCCAATGTTACTCTCTCACTTCATCCCTATATATGCCAATGTTACTCTCTCACTTCATCCCAACCTCACCATCCCCCTGTGCCCTGAAGTCCGTTCTCTACATCTGCATCTTTATTCCTGCCCTGCCACTAGGTTCATCAGTACCGCTTTTTAAAATTCCATATATATGCATTAGCATATGGTATTTGTTTTTCTCTTTCTGACTTAACTTCACTCTGTATGACAGATTCTAGGTCCATCTACTTCACTACAAATAACAATCTCACTCCTCTTTATAGCTGAGTAACATTCCACTGTATATATGTGCCACATCTTCTTTATCTATTCATCTGTTGATGGACGTTTAGGTTGCTTCCATGTCCTGGCTATTGTAAATAGTGCTGCAATGAACACTGTGGTACATGACTCTTTCTGAATTATGGTTTGCTCAGGGTATATGTCCAGTAGTGGGATTGCTGGGTCATATGGTAATTCTATTTTTAGTTTTCTAAGGAACCTCCATACTGTTCTCCATAGTGGCTGTATCAATTTACATTCCCACCAACCATGTACAAGGGTTTCCTTTTCTCCACACCCTCTCCAGCATTTATTGTTTGTAGATTTTTTGATGATGGCTATTCTGACCAGTGTGAGGTGATATCTCATTGTAGTTTTGATTTGCGTTTCTCTAATGATTAGT
This sequence comes from Globicephala melas, assembly GCF_963455315.2. Lineage (NCBI taxonomy): Eukaryota > Metazoa > Chordata > Mammalia > Artiodactyla > Delphinidae > Globicephala > Globicephala melas. Next base: position 37,916,437 of record NC_083330.1, on the reverse strand, counting down.
GATGTCGAGCATCTTTTCATGTATTTTTTGGCCATCTGTATGTCTCCTTTGGAAAAATGTCTATTTAGGTCTTCCGCCCATTTTTGGATTGGGTTGTTTTTGTGATATTGAGCTGCATGAGCTACTTGTATATTTTGGAGATTAATCCTTTGCCAGTTGCTTCATTTGCAAATATTTTCTCCATTCTGAGGGTTGTCTTTTCTTCTTGTTTATGGTTTCCTTTGCTGTGCAAAAGCTTTCAAGTTTCATTAGGTCCCATTTGTTTATTTTTGTTTTTATTTCCCTTACTCTAGGAGGTGGATCAAAAAGGATCTTGCTGTGATTTATGTCATAGAGTGTTCTGCCTATGTTTTCCTCTAAGAGTTTTATAGTGTCTGGCCTTACATTTAGGTCTTTAAAGCATTTTGAGTTTATTTTTGTGTATGGTGTTAGGGTGTGTTCTAATTTCATTCTTTTACATGTATCTCTCCATTTTTCCCAGCACCACTTATTGAAGAGGCTGCCTTTTCTCCACTGTATATTCTTGCCTCCTTTGTCAAAAATAAGGTGACCATATGTGCATCGGTTTACCTCTGGGCTCAGAGCTTTAGCTCTGAATGGTAGTTCTCAACCTTGAGATTGGAAAAGAAATGAAACAAATGTTTGTGGATTGGCTGAAATGCCATTTCCCCAACAAGTTGGACAGATCTTTGGGGCAATCGTTCTGTAAGTACTGTAGGCTGGGCACACAGTAGGTCAGAAACTCACACAGACTCTTTCTGGAGCTCAAGTCTCCGGGCTGATCCCACGGGGGTTGGGCTGGGCGAGGCCATTTTCCTTTATCCCCTCCCTGGCTTTGTTATGTGACAAACCAGAGGGAACTGAGCATCTCAGAATCTGAACCAGAGGTTTGAGGAAGAAGAGCCTGGATGAGGTAAGGGAGCCAAGGAGAGGAACAGAGGTAAAAAGCTAGAAGGGAGGACAAAAGAGGAGGCCGGGGCAGAGCCACTCCTACACCCCCTATGAGGAGACGAGCTCCGAGAACAAGAGATGACTGGGTGGAAAAGGAAAGCGCTCTCTTGCGCCACCTTCTGGTAACTATGTGTATATACAGCATACATTTTCTGCTCATAAACTCTGCTTGCTCTTCTAGATGGTTAGGACATAGTTACTGGATTACAGTAGAAAGTAACCAAAAAGTCCAACAGTGGAAGATGGACTGAGAAAATTTTTATAGACGACTACTGTAGAGGAGGAAAAATAATTTTCCTTTTACTCTTCTAAGTTCTTAGCTGAGACCCCTGTAATAAAGACATTAACAAGAGAAAACCAGGAATTTTATTAACGAATATGTCATGTATACATGACATATTCATGAATACATGTATACATGTATTCATGTATACATAGTAGAGACGCAGGGAAAAATGCGTGGCTCTTAGAATTCAGACTTAAATGCCATTTTAATAGAGAAAGGGGAAGGGAATGTAGCCCTCTCAGCAGGGAGTGAATGATTTTTAGGAGAGATGGCTGGGCACTTAGCAGAGCAGGTGGGAGATATGATGATTTGTGGTGAAGCTTGTCTGGTCTCCTCTCCTGTGGTAAAAGTCAGTCTTCCCGGGGAGGGGACTTATCACCGTTGAGCTCCTTTTGGAGAATCTGTCTTGAGGCAGATAAAGGGAGTTCAGAGAAAGCCTCTCCCTGCATTTGCTGCTTTTCCAGTAACTGTAGCTGAAAACTTAAAAAAATATACAAAGCAGAATATTTTGGGGTCGCATACTCTGCTGCCTTTCACTATTTTCTAACATGAAATGCTATTTACAATACGCCGTTGAGTGAAAAAAGCAGGTTACCAAAAAAGTGTGCAGCCATTTCAGTGCTGTGAAAACAACACACAAGTCATATATTGTATATATACAGTCAGAAACATGGAAAAAATATGAAATGGTACTCTTTAAGGTGTTAACAGAGTTCTAGGCCCTGGGGTTAGATACAGAAGCAAACAGGACAGACAAAGCTCCTACTTGTGGACCTTTCATTCTCCTGAAGATATACATAACTTAAGAAACAAGCTAATAAATAAATAAATAATATGTGCCGCATACTGTTACCAGTGCTGGGGTTAAAATTTTGTGTACATGACGTGTGGATATGGTCCATATCCTGATAGAAGTCTCAGTCCTTCTGAGGAGGCAGGCAGGAAAACAGGTTAAGTGGATGCCACGATCAGTGCTATGAAAGAGGAAGTAAGGTCGCTGTGGGCCTGAAGGGAAGGGGTGCCCGACCTTATCCTCGGGGTCAGGGAAAGCTTCCTGAGGAGGGAAGTCCAAGCTGACAGCTGGAAGATGAGGTAGGAGTTAGCTGAAATAGGGGAGAGCTTTCCAGAAAGAGGCCATTGCAGGTTGGAAGGCCTTAAGGAGGCAGGGAGGTGGGAGAACAGACAGACACGCTGGCTGAATGACAGAATGAGTCATTCCGAGAACCGAGTCTGGGTTCTCTGGTGCTTAGAGTTTGAGTGTGGACAGAACAATGGGAAGAGAAGAAACTGGAGAAGCAAACAAGGGAAGACCATGAAACCATGTTAAGCAGTGTTTGGACTTGACCTTGAGTTACCTTTCAAAGATCATCATGAGTAATTCAAGGGATCAGTAAACGGGGTTAGCCCTAGTATGTTCCTCCTCAGGAGGAAAACATCTTAAAATAATGATGTTGTTAAAATCAATTTCTGAAAAATACTTAATCCAGACTCAACACTGAGGGTCCACGAGATTTTACTCTCATTTTTCTGTAACAATTTGAATTGTAATCTGAGCAGCACTAAAGTAAGCTCTGTTTATCATTTGACAATAAGACATAAATTTCCCTATTGACAGATAAATTTCACCTGTACAACTACTCTATATGCACATATTTTTGCATGTCTAATAGTGTCATTTGCATATAATTTAAAATCATAGGTCATGTTGGAAGAATTCTGAGCCATACTGGTTGTACTCAACAAGCAAGGGAAACAATCTAAATTATATCCTGTCTCTGTTTAAACTATTATCAGACCAGCAGTGGGTGTCCTGAGGAGGCTTTCATTCCAGCTCTCCACTGAGGGGCCTTGGATCTACCACAGAACTCCTTAGGGCTTCAGTTTTCTGATCCATACTTGAGGGAGGTAAGCAAGTATTGCTAAGGTCCACCGAAGTCTATTATTTGGGGACTTCTTTTTCCCCATGGTAAAACTTGACAACATCCTAAAAACATTCTACACTGAGCACTCTTTGGATACTAATAATCTGTATTTTACAAGTTTTACAGAAAAGGAACAATTGTTTTTTTAAAAAGAAATGTTTGAAGCTTCTTTCTCATTATGGAAGGTGGAAAAGACAAGGCTGATTTTTTTTGTTTGAGAAATACCTGGAAAGAGCTTTTGGGTTATAAAAGGTGAGCTCTGCCTGGCATATTCTGGAAAGAGATATTTTTGACAGAGAACCTAACTGTTCTGTAGATAAAGTAGAGAGATTGCGGATTTGCAGTGGTAAAATGAGTGGTGACTATTGACAGAAGTGGCTTCAGCTGTTATTCTATAACCTCCAGTAGACATCCCCCAACCCACTTCAAGTAACATATAATCTAAGCTTTTAAAAACAAGGTGCTTCTAAACAAAGGACACTTGGACAGAGGGACTTTACCCCTTACCTCCAATCAAATTTTCCTCTCCAAGCCCCTTCTATATAGTCTGATAGTCACCACTGGCAGAAGGAAAAGGTTTAGGAACCCTGGGGACTCCAAGAAGAAGATAAATGGGAAAAAGATCAGGATGGAGAAGAAGGTAGGTCTCAGCAGCACACAGCAGGCCAGCGCCTGAAAGTTAAGACAACAATGTAAATTCCCCACAGTGGAGAGTTGGCTGAAGGACTCTGAGAACAACAGGGCTTAACATTCAACTTGAAGTTGTTTTCTGATCCATGCTATGCTTTAACCCCTCCTCTGTTATTCCAGGTCTTTGGCAAACTGTTAAAACATACAGTTATCTAACAGGGATAAAATGGATGCAAAAAGGTATTAACAGATATAATCAAAGAAAAAAATCCTCAAAATGAAGATTTGAATCTCCAGAACTAAAAGTACACGTTCTATTTGAAGAAAATTAATATCAGTATGTTTAACTCTAAGGTAAGTAATTGGACTTTAAAGATAAAATTCTTTAAGCATCCAGGCAGAAAAAAAAGTCACCTATAAAAGAAGAAAGTTAAACTGCCCTCAGACTTCTCTACAGCATTATTTACTGTCCAGACATCATGGAAGAGTCTCCAAAATTTGGAAATAAAATTTGACTCAAGGATGTTAGACCTAAGTAACCTGTCTTGAATTCGAAGTTTAAGAGACAAACATCTTCAGACATGAAGGAACTCAGGGTATATGACATACACAACTCCTACTTGAAAAAAAAAAAAAAAACCAAAAATTATTCAATGATGAAATTCAGCCAAGATAATGCAAATGTTAAAAATATGGTAAACGGGATTAATGTAACACTCAATTACAAACAATAAAGTAATGTCTCTGGGTCCAACAAAACTAAATGTAAGCCAAGAATTTTGAACGTAGTCAGACTTTTCTTGAGTATAAAGAGAACAAATATTATCAAACACGGAAGAAATCAAGAAATGGATCATCCATGAGACTTTCTGGAAAGTACAAGCTGCCAATGGCATTAATTCAATTGAGAGACAAATAGCATGTAGACATCAAGAGTTAGATTTTGAATATTAGAAATACTGCAGAATGGAGGCTTCCCTGGTGGTGCAGTGGTTAAGAATCTGCCTGCCAACACAGGGGACACGGGTTCAAGCCCTGGTGTGGGAAGATTCCACATGCTGCAGAGCAACTAAGCCCATGCACCACAACTACTGAGCCTGTGCTCTAGAGCCCTTGAGCCACAACTACTGAGCCATATGCCACAACTACTGAAGCCCATGCACCTAGAGACTGTGCTCCACAGCAAAAGAAGCCACCACAATGAGAAGCCTGCACACCGCAATGAAAAGTAGCCCCCGCTTGCCACAACTAGGGAAAGCCCACGCGCAGCAAGGAAGACCCAACACAGCCAAAAATTAAAATAAATAAAATAAATAAATTTTAAAAAAGAAAGAAATACTGCAGAATAATAGGGAGTTTCATACTCTTTTAGTGTAATTTAAATTAGTAACATTGTTCTAATAATAATGGTAATGATTTTAAAAATAGGTCTGAATAGTTATACCCTCTGTTCCAATAATTCACTTCTAGTCATTTATTCTGATGAAATTATTAAGGATTTGAAAAAAAGATATCTGATGAAAGACAGTGATGTCAACACCATTTGTGAAAGGGTAAAATTCTTTTTTGATTTTCTAAGACAAGAATAGTTATGGAACATCTACAATATTATGCATAAAATTTCTGAAAATGTATACCTTGCAATTTTTTATTAGTGTAAATTATGTTCTTTCTGGATACAGAAATAGTCTCATACTGGATGGATAGATAGATAGATAGATAGATAGATCAATAGGTAAATTAACTGATTTGGGAAACCCAGACATGTAGATGAGACCCCGCAAACTGACTATTACACACTCAACAATGAGTATATAAAGTAATAAAGTAAGGTAGCCTTTGACATTTGAAATAAGGAAATTAAAACAATTTTTCTATCCTGATGAATTTTTACAGATAATTTATGTAAGTAATATAAATCTGCCTGTGTGTAGTTGTTAGTCCAACTCTGTTGGCAGTTTGGGTTTCTAGAGTGAAATATAAGCCTAAGAAAATTTATGAGTAAATTTATTTTTAGCATTTAATTTTTCAAAATATAGTTTCAATGTATTTTGTATTTATAAAATATTTCACAGGGCAAAAAAAGAACTTGTGAGTAAATTTATTGTTATGTAAACTGATTGACTTAAAAAAAGGGTGACATAAACTCAAAATGGACTAAAGACCTAAATGTAAGGCCAGACACTATAAAACTCTTAGAGGAAAACATAGGCAGAACATTGTGACATAAATCACAGCAAGATCCTTTTTGACCCACTTCCTAGAGAAATAGAAATAAAAATAAACAAATGGGACCTAATGAAACTTCAAAGCTTTTGCACAGCAAAGGAAACCATAAACAAGACCAGAAGACAACCCTCAGAATGGGAGAAAATATTTAGAAATGAAGCAACTGACAAAGGATTAATCTCCAAATTTTACAAGCAGCTCATGCAGCTCAATATCAAAAAAGCAAACAACCCAATCCAAAACTTGGCAGAAGACCTAAATAGACATTTCTCGAAAGAAGATATACAGATTGCCAACAAACACATGAAAGGATGGTCAACATCATTAATCATTAGAGAAATACAAATCAAAACTTCAATGAGATATCATCTCACACTGGTCTGAATGGCTATCATCAAAAAATCTACAAACAATAAATGCTGGAGAGGGTGTGGAGAAAAGGGAACCCTCTTGCACTGTTGGTGAGAATGTAAATTGATACAGCCACTACGGAGAACAGTATGGAGGTTCCTTAAAAAACTACAAATAGAACTACCATACGACCCAGCAATCCCACTACTGGGCATATACCCTGAGAAAACCATAATTCAAAAAGAGTCATGTACCACAATGTTCTTTGCAGCTCTATTTACAATAGCCAGGACATGGAAGTAACCTAAGTGTCCATCAGCAGATGAATGGATAAAGAAGATGTGGCACATATATACTATGGAATATTACTCAGTCATAAAAAGAAACAAAACTGAGTTATTTGTAGTGAGGTGGATGGAACTAGAGTCTGTCATACAGAGTGAAGTAAGTCAGAAAGAGAAAAACAAATACCGTAGGCTAACACATATATATGGAATCTAAAAAAAAAGAAAGAAAAATGGTCATGAAGAACCTAGGGGCAAGACAGGAATAAAGACACAGACCTACTAGAGAATGGATTTGAGGATACGGGGAGGGGGAAGGATAACCTGTGACAAAGTGAGAGAGTGGCATGGACCTATATACACTACCGAACGTAAAATAGATAGCTAGTGGGAAGCAGCCACATAGCACAAGGAGATCAGCTCAGTGCTTTGTGACCACCTAGAGGGGTGGGATAGGGAGGGTGGGAGGGAGACGCAAGAGGGAGGCGATATGGGGATAAATGTATATGTATAGCTGATTCACTTTGTTATAAAGCCGAAAATAACACACCATTGTAAGGCAATTATACTCCAATAAAGACGCTAAAAAAATAAAAGAAATTAAACAAAAAATTTTTAAAAAGCTGACAAATAAAAAATTCAGAAATCAAAAAAAAATACAGATGTCTAGTGTTAATAGTACTTCAGGGAAAGATGGAAGAGGGGTGGGGTCCCCATAGGGGTGACGTGACAGGAGCAAGACCTGTAGCTGCAGGAGGTGAGATGAGGAACAGGACTTCATCAAAACCATTCAGAGTGAGAGTGACTCCAAGAACATAAGCCAACACAGCTCCCACTCGCACCGCTCCTCTGCTGTGAGCCATGCCACACCCCTGAGCACCTGCACTTGTGCACACACACAAGCGCACAGAAGAACTGCCTGACCCACCCCACAGGCCATTTCCCCTTACCTGTCATTAAGGTCTCTTCATTTAAATGATTGAGTTTTAGTATCAGATGCTGTGTATACTCCCGAATTCAGTGTGTGTAAAACTAGGAACACTTAACACGTGACTGTAACAGAAGTAAATATACAAGATGTGACCTGGGTTTCGAGGGTCTTTTGTTTGTTTGTTTTTTTTTTTTTAATAAATTTATTTATTTATTTTTGGCTGTGTTGGGTCTTCGTCGCTGCGTGCGGGCTTTTCTCTAGTTGGGGCGAGTGGGGGCTACTCTTCACTGTGGTGCACGGGCTTCTCATTGCGGTGGCTTCTCTCTCGCTTTTTTTTTTTTTTTTTTTTGCGGTACGCGGGCTTCTCACTGTTTTGGCCTCTCCCGTTGCGGAGCACAGGCTCTGGATGCGCAGGCTCAGCGAACATGGCTCACGGGCCCAGCCGCTCCGCGGCATGTGGGATCTTCCCTGACCGGGGAAGGAACCCGGGTCCGCTGCATCAGCAGGCGGATTCTCAACCACTGCGCCACCAGGGAAGCCCTGCGGTGGCTTCTCTTGTTGCGGAGCAGAGGCCCTAGGCACACGGGCTTCAGTAGCTGTGGCAAGCGGGCTCAGCAGTTGTGGCGCACGGGCTTAGTTGCTCCGCGGCATGTGGGATCTTGCCGGACCAGGGCTCGAACCCATGTCTCCTTCACTGGCAGGCGGATTCTTAACCACTGTGCCACCAGGGAAGCCCTCGAGGGTGTTTTTTTATCCTGATTCATTCTGTGTCAACTGAAGAAAAACGCACAACCTAAAATTTGCGAGTTAAGTTTTATTTGGGGACTTGACTGAGGACTGTAGCCCTGGAGACAGCCTCTCCGACAGCTCTGAGGAACTCTTCTGGGAGGAGCCAGTATACACAGGAGTTTTTACTGGAAAAAAAAAAAGTGTAGTCGAACATCAAAAGGTTACTGCTATTCACAAAAAAACAGACATCTCAAGTTATTGGTTTTAGTGCTTTTCTATGTAGGGGAAGATGCAGGAGTCTGGGCTCATTGAAATTATTTCCTAGATGGGCTTCTTAAGTATTTAGGGCCAGTATTCAGAGCACAGAATGTTTTCTGGTTTTCTTCCCCCTGAATTCCCCTCAGGGCGCACCATCAGGAAGGCAGCTGCAGTGGCTGATGACTTGCTGGTGGGCAACATTCATTGTTTATTGGGATGGCAGGGGACATTCCATTTCCACATCTGTTAGCTTCCATGACCCACCGCAAGCTAAAGAATGGTCCAAACCCTCTGTCTCTACTCTTGCTGCCCTTGTAAAAGCGAAGTTTAAAGTACAAGATCATGAAACCATTCTGTGAGCCAGAACTTTCTTTGGTTATTCATGAACATATGTGAGTAAATGCCTTTTGGGTATGATGATTATAAGTGTAACAAGATGGGAGGAAAATTCTGTTAGCCACTGATGCAAGCATCCCTCTCAGGGAGAGCTTGCCTCCCTTAGGAAAATGCCATTCTTGCCCGAGCTAAGAGCTGAGTCTACGGTGGTGGGGTATGTCTTGTTACTCCGCAAGGAGCTCCTGGGTGAATTTGGGAGGGCTGTGGGAAGAGGAAGAGAGGGAAGGACAGAGACAAAGGGAGAGAGGAGATGTCCAGTGCTGTGCCACGACTGGGATCTCCTGAATCTTCAGAAAGTTAAAAGAAACCCAACACAGAATACTTCGTGTGTTTGCATTTCTCATGAAACCCTCAGTGGGACTGAGAAGCCAAGCAGCTAGCGCCCATGCAGTCACAGGGAGAAGAGCCCCTGTGTGGGTGACAGACAGGATCAGCCTGCTGGGGGGAGATGGAGGAAGAAGCTTAGAGAACAGAAGCCGAGGTCTGCGGCAGGCGTGCACACTCGGGAAGTGGACTGAGATGGTTAGTGAAAAGATACCTATAGGACAGATGAAGGAAATGTCATGAGTTTGAGGGAAGGCTTGAGTGGAAGAGCTCGTCCTGTCCAGCAGGGACATAGGAGCCCAATCCTTATAGGAAGAAGAAAAATATACCTATCTTATTTTCTGTTCTTAAGAGGAGTGCAGGCATTCTTGGAAACTGTGTCATAAAGCGGGATGTTACAAAATAGAATCTATTTTAATCCAAGGAAAATTATTATAGCAGAGTAGCATCCTGACTGAGAACTCAGCATTGCATAAACCATAAATACAACCAACACGAATCGTGAAAGCAAAGATACATATAAATTTACATAACCACTTAAAACTGTAACGTTATTCTTGAGTTCTTTAAAACAGATATAAATGTAATATACACAGAATTTTATAAAAGACTCCAGTATGCTATAAAGTGAATAGCTGTAAAAACAACTAGTGTAACCAATTTAACATGAAATATGTTAGTTATAATAAAAATTAAACAATTAATAATATTGTGTTTGCCTTCTTAGCACTTAAATATAGTTTTCTGGAACAGTAAGTATAAGCCTTAAAGGGGTTATTCAAGAAAGCTTGAGCTAATGCCTTCTTTTTTCTACTAAATGCCCCTGAATTAAGCAATGCTGCTGGCAGTCAGTCAATTAATCAGAAGTTTCTTAAGGAACAGAGTTGATACTCACTACTTGCTTGCTGTTCTTGTTGAGGGTGAAGATGATGTCTTGTCAGAAAACCATGAATAGCATATTTAGAAGAAAGAAGCAGAGAGGAAGGTATGAGAGGAGGATTCTCCACCGTGTCATTGAGTTGAGTGGGCTGTAAGTGGGTATTTGCACTCTTAGGAGGTAGGACATTGTATCAGGTGAAATTCCTACTATGGTTTAACTAGTGTGGGCTGACTGGGAAGTAGTTGTTGAGGGGGTGTTTAAAAGTCAGGATTGCATTATATTGCATGTAATGGACACCTGTCTACAAATAGGGGTTAATAGTTCCCAGTAACAAGAAGTACCAGCAGCCCTGGGCTGACCTAACTGCTCGAGGCAGTCATCAAAGACCCAGTCTTCTGTACTCTCCTGCTCTGCAGCCTCATGCTTGAGCTCAAGATGTCTTCGGCACCTCCAGGCATAATGACCACACTCCAGGCAGGAAGAGGGAAAGGGCAAAAGTATGTTAGTTCAGTTCATCTCTCTTTATCAGAAAATCAATAGCTTCTCAGAAGTACTAATGAACTTCTGCTAGCCTCTCATAGGCCACCATGAAACATGGCCACCTACACCATGGAAGCTGAGCATATTCCATCCCAAATGAAACCAGTGTTCCATAGTGAAGAAGGAGGGGAGAATGGATATTCCATAGACAGCTAGCAGTGTTCTTCCACGGGTTGATTTATCTGGGATAGGAATTCGGGGCTTTGTGGCGGCATACTCCATATTACAGGCTATGTTCAAATGTCGGGGCCATTAACATCTTTCACATACATTGTCTGAGTTTAAACTGATGTGCTGCTTATAAACTTGCCCTCTCAAGATTATTATTTACCATTTTAAAATATATAAAACTATATTTTAAATATATTTAAAATATATAAAATATATATATATTTAAAATATATAAAACTAAATTTTAGGTTAAATGACTAGTCCAAGGGCAAGTGGGCTCAGTACGAACATTAATTACCTTCATCTGGCATTTTACATAGAGAAAGTTGTCAGTTGTGGATCTTGTATTTAGAGATAGAAGAGGCCCTAGAGATTACTGGGACTACAGATGATGGAACAGAAGCCCAGACAGCAAAGCTGGTTTAGCCAAGGTCTAGTTACCAATAGAGACAGAACTAAACCCAAACATTTTGACTTCAGTCTCGCATACTTTCCAAGATCTGCCTGATAAATATTCATCTAACCTTTGAACTCCTTTCTTTTGTGAGGAAGAAGAAATGAGTTTCAGAGCTTTCATTTGATCTCCATCCATTTCAGACTTTCCTAAACCACTTCTTATTTACAGAGCCCCTCAAGACAACCCTAATAACGAGGCTTGTTACTTTGCGGACTTAGACACGTACATCGTGGGATAAATTCTATTTCCCAAAATGGTAGGACTATATAAATAACAGCCTGGTGTCCAGTTAGTCTCTGATCCTTGAGCTTATTCTGTGTGCAAGAATAAGTGTTCTTTTTTTAAATAAATTTATTTATTTATTTTTGGCTGCATTGGGTCTTCATTTCTATGCAAGGGCTTTCTCTAGTTGCGGCAAGCAGGGGCCACTCTTCATTGCAGTGCGCGGGCCTCTCACTGTCGCGGCCTCTCTTGTGGCAGAGCACAGGCTCCAGACGCACAGGCTCAGTAGTTATGGCTCATGGGCCTAGTTGCTCCGCGGCATGTGAGATCTTCCCAGACCAGGGCTCGAACCCGTGTCCCTTGCATTGGCAGGTAGATTCTCAACCACTGCACCACCAGGGAAGCCCAAGAATAAATGTTCTTTAGTATTTTAGTTCTCAAGGCTCACCATCCAAGGGGCCAAATAGACACCCTCGTTTGATGTGGTGATTTTGTCTGGGAAGGTTTAGAATTAACTTTTATTGCAGTATAGTTGATTTGCAATGTTGTGTTAGTTTCTGCTGTACAGAACAGTGAATCAGATATACATATACATATATCCACTCTTTTTTAGATTCTATTCCCATATAGGTTGTTACAGAGTATTGAGCAGAGTTCCCTGTGCTATACAGTAGGTTCTTCTTAGTTATCTGTTTTATATATAGTAGTGTGTATATGTCAATCTCAATCCCCCAATTTATCCCACCCCCTCCTGGGAAGGCTTTGTGTGCACACCCAAGTGGCAGACTGGGAAAGGACCATGGAATCCACATGGTCCACACTTTCCCCAAGGAAGGTAACCCCTCTCTGCATCCCAACATGTGCCGTTCTAAGGCGTGTGTAGGAAGACCTGAATGACGAGGAACCACTGTTATTTAGGTGTCTCTAAATTATCTGAAAGTTCTTCCCTCTCTTGAGCTGAAATCCACTGTTTCATAGCTTCCATTCATTGATTCTAAGTCAGTGGTTGGGAGCTGTATGGACATTAACTCCATCTTCCACGGGACAAATATTTGAAGAAAGCCACCGTGGTCCTGGCAAATTTTTTCCAGTTCCTTCTGTTATTCTTCCTGGGGCATCTCTAGATCCTTCATCATCCTAATCACCACCCTCCAAATAAAATCCAATTTGTCAAGGCCCCTAAGAATCAGGTACATTTGGAACCAGACACCATGGATGAGTGGCACATAGTAGGGCCATTCCCTTCTTTCTTTTGGATACTCAATTAAAGGGGCCTTAACTTGCATTAAGGAAGTTAACACTCCTCCCACTGTTGTTCCATCTTGAGGTTGTTGGTCAATCAAAGGTGTTTCTCTTTTTCTGGAGCACCGTTTTTTGGCCACGTCTTGTCTTCTGGACTGTCATATCTATACTCACCACAGGTTTACACAGAAGCATTCAAATAAGTGAATGTGTCACATCCAATTGTTTTGAGGTTGTCAAAACAGTAATTCAGTCACAGTGATGTACATTCATTGTGCAATTACCTGTTCCAGGCTCTGTGCTAACAACTTTATGTGTATTATCTCCTTTGATCCTTACAAGGACCCTCTTGAGACAGTTATCTTCTAGTTTGACAGATGAAGAACAGACTCAAAGAGGTTGAAGAGTCTGCTTATGATCACATACAAAGGAACCAGAGAAGTGGGGAGTTCAGATCCAGGTCTCTCAGAATTCAAAGCTTTTGCTCTTCGCTACAATTCTATTGTGCCTCTTTATGGTAAGCACACAAAAAGCCAAAAAAGGGATTAAAGGAGGGCTCTTCCTGCAGCTTTATAATAACCAAAGAGAGAGGGCATAATAAGAGAAATGGGTTTGAAGTTCTGGTTTGGTTAGTATCTAGGATAGATACTCTGGTCATAAGATCTCATAACCCTCTACCCTCTGGGGGTTAGGGCTACATTGCTCTCGTAAGTTACGGAAGTATTGAAAATGTCAATTTAATGAGTCTCCCTGGCAGCTGGCATTGCTGTGCTCATAATACAAAGCAGCTGAAAAGAATACATGGAATGACACCCAAACATTTATTAACATATTGGGAATCAAAGTGCCATGGAAACACTAACTACAAATATTTATCAAAATATTGGGAATCAAAATGCCATGCAGACAGTGCTACAATTATTCCCAATGAGAGCTGGCTTGAGAAAAGTTCAACAGTGACATAAGGGGAAAAAGAGCTCTATGATTTATTTTAAAACTATTTTTTAAATGCCCTGGTCTACTAACAGCTGTTTTTTCCTGCTGTGTTAGTTCCGTCCTTCAGCTCCTCACAACAAGAGTGGCTGCAAAAAGAAAACTGCTAACATGAAAACATGATCGGAATAATAGGCGACCCCCAGCAAGGAGCAGACCTTCCCCAAGTAGGACTGGAGCCTTGGCTTTGTGTTCTGAGCTTGGTCTCTCTCTCTCTTTTAGGTAACAATCCTTTGAAAATATGTGTGATGATGGATTTGAGAAAGGCTCCAGAAAATGAGAACTGTCCGGTGGATGGAACCACATTTAGCTAGCTAAATAAAACAAACAAAACTAAATCTTGCTCTGGCTGCTGCAACGGGGAAGTAGATAGAATCCAGAACTTAAGTTTTTTCTTGCTTTGAAACTGTATGCTTGACTCTAAGCAAATTCTCTCTCTACTGTTGGTAAGTTCTGTCAAATGGCCCACCCCGAGCTCCTGTAAACGGAGTTGCTCCTACCTCAGGGCCTTTGCACATGTTCCTTCTCTCTGGAAATGTTCACCCTCATTTCCACCCCATCATCCTGGCTGACTTCTGCTCATCCTTTATATCTCTGCTACCCTCCCACAACAGGCCTTACCAAGGCTACCCAAACTATTTTAGGTGTAGGTTTTATGTTCTTTTACCCTGTACATTTTCTTTTAATTGCTTGTGGTAAGCAGAATAATGCCCCCCTCCAAAGATAGTCATGTCCTAATCCCCAGAATCTGTGAATACATTACCTTACATGGTAAAAAGGACTCTGAAGATATGATTAAGTTAATGACCTTAAGATGGTGATTATCTGGTGGGCCCAATAATCACAGGAGTCCTTATAAGTAAAATCAGTCTCTGTATTTTAAATACAGAGTGTATTGAGGCAGGAGATTCAGAGGCTGAGAGGGATTTGAAGATGCTACGCTGCTGGCCTTGAAGAAAGAGGAAGGAACCAAGAGCCAAGGAATCCAGGTGATCCTAGAAGCTGGAAAAGACCTCGTATCCTTAGGACCTAGCCCAGTACCTGGCGTGTATAAACACTGGATAAATATTTGAAAATTGATTATGCTCTATAGGAGCAAGCAGTAATGGCATCACGAGATCTCCCCCAGTCTTCGTGATAATAGACAATAACTCTGACCAGAAGACCCCTTCATTCATTCATTCATTTTCATTCTTTTACACATTTGCTTTTTTTTTTTTTTTTTAATTTATTTTTGGCTGTGTTTGGTCTTCATTGCTGCAAGCGGGTTTTCTCTAGTTGTGGCGAGAGGGGGCTACTCTTCATTGTAGGGCGCAGGCTTCTCTTTGCAGTGGTTTTTCTTGCTGTGGAGCACGGGCTCTAGGCGCACGGGCTTCAGTAGTTCTGGCACGCGGACTTAGTAGTTGTGGCGCACGGGCTTAGTTGCTCTGCAGGCATGTGGGTTCTTCCCAGACCAGGGCTCGAACCCGTGTCCCCTGCATTGACAGGCGGATTCTTGCGCCACCAGGGAAGTCCCTGCTATTATTTTCAAGGTGCAATGCCAGACAATTGGGATAAGAGAGAAATCAAAACAGACCTGATCTTTCCCTTAATGATGAGGCTAAGTGGTGCCACCTGCTACCCAGGAGCTTCCTTTTCTGTCACACGGTTGTGCCCAAGTAACCAAAGTGATTGATTGTGGGGCGGGGGGTAAACACAAATTTTTGGTGAAAAATCTTGTTTATATTTGCTATGTCATTTAAACATGGATTTGTAACTGGAAGATGTATATGAGAAGGCTGTTTGTAAGCTCATAGTTATAGGATGTAGTTTTAGTAAGCAGCAGGTCACTATATATAAATTCCATCATTCTCTCCCCAAGGAAAAGAAACAGGTACAAGTTAAAGATGATCAGACTGGTAGAGACCAGGCCCAGTGACAGGCTTGACCATGGCTCTCTCAGTCAGGTCAAGACTGTGTGTGACTATTTTCTTCTGATTCCATCAAGTAAAAGAATAAATATGAGATATAAACTAGAAAACTAATAGCATCATAGTATTAAAAAGTACAAATATTGCGTAAACAAAAAATAGGGGGGAAACATACACATGTCATCACACTTATACACGCTGAAAACCTCTCTTGTAATCTTGCTTAATATAGAGGCCTCACTCATGTAAAACAAACTCTAAGAAAATCTAAGAAAAGAACGTGGGCTGCATGGTTTTGGAAACTATATTGCCTTTTGATGAAGGTTTAAGGTTGCCACATTAAAACATATAACATATAGTATTAACATACAATATAGTATGTCACATTTTACATTATGATATATCATATATCATAGCATATAAGGAAAATATCATAAAGAGCCCCATTTAGTGAGATTATATTTATAAAAGAGGCCTTACATACTCTGGATAATGTTTTTTTTTTAAGATTTTAATGTAAATGTGTATTTTATTAAAATGAAGGAAGATTCCATAATCATTAGATTTTTAATGAGTTTTTTTTTCCTCGAGACATGACCTGTTTCGTGATTCTCTCTCTTATATTCTACTTTTAGCATTCAATTCCCAAACCTGGGTTGAAAAAACCTCAGCATTACGTATACGGGGAGGGACAGTAGAAGTGAGGAGCAGTGACAAGGTCAAGGTCCTGAAGTGCGATGCTAGGGAACCCTGTCCCCAGGCTCTGCAGCCCAGGGAGCTCAACACCCTGGAAAGCTGGCCAGAGTTCAGCATGCGCTCTACTGCCATCCGCTGTCACCGCAGCTTCAGTCAAACAGGGCAGAGACGTTGAGTCTTAACATCTTTGAGATACCTGGAAAATAGTCCAGTCTAATAAGACAAATCCTCTCGCTTTGTATAACATAGTATCAGTCATTTGTTCCACTTCCTTACCAACAGCTGGTATTTTAAGATATTAGCCATTTTGATGGTTGGGTAGTCGGTGGTATCTCTTGATTTTATTTTGCATTCTCACGATGACTAAGGTTGAGCACTTTTCACATGTGCTGGTTGGTCATTTGCGAGCCCGGTTTTGGGAGATGCATACTTCAGTTTTTTGCCCATTTTTCCATTGGATTGTCTGTCTTTTCCTTATTGATTTGATGAGTTCTTTATTCTGGATGGAATGCTTTGTCAGATATATGTTTATCAATTTTTTTCCTCATATTGAAGTTTGTCTTTTCATTCTTATAATGCTATTTTTTGATGAACAGAGTTCCTAATTTCAACGTAAATGGAAAATTTACATTTACTGTAAATATGCATAATTGTAAATTTAATGTAAATAGTGAAGTCCAACTTACCAATGGTCGGTCTTTTCTGGGTCTTAAGACATCTTGGCCTACACCAATGTTATGAACATATTTTCCAATGTTATCTTCTAGAAGCTTTATCATTTAAACTTTCACATTTAGATCTACCATCTGCCTGAAATTGATTTTTGTGTGTAACATTAGGGTAAAGATTCATTTTTTCCCTTGTGATATTCAATTGAACATTGAGAAACCACCCTTTCCTCACTGCACTGCATGTCACCCTTGTCATAAATCAAGTGACTGTATACCTGTGGCTGTTTCTAGTCTCCCTCCCAATGGTCATTTGCTTATCCTTGGGCCACAGCCGTGTATTTCTTTTGTAATAATAACTATAATAGAAGGAAAGTTACTTATTAAATCCTACAGACTGCTTTGATTGGGCAGTTTGTCTACTGTTCTAGCACTCCCAGCGATGTGACAGTGTCTTAATACAAGCTCCCAGGGGACTAATCTGGGTCTTTCTTTCATAATTAAATATTCATGGGACTTACTACCACTACTACTACTACTACTATTACATAGCTAACATCTACATAGCATTTACTATGTGCCAGGCACTCTTCTAAGCACCGTACACACGTTAACTCATTTAACCTTCCCAATAACTCTATGAAATAGGTACTATTATCCCCTTTTACAGATGAGCAAGATACCCCAAACCACCCAGCTACTACGTGGTGGTGCCAGGACTTGAATACAGGCAGTGCGGCTCCAGAGTTTGTGTTCTCAGCCACTATCCTTTACTGCCTTACTGCCTCTCTTATAGGCAATGTATTTTCTTGTGAACCATGACATGCAGCCAGGCAGTCTCCTAGCCCATGGACCATCAATTATACCAGAGCCATCTGACTGTGGAAGGTCCCCTCTTGCACCTCTGTCCATTCACTTACTCTTCGGGGTACTGAGTATTCATTTGTAGGTAGGCTGGGAAACTTAGCTTGGTTAAACTCTGCATACACTGTGGCTTGATGTAAAAGCCTTTAATGATATGGCTCCTGTTTTCCTTTCCAACCATCTCCCTCCAAAACCCCCAAATGTACTGTTGTGTGTTCCTTTACGGGATAGTCAGTCAGCTTCGGCCACAAGAAGAGACACAGTAGAGGCTCAGGAAAACAAAGTTTATTATACTCACAGGTCAGAAACAGGAGGCACCCATGCCATGCAGAGCCACATGGGGAAGCACCAGTGTTGGTCAGGAGGCAAAGGGACAGGAGCGAGGGAAGAGCCTAGGCCATGGCCTTTATTAGTTTCTGCATTTCTGCAGGAAAGGCAAGGCAGGGCAGGGTAACAATTTAGGACTGGTTACTTTGAATAATTACAGCAGGCTCTAAGCTATAGGAGTGGTCCCTGGTTGCCTGGTACTTGGTCCTGGGATGACTAAGGCAGAGGACTATTGCTTCCAGTGGGGGTAAGGGCCAGATGGTGCAGGTATGGCTCTGGATTGGTGAGTTTGCATATCAGAGGCCTGCTTCTGTGTGGGTCCTTTGCTACCTCTAAGAATTGGCTAGTCCCAGCAGGGCAGTCTCTCCCCAGTCTGAAAAAAATGTTAAGATGTTAAAACATCATAATATACAGAATATTAAAAATATATATATAAACAATATATGTATTCCGTATTCAAACAATCTGTAGTAGCCAATGGCCATGTGCTTCACCTCAGAGCATATATTGTTCCTTGCTTTGATTGCACTTGCCTTATCTTTAAATCTTAGATCAAATACCACTCTGTCAGGTCAAAGCCCTGATGACCAGAGATGCGGTTACGAGCTTTCCTCACATCACACCCTAGTGGCTGCAGCACTTTTCAGATTGCTGTAATTATGGTTACTATACCTGTTTCCTCTACTAATTGTCTTACCCTTCTGAGGGGCCAGGGAGTGGGAATGGGTAGAAATGTTGCTTGAATGAATGTATAAATGAATAAGCAAATGAAATAAACCCTCCCTTCCAGAGACAACATTCCACTCTCTACTCTTTTCTAATCTGTACCACAAACCACACCTACAAAATGGGGTAACAGCTCCTTCTTGCCTCCTTTCACTAAAGGTCTGACATCTACCAAGGCCTCTTCCTTGTTGAGGCTGGGGTGACTGAGGCAGAAGTAAGGTCCAGGATTTTCATTACTTAGTTACTGAAATCAGTAATCTCAGTTTTGATATCATAGAATTAATTTATTAGCAAGATAGAATATACATTTGAAGGCACATATTTCAAACTAAAATATTTTAAAATTCCAGTGTTCATAGTTTACCATTATAAGCCTATCTTAATGAATTAATCCTTACAAGTGGTAAGCAAAGGATATTATTTCCATTATAAAGATGTGGAGTGAAGCTCAAAGATGCCAAACAACTTGGTGTAAAGTCACAAAGCTAGTAAGTGACAAAGGGCAAAATTCTAATTCAAATCCACGGCTTCTGTTACTAAATTTGGAGCATTTTTCCATTAAGCCACACTGCTCTTCAACTTACATTTATTTCCTCTCAGCTTTTATTGTCAATGTTTACCAACAACAAAAAGGTACATGTTTCATGCTTGCAAGCACTGTGTTAATGGTCATTTTGAATGCTTCTCAATCTAGGTAAACAGCAGAGCCTTCTCAAAAGGCAGTTTGCTAGGGCAGCAGTATGAAAGAAGTAAGCGAGTATAAACATCTCAAATAGAGAGACTGATCTGCAGAATTATTTCAAGGGCCTATGCATTTCTAAGGAGTATAGGGCTTCCCTGGTGGCACAGTGGTTGAGAATCTGCCTGCTAATGCAGGGGACACGGGTTCGAGACCTGGTCTGGGAAGATCCCACATGCCGCGGAGCAACTGGGCCTGTGAGCCATAAGTACTGAGCCTGAGCGTCTGGAGCCTGTGCTCTGCAACAAGACAGGCCGCGATAGTGAGAGGCCCGCACACCACGATGAAGAGTGGCCCCCACTTGCCGCAACTAGAGAAAGCCCTCGCCCAGAAACGAAGACCCAACACAGCCAAAAATAAATAAATAAATTTATTAAAAAAAATAAATAAATAAGGAGGATAGAAAGCACAAAGCAGCTTGTAAAGAACCTCTAGGTGAACCTAGGGTTATTATGAAATGACCAAGAGATTTATCAAATGTTTCTATGTAATCAGTAAAATTAAGGATATAATATACAAAGTACAGTGGGTTGGTTTTACAGAAATAGACAAAAGATTATGGGTCTAGTAGAAAATTAAGCACATGATCACAAAGTTTAAACCGTGGAAATATGAACACAAGAGTCAACAGTATATGAAAACCTGTATACCCTTTTATGTATCTAACCAAAATAAAAATAATATTGTACAAAACTACTTTAAAATGATTTTTTAAATGTCTTTTCTCTGTCTTAATTTATCAGCAGGTGAGCCAACGGATCATATTTTTTGAAATTTCCACTTAGATACATTCACACGAATATTAACTTCTTTTATGTAGAATGAGAGTCGTATTTCTTTCATCAGCTTCTGAGTAGGTGGCTTTAAAAATCCATGCTGGTACATTTACTTATCTCTGAGGCTTTTAGAAAGGCATTTCTGTACTGTGACCCTTAAGAAACCAGAGTTTCAAATCCTCAACTTATTAGCCTCCCCTCTTCTCAGTCATCCTCAAGATTCAGAGAATGTAAAGGATTCAGCTTCAGCAATGGCTGGGGACACCCGCCCCAATACTGTTGTATTCCTAAATGCTATTTCATAAAATACATATTAATAAAACAGGAAAGAGAAACACCAAATGTTTTATTCTGTATTTTCAATTCAGTAATATAAACAATATTTACATAGCATTACATTTAAGTATTTACACATTAACATAGAAGGCAGTAAGAAATGTTGCTTTGGGGGTTAATGACCACTATACTTGAAATAAGGTGACTTTCAAGTTCATGGTACACAATGAAAAGGATTATTAAAGAGCATATTGAAGAAAAATAATATCATGGAAAACTATTAGCTACATGGCTCAGGATTTACATTAATTATATTTTGGCTCCTCATATTTTTTTCCTTATTTAAAAAAAAAATACTAGCCTACTAACTTATGAAGCCTAAGTTTACTTTCAATAAATCACCTTGTTAACATAACTTACAGTTTGTTATTTACAATCTTTAAACATAATTGAAGAGCAAAGTTTTGGGAGCGCTCTTAAAATGTTAAGTAATGAATAAATGTATAAAAAGCTATACTGAGGAAAATGTCACATATTACAGCTCAATAATGTAAATGATATTAGAGATATAAACATACTTCATGGAAAGAGTATATTGACCTAATAATACAGGTATACAAAGGAATGACTATGTACCATTTCACGAGGTGCCTATTATTCCAATAGTGAATCAGTCCACTGCCAAACAGGGTGAACAATTAAAATGAGGCAAATTGATTCAGCCCATATACAATTTCAAATTTCTAAGTAAACTTGAAAATATTTTCAACATTTATTTAACCAGAAAATATGTAAAACAAAATACTGAATTGAAAACTAGGCTTGAAATTGGAATCAAAATTCTTTTTCAGTGTGAGAAAATATAGGTAAATCTAGTTCATAAAATAATCTACAGAGACAAATGATGGGGACTGTTTTGAATATCATTAAAAAAATGTTATGCTGAAAGCAATATTTAGATTTTTTTTTTGTCCCATTGTCAGAGCTATCTAGTCTATAAGCTGGTGAATTAAATACCATGCATAATAGGAAAATAATATTTTCCACTGTATCACACTACATGTTCACAAAGCAAGTTATGTATCTACAAGTTATAAAAATAAATCTTTCTGTAGATTAAAAAATAAAAATAGAATAATTTGTATTACAAGTTTTAAAAAATATGGCAAACTAACCTGATAATCATGACTTTGTTTTTGCCATGATTATAATTGTCTTTATCTATTCAATAAATTAAATCAGAAATCTTTGATCCACCAGTGTTTTGGATGCCAAATTCTTCTGTCCTACTGTATTACGAATAAATCTAAAAATCTGAAAAAAAAAGTAAAACAATTCAGAAGGAAAAAAATATATATAAAGGAAATTAATTGTGCACATCAATTAAAATATCTAAATTAAACTAGCTAATTCTCTCAACTATTTATTTTCATGTATCAGACATCTGAATTCCATGGCAATACACAAAATTATTTCAAGACTATTATCATCTTTCATAATACTGAAGCAGTGTGCGTCCCTATTCAGAATATATTTTTATAAATTAATAATACAAATCCCCTTAGGTTCACAGGAATATACTTTTAAATATTTGGCAAGACAAGTTTCCTCTAGCTCTAAAAGCTATGGAAACGTCAAAAGAACTGTTAGGAACAGAATTTGTTCTAATTCTAGATCGCTATCAAAAACTAATATATCTTATTAACTCATATACTTCTTTGACATAGTGGGGAATATCTGGGTGTTATGAATACTAACATTTCTAGAACAAATTTGGTTTTTCTTGACGTCTCCATTTCAGGCTCCACACCCATCCACGCAATTGTTTTCTAATCCAAGCAGATAGGGGATGTGTGAGAGTTACAAGTTAAAGTGGCTGAGCCTCAGCTACATCTCAGAGCTTGCCTTTTTGTTACAGTAACATCTGGTGCACAGGGTGAATGGGACTCTAATTACTGCTCACTGCTGGCATGTAGGAGAGATGGGTAATTTAAATGTCTTCCTATTAGGTTCCTTTCACATTTGCTCAAGCAACTTATGCCTTCCCCGAGACCTCAGTACTTCATTGAACCTGAAGGAAAGTGTAGAATGAACCTCGTTGAAATGTTTTTCCTTTTTTTGGCAGGGAGAATCATATTCTAAATCTTTATAAATTCCTAGTGAGAGTATACATTGTTACTCTCTGCTATAAAAATAAATATCTACTTCTAACATACTTCTTTTAAATGAAACCCAGAAAAAATTCTTAAATTTACCTCTTGCTGTAGGTACGTAAGGAAGGATGCTAAAATAAAATTTTGGCAAGCCAAATCCACAACACAGAAGAACATCAGATCATAAATAAGAAGAGTGGCTTCATTTCCATAATACAGAACACTGCTGAAAGAATAACTTTCATCTATCAAAAAAAGCAATTTGTAAGACATAAATTAGAAATTTAAAAATAGAATAAACCTGTGATAATTTCTGGTGATAAAACTTGGATATTTAAAAACAACTAGTTACTATAATACTTCATGGCTATTGTATGTCAATTATACCTGAATTTAAAAAAAGAAAAAAATACTTCATGGTTTACAAAAAATAATGGGTATTAAAATTTGCTAATCTAAAAGGTTAATCAAAGAACTCTGCTCATAAAAAGTAGTTTTATCATTTGCACCAAGGGTTGTAATTGCTAGTAGTTTAAGTACACAGTCAATATCTTTCAATGATCAGGTAATGAATATCCCTTCTCTATTTGTTTATATAACTAAAGGCTAAAGAATCTTAGAAAGATTCTCTGAGATA